>NC_041039.1:22821005-23121005 GCF_900634625.1 Parambassis ranga
GTCCAACAGATTTGGGGCTTTTGTTGGTTGCAGGCTGCATGGATGGCCGGGTGGACATGGTTCATTTAGTCCACACACAACAGGCTTAAGTTTCCTTATGAGCGCAGAGGATCAGGCTCCTTGGCCACTTTGGTTTGTTGCTTTGTTATTGTGAACTCTCTGAAAGGCTCTCACATGTTATGTTTGTGTGTAAGCAGGACAGACGTGATGTTTGTGGCTCCTCTCTGTCTCTGTAACAGGAACAATGACAGAAAGCCTCCTGATGGTCTGAAGCAGGAACTCTCTGGGCTCCTCCTGGTCTCATGCAGATGTTTCAGATAATCAGCGCTGCGGCAGCAGAAAGAGGAAAATCATAAACTCCAGCAGCTGCTCATTGAAATTCATCAGTCAGAGCTCAAACAGCCTCAGCTGAGCAGGTGCAGGTTTGCACTGATGCTGCAGGAGCTCTTATTTTGGACAGAGACAAGGTCACATTTCTGTCTTTTAAATAGTATAAAGCAGGAGTTTGAGGAGGACGTCTCTCCTTCACTGATCAGTGTGAGGAGCGTTAATGAAGACAAACAGCAGGCCGATTTTAATTTCCTCCTGAGTTTCTCTTTTCTCTTCCTCTGCCTCCTCAAAGGCTCGTTTAGAGCCTGGAAACAAGCCTGTGATGCAGCAGACACACTGTTGTGCCGGCGGTGGAGAAAGCTTACCTAAGGAGTCCAAATTAATTCTCAATGCACCATTAAGTCGAGCACGTATTCACAGGAATTATGAACGGACCGCCTCTAAATGAGACGGGAGGAAAATAAAAAACACACACACAGAAATTAAAGGAGCAGAAAGCTGCAGAGGGTGTAATTGGATTTGAATTAATGCATCTGGAGGGGAGACAAAACAAAACAAAACCTCCTTCCCCCCTCTCTCTCTCTCCCCCTCTCCCTCTCTCTGCTGACTGATCTGCTGAGACGAGATCAGTCAGATTTCAGAATGAGTCTCTGCTGCAGGGCAGCTCTTCTACGATAAGGAGCATCATTTAAAAGTACATATTATACACCTAAGCCAGCACTATCAGCTTGTAGTTAGTGTGGATATTAGCATAAGCGGCTACCTGGATGCAGTAGTTAGACATTCATTCATTTATTGTTGTTTCATATCGAAGATATTTAAGATGTAAGAATCTTTATATAAATTACTAATTTGACGAATTTCACTTAAAATTGTGCTAAATAAAGGCTGATGCTAGAATTTAACACAAAACTTCACTAAACTCAAGTGTAAGATGAGGCGAATTTGGTGATCAAAGGTCAAAGGTCAGTTCACCCTGATAATGTTTTTTTGCCCTCGAGTCCGAGTCATTTCATTTTGAGTATGTGCGGATAAGTCCTGATCCGATACTTTTAGGGTTCTCTAGAAAGGCAGAGAATGGCAGGTCAGTCATTGCGATGATTTGTGCTGTCCTGGTTGTGCTGTCCTGAACCTTCACGCTGTCACGGGGCATTTAAATGTTACTACGATGAATTTTACTGGTTATTGCAAGTAAGGAGTGTGTGTGCGTCCAGAGCGCTTGATGCTGACTGTGCACTGCTTCGCCAAACTGCCTGCAACACATTGGCACAGACTATACATACTTCAACCGTCCCAAACTGGGAAATTTCACACAGAAAACAGCTCATCCAGGTCTCGAACCCTGGACCTCTCACACCCAACGCAACTATCACACCCCAACACTACAAGCCAGAGAGCCGTCCTGCGCAGCGTTATGCTGGATTAATCAGAATCAGAATCAGAATCAGAATCATGTTTATTGCCATGTAAGTGAAGGGGGTTCACATTATCTGCATTAATTTGCAGAAATGCATTAACTCTGACAGCCCTAATACATGTATATCCGAGTCCTGATCGGGAGGTAACATCTGATTCCGATCAAGTCTGAAATCACGTAATCGAGCCCGATTTCCGATCACATGATCGGATCGGGACATTCCCAGTGTGAAGTCACAAAAAGTGATTAAATTTGTTCTCAGATTTGATGTAAATATTCCAATTATGGTAAAAAAAAAAAGAGATAAAAAACTGCTGTGAGCTAAAAAAAATAAGAAAAAACGTGCCATCCATTGCAGTGCAGATATATAACTGCAGCAGTGACAGTAACTCCAAACATTTACGACAACATCAACACTGGAAGTTACTCTCAGTGAGTAACATCCTTGTACTGAGAACTATCTGCTGGTTGATTTGTTGCTGCCTAAACGCTGACAGCTCTCAGACTTCGCTGCATAATAACAGACACATTAACCGCCGTCACAGCATCAGCAAACGGACGTCAAAATCTATTTCAGCCTCATCACTATTCCTCCGTCCTCCCCTCAGTGCAAACACTGTGACTTTTCAATTTGCCGGAAAAGAAAAGAAAAGATTATAGATGATAAAAGCTCATATCATCCAGATGTCACTCTATGTTTCTTCTTCTCATTCACAGAAAGATTGTACGTCAGCTCTGATTGGGCAGAAAATGGCAGCTGTAATTGTTATTATCCTGCTGTTTGTGAGGCTCCGTCAGGACGCACAGTTTTACTTGATTTATTTAATCATAATTAACACACACGTTTCACTGCAGAGATCAGAGGAAGGACGTCCATCGAAAGGCAGGAAGTTATGCTGATAAACAGACTGTTGCTATGTATAACAGATCGTTGCTATGGAAACAGCCCAGTTTACTAAGGGAGTGTCACATCTAACAGAAGTCCAGGGCATTCTGCAAAATGTTTTTTTCAAAAAAAACTTTTTAGAGTTTACATTTTTTCACAGTGTAGAAGCACCTTGTTGTTTTAATTGAAAAATATTTCCTGTCCTATAACAGCAGTTAGTGCTGCAGTGCCGCTAACACTGAGACACAGCAGCAGAGTGTAAGTCAATGAAACACGCTGCCTCACAGTGCCTCATGCTGTGATTTATTTCATTTTCATCGTGGCTTCACACTCGTCCTTTTCCCAGCGTCCTCGGCTCAGGCTGATGGCGATGAGGCACGCTTAACATTTTCATGCCTCAGCAGATGGAGAGTTAAAGATGAGCTGCGGCTAATGAGCAAACTGAGAGTGAGTCTGTGTGGGTTCCATGGGATCATTGTTAGTGAGCGCCATCTCTTACATCATCTACATGCAGAGTAAACCCCAATTACTGAGCGTCTGATGTAGCAGCAGCAGGTCTGAGGGCTCCGGGTCACTGACATGACACCAGCAGCTTTGTAGAGACTTCACTAGATTGTTCACACTTTCCCTCATCACACCCTGCTAGCTGGTGAAGCTGCTGCAGCTGGTGGAAAGTTGTTGAAAATCACTGGATGTTTTTTTTTTTCCGTTTTGACGATGTTCTGTTGAAAGCTGCAGCAGGAAGAGTCGGTGTGAGGGAGACGTGATAATATCAGCGTGTCAGCTGCACACAGGCTGCGAGCAGTTCTCAGATGGAGATGAGATGGTTTATTAGCTCCCATGTAGCCCTGAGGCTAACAGAAGAGGGAGGGCACATCCGACAGAGCACAGCGGTGGGTTTAAAGCAGGTTGTCAGACGTAATTATGAGCTTCATTAAAACTGCACAGTGCACAGCTCTGAGCAGAAGAAGAAGCTCCGACCTGTTAAACAATTTGTCTTCAGCACAGAGTGCACTTTCAGAGCCGTTTCTTTTTTTAATGACTGTATATTTAACTTTATGAACAATACATCCTCCACTTTCAGTGACTGCTGTTATCTAGTTGATGTAAGCGTCACTGTTTGCTGTCTCTTCATGAACCACGTGTCATCCTCTGATAAAACAGTTCCAAAAACTGCAGTTCCGCAAATGGCCACTAGAGACTGGCTCTAAAAGTGAGTCAATCCTCAAGGACCTCCATGTTGAAATGTCCCATTTTAAGCAGAATAAACATGTTTACAGCCTAATTACATGCAGCACCTCCACCCTCATCAGCTCTTTGTCCGTATTTGGATTAACAGGGAGGTTAGGCAGACTCAGGTGCAGCAGTGACATCACTGAAGGTTTCTGTGGACCCTGCTAAAAATATGACACAATGTGGTTGTGAACTGCCAGAATGGACGTCCAGTCTAACCAGGGGTCTGATACAGCTGCAGCTGTCTGTGTGTAGCAGGTGTGTGTAGTGTGGGTGGATGGTGCTTTAACCCTGCTGCAGACAGCCAGCTTTTATGTTTCATTTTCACTCACAGTTAAGGGTTAAGCTTTAAAACCAAACCTGAGGCTGAGCTTAGTGGGCTGCTGAGGTCTGCTGTGAGCCTAAAGCCAGAGTTAGGAGGCTCTCTTTTAATCTGCCACATCACCATGGCAACTGATGCTGCAAACCGAACCTGGTCAGGAGCAGGTTATGTTCAGAGTTTCTCTTTCACTGACTGCCTACTTTAACACATAATCACTATTCACAGCCCCCCAATCCACCCGAAGAACCCAGAGGAAACTGAAGAGTACCAGGCGATGTGCAGGGTTCTGTAGGAGCGCCTTCTGCACCACCAACAGCAGCCATTAGCAGGAGACGTATATTATTACATGTGAAATATGTTATTAAAATAGCTCCTAGACAATCAGAGAGCACTTGAAACAGGGCTGTTAAATGATTGATAATGACGTACTTCCAGAACATCGTAAATAGTAAACTATTATGTATTTGTTAAACACGAATGGCAGCCTGGATGCTGTGTGTGTTTCTCTCCCACCTCGTGTCTTTGACAAACATGTTCAAGATGCTTTCAGTTAGTACATTTAACCATTTCACTGACCTTTTTAGTTGTTGAATGAACTCTTCCACTCGTCTTGGGGCTTTGTTGCAAAACAGAGAGAAAAGGAGAAACAATAAATGAATCCACTTATGTATTTATGCTAAATGTATGCTATATGCTACGCTAACGCTTTTAAAACCATTTATAAATAAAGAAATAAGCATTAATGTGGAGAGTGAGCTTACCTGTGTTGCTGAGGAGGAGCAGAGAGCTCCTGGATGTTTATCGTGCCGCCGTGAGCTGTCAGCTCTGACGTGTCTTCAGGCCACGGTCGTCATGTGTATTCTGAAGGAAATGTTCCCACTTTTCAGTGTTCTTGTCTCTCTTTGCTTCCATCCGGTGTTGCGCCTTTGCTCATTCATGCTCTAATTTAGAGCTTTCTCTTCTTTTACTTCCTGTGAATGCAGTCCAGACAGATCGGGCAGCCAAATATTAAACCATTTAAATTATTACATTAAAATGAAAAATGATGCGTCGACAATAAAAATCTCAGTCGAGGATTTTTTTTCAGCCCTAATTTTAAAATATATTTAAATTGATTAATTTGATTTTTTTAAATTTGCATTTCCTTCTCTAGCATTGGGTTAAATATAAAGAGAGCATTACCTGTTAAAATTAATTAACATATAATCAACATTACATAATTTTTTTGCATTGGGCCTCTCAGTCTTTAATATGAACATGTGAACAAAGACAGTTTATAACCAATCAAGAGCTTTACATTTGTTTGGTTACCGTGGTGATGAGGCCCGAACCCTGATCACATATAACGTGTGGGCAACAGATTCACAGTGGTGATTTTCTTGAAAACACCTGGAGAACCCAGCTGTCCATGAAAATGTGCTGAAGCCTGTTGGAACGGCTGCAGAGATGACGGTGTGTGTTTGAGTGTTGGCTCTGAATTGTAGAAAGTATAAACACACACACACACATCAGTGTCACCTCTGTCACCCCATTTGTTCAGCCCGTGTAGGACAAGACAAACCCCCCCGCCTCTTCTGCTGGGAGAAACTTTCTGCCCCTCAGACACTGCGCGTGCTTCTCGTCAGTAATGAACTCCCGTTGCTGTCGCCAATGTGGTCGGTGTTGTTGTTCTTCCCGCTCTGACCTCGCTGACCTCCGTCTCTCTGAACTGATACTTGTGTTTTCTGCTCTCTGAGCCCCCGGCTGGTTTCAGTCCATGGTGCTATTGATGGGCAGTTCATCAGCATGCAGGAGGAGCTGCTGCTGTCACCGCAGCAACCGAGCACCATCCCTCCTCCTTCCTAATCTGGTCCCTGTGACCCTCCATCCCTCCACCAGCCTCAGCTGCGCTCACATGGATCATTATTTCTTTCAATAATCAATTAAAATAATCAATTAATGAAAGAAATTAGCATCAGTGTGCTCACAGGGTGATTACTTCATTGATTATGAATGTCACAATAAAACCTGAACTTACTTCCTGTCCTGCCCCCCTCCAGGTCAGCTGGTGGCAGGGACCTGCGAGATCGTCACTTTGGACCGAGACAGCAGCCAACCGAAGAGGACCATCGCCCGACAGACGGCCCGCTGCGCCTGCAGGAAGGGACAGATCGCAGGGACGACTCGAGCCAGACCGGCCTGTGTGGATGGTAAGACACACCCTCCTAATCCCACAAAAGCTTCTCTCGTCAAGCAGTGCTCACCATTAATTGTCCTTTTTTTAATAAGCTACTTTAACGTGTTGTTGAGGGCCACTCCTCCTGGAGCCTGAGGCGTATTTGATTACCCCATTGCTCTTCTTACAAAACACAAAGGAAGTTTTAACTTCCTTACTTCCTGTAACCTGCTGGAGTCCTAAGAAACTGTCAGCCTCTTATTCACATCAGACCTAGCTGGGCTAGGCTAAGCTATGAGCATATTAGCTAATGTTAGCTCTTTGAGTCTGTCTGTATTTCTGCTGTAAAGTTGGACATTTTGACATGGAAGTCAATGGAGGCTAATTCATTTTCTGAGCCACCCTCAAGTGGCCATTTGGGGTACTGCAGCCAGCCTCCACATGGTGTCCGTTTACTTTTGGTGTATCCCTCTGTAGGACAGTTCACGCCTGTATTTTAACTGATATTTAATGTTTGTTTTGTGGAGATAACAGGCTGATTAATCACACAAACAAACACATCTTCATGTGACTCTTCCCTTCATGTGAGCCGTGGAGGTCAGAAAGTCACAGCCCAGATGGGATCAGTCCTGAGTTGCACTGGATTTCATCAGCGGCTGCCGCCTCTCTCTCTCTCTGTGTGTGTGCCATCTGGAAGTGATGACAGCAGCTGGAGGGACTGTGTCTGCTCTGCAGGGATTTACAGGCTGAACCTCAGCAGGAGGAGGGACTTCAGCTGAGGAGAACTTCAAATGTTTTCTCATTTCCTCCTCAGATATTTGCTTCTCCTGACTTCAGCACTTATTTCCTAATACTATCCTAAATTGTCAAGATGTTAGCGAACAGTGCAGAGTGTTCACCTGGTCAGCAGAAAAACCCGGAACAGGTGAGCGCAATTCGGGCTGTGTTCTGCTGATGGAGCTGGGCTTGCAGTTTTTTTCTGCTTCCAGTCTTTAATCCTAAATTAACCTGGATTCTAACGAAGTAAACACACATGAAGGCAGCAATGGTGGACTTTCACCTGCTGCAAAAACAACATGTGGTCTCATTGTGGCTGGATTATGAGAAGAACAGGTTAACCTGAAGTCTGCGGGGCGGTGGAGGGGGTGCTGGCTCTTTGTTGCTCCAGACTTGTAGCCTGACGATGAACCATAACCATGTGACAGGAGTAGTGAGTCACCTTCTGTAAGCTCTGACTGCTGTTGTTGGTTTGTTGTGTTCGTTTCACGTGGTTGGAGCTAAACCCGGTTTGGTTAAACCAGGTGCTGTCATTGATCGGAGCTGGTCGAGCGTGCTCTGCTGCTGTGGCAGGATATTTTCAGCAGCAGGCCACTGATCACTGCAACCTGTTGTCTGCTCATCAGCAGCTTCCTGTTTTCTACTCCCTGAAGCTGGATCCATACTCCGCGAGAACAGAGAACTCCCTTCCCCCTGCAGATGTTATGCCCACAAAATGACGTCATTTTTTTATCTCGGACCGCCCGTTGTGCAGCAATCTCGTGCACAGGGTCCGGGCAGAACTTTTTCTCTCAAGGCTGTGCGTCAACCATGCTGTGATTGGTCGGAATTTATTGTGGGCGTGATGAATGTGGTGAAGCGCCAGAGCTTCTTCAGGTGCAGAACACACAGACAGAAGGAGGAAGCACAACGACGATGGACAGTTTAGATGAGCAGCTGGCAAACAGCTCCTGGAAGGAGAAACACGGCGCACAGAGGAGAGCGTCTGTCCAAAAGGTGGCGATAAAAACTAATCCCAGTATTGATCACGGCGTTACAGCGGCTCGCGCACATTAAACACCGGGAGACGGGATGTATTATTGCAGACAGTCATCCACACGTTCACAGAGTTAAACTCACACAGACCAGAGGTCTGCTACAGTCAGCTGCACTGATCTTCTATCTGTTGTCATGCTGTGCGCCCTCTTCCCTGAGCATTATCAGCTCGTTAGGCCAGGTAACCACGACTGTGCTCACAATTTGCAACACAACTGCATTGTCATCCTTTTGTGTGTGACGTGCGCTGCGGAGGAGGCCGTATGAGGAGTTCTGCACACACACGTCGAAAAGAACTTTTTTTTTACTCTTACCACCCGTGGAGCGAGTTCTCTGTTCTCGTGGAGTGTGGAACAGCCTTGACTCTCAGGGGACCAGAGAGCGCCGTTTAAATTTCATGTTAACACGTGAACAACAAAAGTAAAAAAGCGACCTCCGTCTGAGTCTGTGTGTGACCTTTACAGGGCTGCATGTTGGTCTTTATGTCAGCTTGGGTTTTCCTTGGTAATCCCAGCTGCTTCTGTTCTGTCTTCACTTTCATTCGGTCAGACTCGTGGGATTCTGAGTTTACCTACAAGTGTCCACGCCGTGCAGAATTATGAGCTCCTGCAGCGATGACGTGATGCTGTCATGGGACGTGCGACGCCACGTGGAGGCTTCTTGGTGTTGTGTGTGTGACAGCAGATGGACAAACACACCACTTAACACACAAACATGCATACACAGAGTGCAGTCACAGCCTGACTGTCCACATCAGCTGTTTGAATAGAGGACGGCGGTTTGTTTAAACACAGGCTGCAGCTAAACAGGATGTGTCAGAGTAACAACATGAAAGCTAAGCTAACAGTTGATCACTCACTGATATGATGTTCACTTTTCTTTCTTGCCTTTTAAAAGTCTGAGTGAGACCTCAAATCACGGAAAATCAGAGGGCGGCAGATCTGTGTTTTCATCATGCCGGGCCGTTCACACAGCCTTCCCCCTGCTTGTTCTTTGCCTCATTTCCTCTGCGCTCCCTCCATCCCACTGTCTTGTCCTCTGGGACTTAGCGGCGACCCTCCTTCTGGACGCCGTTTTTGATGAATGAAGCCATTACAAAATGGCCTCCACTCTTCCTGGATAAATGAACTGTGCTGAGCGGTGGCGGATGGATCTGCATTGCGGTGCTTCATTTATCAGCGCTCGCAGGTGTTCAGGTGTTTACTGATACCTGAGATTAATCCACTGCGCCACCATCACACACGGCTGCTCTAAGAGTCGGCTGCTCTAAGAGTCGGCTTCTCTGCGTTTAACAGCTGAAAACACACTTTCAGGACGCCCTGTCCTCCGTCAGGAAGCCCTGACCTCCATCAGGACGCGCTGTCCTCCGTCAGGACGCACTGTTCTCCGTCCTGTGCTCTGATTGGTCAGACAAGTAGAGACAGTCAGTTTTCCAACTTTCAAAACTTTGGGCAAAATAAAAAACATCAAAAACAATAAACCATATTCTAATCTTTTATTTAACAAAACACTGCCAGGAGCTGTTTAGGGTCCAGAATTTCCCATCAAGCTGCAGGCCTTTGAACACACCACACATCAGCTAAAGCTACAAAGCGGATGATTTTCGGCCTGATTTTAGACCCAATTTACCCCTTAAGTTTGCGGTTGTACTAACCTACTATTTATCCAATTTATCCCATAGTGTGTGGTGGCAACACCATTAAGTCAAGCCGGTGCCTAAAGTCTGGCTGCATGCCAACGTGTCCTTAGGCAGGACACTAAACCTAAGGTTTTCCCCCGTGGTTGTACCGTTTATGGTGGCGCCTGGGCCTGGTGGACACTGCGGCCTGAGTCTCACTGTACTCCACCACATTATCCTGTTACATCATGTGTTTTATCATGCATGCTGTGTCAAATTGTGTTGCCTAACAATAGCCTGTGTTGTGTTATATGTGGGTCATTGTTTTATGTGTGTCGTATGTTCAGTGTCTCATTTTGAGGCCCCCTGATTTTTTGGGTTAAATGCTAATATGCTAATTTGCTGACATGCTGACAACAATGCTAGCAGATGTTAACCCTCTTGCTGTGCTGTACCATCGAGGCGTTCAACTCAAGAGAAGACAGAAAATATGTCATAGGAATAAGGTGTGGCTGCTTGGTTCATTCGTCTGCAGGATCTGAGCCTCTCCACGGAGGTGTAAGGCAGGGTGAGAATTTAATTAAGTATCACGGCTGAGCGGAGGTGCTGTTGTTCAGCAGGAAATTGGTTTGATAATTGGGGGCTAACAGGCTATCACAATCACACCACTGTGCGGCTGCTCCAAAGGGAGAACTGATCACCGGGTTCTGTATCACAGGCCTGTGCAGACTCCCATTTTCCTCATCTCTCCCCGAGCCTGCTGCACACAGACTGCAATTTAGTGCTGGGAGTGAAAGTGAGGCTGCAAAGACCTAGAATGATTGGGTCATTACAGCATCACCCCAAACAGCAGGAAT
The DNA here is from genome assembly GCF_900634625.1 of Parambassis ranga. Lineage (NCBI taxonomy): Eukaryota > Metazoa > Chordata > Actinopteri > Ambassidae > Parambassis > Parambassis ranga. The sequence continues at coordinate 22,831,636 of NC_041039.1, forward strand.
ATTCTCTGAGTGTACAATTCATTGTCAAATGAGACAGGATCAGCTGACAGAGTAACAGACTGACATCTTACACTTTACAAGAAATCTCAAGAAGAAGAAGAAGAAGGAAGCAGAACCTGCATGTTTTAAACCTCAATAACACATTATGATATATAACTAACAGCCAGAGACACCTGCAGAGAGGTGGAAGCACGAGAACAGGTGAGCGGGCCAGCAGGCGAGACAGAGAATCAGTGCAGATATGAAAGAGTGCCACACAAAGGTCGGAAGGAGTCTGAGGAGAAGGAGGGAGCAGATATGTGAGAGTGGGACATAAATATGGGAGTGGACCCGAAAGAGAAGGAGGAGAGGTCAGTGCAGATATAAAAGAGTGGCACATAAATGTAGAAGTGGGCCTTGGAAGAGAAGAGGAGGTCAGTGTAAATATGTGAGAGAGGAGAGGAGAGGAGAGGAGAGGAGAGGAGAGGAGAGGAGAGGAGAGGAGAGGAGCTTTGCCTAGATATAGTGACACATAAATGAGCCAGAGGAGAGGGACAGTGTAGATGTAAAAAAAGAGAGAGTGGGCCTCAGTCCTTATGGGGAAGCTTTGTGCAGACATACGAAGGAAGCACATCACTGTTTGATCGGGGCATGGGTGGTCAGTGCAGAAATATAAGAGTGGCACATGACTGTGAGAGTGGGCCAAAGAATAGTCCTGCTCTGTGAACACACCACTAGGTAATGAAGTGTGATGCTGGTTGAGATTAGGCCTAATAACCTCCATAACCTCATGCTTTACAGTATCTTTACAGTATGTTGTGAAGCGGGAGTGCTCATTAGATATGTTACTTGCTAAATAATGCACCGTGACAGTTTACATTATTAATCACAGTTTTATGCGGAACATTAAAGCCTGCGTGCTGTAGCTCGTACTGTACAGTGAGTCCAGTCACTTTTTTTTAATTGATTATTGATCATGTTAATCAGTAGGGTAAATAAATCACATGCCTTCTTTGATTTGATGCTCTCCTCTCCATAATGAGGATCATCACTTCCTGTTGTCCCTGGTGTGCGAGTCCCCTTTTGGGAATGGCGGCCATCTTTAATGAGATACGCATATGGTTCTATTAATTACAGGCAGATGTTTGCTGCACGTTCTTCTGCTGACACTCACACTATGTACATTACATAAGAATCCAGATTCACAGACTGGTGTTTCATTAAAGGGACATTCCGCCGAGTTTACATTCTCAGCTGTTCACAGTGTTTCAGGTCGACTCAGTCTAAACAAACAGGTGTGATGTCAGATTTTTTTCCTTCTACATTAAGCTCCATCACGTCCCTCTCTATCATTGCTCACTCTCTCTCTCTATCTCTCTCTCTGTGTGGGGCAATCAGGGAGCCAAAATATGCAAATGAGCTTCTTGAGAATGTCCCATTTGTTTATAAATAGCTGGAAGATGAGCTCAGTGCAGGAAGTGGACTCTTCTGCACTGAAGATGTAAAAAAAAAAGCAGAATGAAAGTGTGAAAAAACAGACGTGCTGACCTTTGCTGAACTCTGGTGTCTCCTCCTCTTTCCCTTAGTTCGGATCGTCAGGACTCGGCAGTGGTGTGAGATGACTCCTTGTTTGGATGACGAGGGCTGTGACCTCCTGGTCAATCAGTCGGGCTGGACCTGTACACAACCAGGAGGCCGAGTCAAGACCACCACGGTGAGAACACGCTGGGATTCTGCTGCTCTGCACCTGTTTGGGGTTTAGTGGGACTTTCTGATGGTTCGAGGAAAAATCACCTTGTTCACTGACATTAAAGGTAGGGTAGGAGATTTCATTCTGATGCACTTTATGTTAAATTAGTGTAACTTCTCTTTGCAATCCGATAGCAACTGATTAGTTCGGCAGTTTCACATTAAAACGAAGAATATGAATCATCTGTGGAAGCTATAAAACTCTAAAAACATCAGCCAATCCTCCGGGTGGACCCTGCGTGGAGCACTGGCTGGTTGTCACTCTCTTCCTGCTCTGCGCACACCAGAGAGGTACGTGCATGATGGCCGAAGTCACAGACTGCAGCTCGTCTTCAGGTAATGCGCATCCATGTAAATATCTCTAAAACTACGTCCTGTACCAGGATCCTGACTGTAGGAGTCTAGTTAACAGTCCTTCTCTTCTCGTCCTCATTGGGCTGAAAGATGGCGGCGAGTTGTTGCCGCCTCTGGCTCAGCTCTGAACACACAGACAGGGAAAAAAATAAAAAATAAAAAATAAATGAAAGGAGCTTCACACAAACAAGCTCATCTGCTAATGAAGGACAGCAGATCTGATTGCCTCGCTGCGAGGCAAATTAAATTACAGAGCCAGCGCTGAGTGGGCGGACCGACACGCAGCTCTTGTGTGTTTACATGAGGAGAGGAGTCGGCGTTCATTAAAACTCAGAAAGCTGGATCACAGGAACAAACTGTGATCAATTAGCCCAGAGGAGCTTTACAGAGACTTACAGGAGGTAATTGGTGATATATAATGAGTGGAGACGAAGGATCACAGCGCTCGTTCTCACACACTGATGGAGAGACTTCGTGAAGGACACAACTGTTGTTATGAGTCCATTATGGTCCGATGAAGACGATCATACTCCCACCTCCTCTTAAAGTGACGTGCAGATTTTTGTATGATCCCTCATGGATGTCTGGAAGAAAAATGATACCAACAAATACATGAATATAAACCGCCTGTGGAGGAGCAGCTTTAACGTAGCTTAAGATTGATTGACTGTTTTCCAATTAGTTGATTAAACAAACATCAATTTAACGCTTTGATCAGCCACTAGATTAAATGTCATTATCCAGTGGATAATGGTAACCGCTAACTGCTAAGCTAAGCTAAGCTAAGCTTATATATATATTCTTATAGAATTGTCTGCTCAGACAGCGCCCTCCTGTGGTTAACATTGCTTTGCAAGCTAAGCTAACCCAGCTTTCTTCAATGTAGCCACAGTGCATTTTTGACATTAGCTCGTAAAGTAATAAACATATGTGGAAATAGCAAGGGAGACAAAGTGCATGTGTCTATGTAAACAGCTCGTTGCTAATGGTAACATTAGCCAGCTAGCCGTAACATTTAGCCTTTTCTTCCTATCCAAACATCGCCATCAATAAACATTCAGTTCGCATCACGTAGACGCTCACAGAAGTAGAAACATCCGCTCAAGTTTCTGCCTCTGATACTTCACCTGAGTGTGTCAGAGCCGGACTTTCTCAGGAGGGTTTTAAGCAGAGAGGATTTTAAAAATGGGTTTATAGCCTCTTTAATATTTTAAGAAGCTGCAGCATTGCAATATTAATGAGACGATTTCTGGCTTGTTTTTGCTTTGGAAGTGAAATAAATAGAAACAGAGCTCATTGTTTCTCAGCACAGGCCGCAATTCATCATAAAGCAATTATGTCGGAAACAAGGCCGCCTGCTTTCCAGTTTACTCCCAGCTGTGGCGTTTATCATAGAAGACACACACACACGCCTGCACTCACGCACACACACACACTGATACTTTGATAACTGAAGCCCTCATACAGCAGCAATAAGATACAAATGATGGCTAATTTCTTACTTGTTTACTCGTGTGTGTGTGTCCGTTGTGTGTGTGTGTCTGTTGTGTGTGTGTCTCAGCTCTGTTATCTGTCTAAACACCTGGCTGTGAATGAAACCCTCTCCTCCGCTGGGGGACGAGGCACAGTAATGCGTGACAGGTGCTGCGTTCTGATCTCCTTCCTGTAATTGATCCCATTGGGCCATTGAGCAGGAGTCAATCAGAGCGCGGGGTTAAACGCTGTGGCCGATCAGAGGCTGACTGCCAGCACGCTGCTGTTGAGTCTGACAACACTCCCACTGTGAGTTACTGTCCCTGTGATACTGTGACCAGGTGTACAAGCTCAACCAGCGGCTTGTTGAAGATGAAGGTGAAGCTGATCGGGGCTTCTGATCATCCGGACTGCTGACAGCAGCTGCTACATGCTAACAGCAGGTTAAGTTGGACGGCCTGGACACAGCCGCTCGCCTGCTGGATCCGACCACACAGGCCTCCTCTATCACTAGGCCTACAAGATTCCTTTCTTCTGACCACTGCAGACCAGAAACAGCTGTTACCTGTCAGCGCTCAGGATGTTATGATATTAGGATGGAGCCACAGGTGTGTCCAGGTGGAGACGAGGAGGTCAAAGCGGCTGTTACAACAAGAGAGGGAGCTGAGAGCAACATTTCATTTAGTCACAAGGTGTGAGGCTGTAATTTACAGAGGTGGGATCACAGCAGGAAGCAGAAACTCGTCTGTCTGTATGTCCCGCAGAGGAGCTTTGCAGAGCAGCTGTGTTAGTGAAGGTGAACAAGCTGCAAATTCAGAGGCTGAATGTGTGTTTGGTGCTATCTTATGCTAGCAGAGACGGACATCACTGGTGTGAATGTCCACCCACAGCTAGCATTAGCTTCAAGCCTAGAGGACATACGGTTCTGTCTACTGCAACTCAGTTTGAAATTTAGTGTAAGTTTAGTTTCTAGTTGAACTGCCTGGTAAAGTCATGTGGTGACATCTAGGGCCGACAAAACCAGTGAGGAAGAGTCACAGTTGCAGTTCCTCCTGTGGCCACTTGAGGGTGGCTCCAAACTTAACTTATTATAACTTATGTCCATATTAAACCACCAGCTTGGATCATTTTTATCATATCAGGCTTAACATTTCTCAGAATGTGACAGACTTTATTTTCTAACGTAGAGCTTCCTGTTTTCACCTCTTTGCCTGTATTCGGAGTTTAGGTGGATTAAGACACTGCTGGTGTGGTGACATCTGATGCTCGATCAGCTCTACCCGACAATGTGGAGCCTGCAGCTCTCCTAGCAAACAATCAGAGATGCTTCATTTGTGTTTATGCTGGAGAGGAGGAGCTGTTCTTCTAATTGCCTCCAGGTGACGACAAAAAGAAGAAGAAGAAGAAGAAGAAGAAGAGAGAGGAAGCAGCCCCAACCCGCTCACCTCTGCATTATTCATGTCCGTCCTCTCTGACTGCAGCTGGAATCCTAACAGAGCCTCAGGAGTCAGACGAGGACGAGCCGGATTACACCGACCACATACATCACTGCGGAACAGCCTCCACATTCAGACCGCCCCTAAACACACCGCTCACAACTGATTACACACATGAAATGTCTCACACTCAGACTGTGCTCCTAAAAACCATTTTAACCCATCGTATGCTGTGGTCAGGGAAGACATGTCCAAAAAGAGGACGCTTCCAGGTGTCCACTGAGGACGGGTGGTCATAAAAATGTTGCTGCCCTCACTGGTAGCAGGTTTATTTTAACATAGTCACTTTATGCCTTAAAAAGCTTCTGTGGACAAATCATCAAAATAGTCTGACAGAAAATCTCTGTATGTCTGTTTTATGTCTGTTGATGGTTGCTAAGCTAGCTTAAAACAGCAGAGACAGAGGGAAACCAAAAATCTCTAAATGAACCTGTTAATTCACAAAGTGTTTGATGTTAAACTGGTCCCTGAAGGCATCATGTGTGTCTTTTAACCAAACACGTCGCTCTTCAGTCCAGTTCAGGAAGCCATGAATGACTCACATGTGACCAGCAAACATTCAGCGACTTGTTTTCCTGAAGCTGTGGGCGGACATGTTGTGATGGAGGTAAAAAAAAAAAAAAAACACCTCATGTAGCGTCCATGTGTGCAGACATGTTGAGCAGCTGCAGTGAATTTATTTTCTTAATTTGCTGGAGGTTAAAAAAAAGTGCTTGAATCTCTTAATGCATCATTAATGACAGCAAACAGTTAAATTATTTCGTTGCTGTGTAAGCAGACGTTTAAAAGAGTTTCTGGGAAGTTGTTTCCACACATGAGCAGCGTTTAAAGACAGGACAGGACAGTGAGCAGCTCCTCTGCTGCTCCTGGCTCCTGCTCCGTCATTGTTCAGTGTGATGTCCTCTCGGCTTTAATTGGACACAGGTCGGGCAGGTTTTAATTCTGCGGGCTGTTTTCTGTAATGAAGCCCAGCGGAGCCGCTCGCTGACACCGGCTGGAGGGAAACAGGAAGCTGAGAATATGAAGTCAAAGCGAGCTGCTGTGCTCTGTTTTTGTATGAATTCTTCGTATTTATTCAGTCAGCAGCAGCTTTAGTGGTGCAGGCTGCTGCCTGTGGAGGTCAGGGTGAAGCCCGATGGGGATCAAATACAGCAGCTCTGTTGAAACCCCCCAGGATTCAGAGGTTAAATCCTCTGGTATGCAGCTGATGATAACTTTGCGTGTAGTCTGCACATGATCTTCACAGTTTGCTGTGCAACAACTTGTCTGTCCTGATCTCATTGCTCTTCATCAGACAGCAGACAGATGCTGAATGGGCTGGACCAGGAACCAGAACCACGGAGGCCAGCAGACACACATGGTGTCCGGGCATCCACGTCCTCATCAGGAATTCGTTGATGAACTCTGAAGTCGAATAAAATAGCCAGCGTTGGTGTGTGTGTGTTTGTGTGGTGCACTCCTGTGGTTGTATGAATATAGTGTGTGTCGCATGCGTGGCTCAGGACGGGTCTCGTCTCCATTATAGCCAAAACAAATGGCAGAGAGGTTTGTTGCAGATGACCCTGGTGCCTCTTGAAGCTGTAAAAGATGGACTAACATTCAGTGGGTGGTCTGCCGGCCACCATCTTGGAAACAACGTCTTCCTGCCAGGCTGTCGACATGTTTCTGCTGTAGAGTTAGAGTTCTGACTGACAGCCTCTAGTGGACACTCAAAGACCTGCATGGATGCACTCTGTTGTTGCCTCATTATGGCGTCCATGCGATGACCCCCTTTTATAGCCACACGTCGTCAGAGTCTGTCCTAACGCTGCTCCTCTCCGTCCTCCAGGTCTCCTGACAGCGGCGGCAAGGACACACGCTCCCCTGACACAGACTGGTTCCCATCGTCCATCGTGCATCATCGCCAAGCAGACCACCTGCTGCCGCTGAAGACCAATCAGCAGCCACCGGCGGAGCCGCGGGACACGGCGTCGGCACTCCTCCACTTCCTGCTCCGGTGGACTGTAGAGGTTCTTCTTCTTCTTCTGAGATGGCGGTGCGTTGCTGGATGGATTTCCTTCATTTGGCACAAAACTCTGTTTCACTTTTACAGACCAAAGATGAAGAACAGAGTCGATGACGAGACACTTTCAGAGGGACGGAGACTCTCAGAGCCCCTCACACACACAGACACACACAAACACACTGTAAAGAAATGAACACATTGTGATATTACACAGTGACTTAACTGAGCAGAGTATATCGAGTACATGATGGCGTGTCTGAATGAGGCTCTTCTCTCTGTGTTGGCTGTGTGCTGCTGGAGAAGGTAAAAAAATCATGTCTGCATTTTTATGATAAAATCATCAACCTTTCTTCACTGCTGGCAGTTTGGTGGAGCACCAGGCTGTAAACTATCTCTGCTGGTAATTCTGATGTTTTAACATGGAGGTCTGTGCTGACTGACTCAGTTTTGGAGCCAGCCTCTAGAGGCCATTGGGTGAACTGCAGCCTCTGACACTCATTCCTCAGCCTGGAAGTCCAGACAGTTTATCGGGACGGTTTGTACATTTGTTAGTAACAACACAAATTCACGCTTTGATAAATATCATCAGATGAGTTTGTGTGAGCAGCACAGCGCCCCTAGTGGACAGTGGGAGGTTTTATCATTAAACCTGCAGAATGATGTGTGTGTGTGTGTGTCTTCTCCTCCAGACTCCGTCCTGCATCACATCAGATGTAAATCTTTCAGTGCAGTTAGCATCACATCAACAACACAACAGACGTCGAGGGTCCCTTCCTGTTTGGAGGGGGAAGGCGTGGGGGGTGTTTCTAAAGTTCTATATTTAACACTTTTATATGTTGTATGTTATCTTTGTTGAAAACTTTATTTAACACATGCTGCTTAACAGTTGCTTAATGCCCACCAAATCCCAGAATGCCGTGTTTCTGTAGGTCATTATCATCCTGTCTCCGTCTGCTGGAGGACATTAGCTCAGCGCCTGTGTTCGGACGCTCTGCCACGATGGAACCATGTTTTTCATTAAAGAGAAAACACACATGGATCTGAAGTGAGGAGTGATCTGTGGTTCTCCAACTTCATCATCTCATCACAGCAGTATAAAGGGATTTTACAGCTGCAGCTACACTTTCAGGCTCAGGCTCATTCAACCTGCTGTCAGAACGAGCCAAAACAAAACGATGATAAAAGTAATTTTTAAAAATATACATTTGTAAAAAATAATTCTCACATTAAATTTATAAATGTACAAAAAATGTGCAGCTTTATGAGACAAATTCAGGATATAAAACAGAATATTTCTCACTTTAAATGTATAAGTTAATAACACATAAAGTATACATAAAAACATAACACATAAAAGTGAGTATTTCAGGAGGGTTATTGATGATATCAAATTAGTACACTGATAAGAAAAAAAATAAAATTTAAAAGAAACAGATTTTCAGACGTCAATAATTTTTAAGAAAGAGTTTTAGAGAATAGAAGTTTTTTTTTTTAATAATGTCTGACAGCCTGACACACACTGAGAAGCTGGATGAGTGTGTGTCGGTGTGATGATATAATGTTGTGCTCTTCAGTCGCTGCAGACACTCACAGACTGACAGGTGCTTCACATTCATCCACCACACTGACGCCTTCCTGATGAATCCACGGAGCTAAAAATACAGAGCAGAATGTAGGCTGAGCACTCGGAGGCTCCGCTGCTCGCACATTATCCAGTTTTATTTATTAACTTTATATCCTGTCCCACTTCTCCTCCTCAGCCCACTTCTTCTTTTTACATGATCAGAAAGCTGCTCCTGTTTATTAACACCAGGATCAGCACAGGAAGTCAGCGCTGCCTGGTTTTCATTCAGAGCTGCAGCTGAGACATACACGGCTGACATTCAGTCAGTGGAGCTAGCTGCATGCTAATGTGTGGACGTGAACTTTACAGCCTCCTCTCTGCTGTTCATCACACCCACACCAGGCCTCCTGTCCACTGATGTGCTCCACCTGCCCTGATCCACAGGCTGCTGTTTACTGCTGATGGGCTGCCACACATGGAAGAGGGCAACAAAGTTTGGTTCAAAAAAAGCTTATTATCCTAAAAAAAAATGGAGCATGGGAGCATACGTCACACATACTTCATCTCTACGTGTTCATGGGGGATCAATGGCAGCCGAAAACGTCCACCCCACCCACGGTCCTCCACCCACCTCTGGACTTTTGCAGCTTTGTAGGTCTCAGCTTCATCAGCTACGTCAGCCAGTGTTATCAACCAAATGTGGCGTGTGTGTGAAGACATACCGCTAAAAACTGTGCAACTGAAAAATTGCTGCACTTTTAAATTTTCAGATGCAATGATGATAAAATGTAAATATTATTATTACAGACAGAAAGTGATTATTAAGTACTTGAACTAAAAATGATTGAAAACACGTTCTGCACTTTTCATTCCAACTAGGAAGCCATGATGGACTCACATGACATATGAACAGCAGAAATATGACAAAACTAAATGATCTGCAGCTGATGTGAGTGAATTACTGGTGTCCAACTGAAATAAACCCAAGTTCATTTAAACAACAGTGACCATGTAACACAGCTTTCATCTGGGGCCTCACAGTCCTGATACAAACTCTGAATCTGAATGTTAACCTCCACTTGGCAAAGCTCAGCAGAGCTCTATTAAACCCTGCCAGCCACACTGACACGCTGCCATTAAAATGTGACCCCTGTGTGTGTGTGTGTGTGTGTGTGTGTGTGTCAGCGCCATGCATTTGTTATTCTGGCTGTGTTTCTTAGAAATAAAGACCACTGTGGGAACCAGGCTCTGAGCCACACTCAGCTCGGTGGCAAACAAAATGAAGACTCTTATTCTGAAACATACGAGAGGATGAGGAGGGATTATTGATTATGGATTATCTACATTATGAATTCACACAGCTGACAGCGCTGTCAGTCACTTTGAACAGCATCCAGATCCCTAAAAGACATCTTGACAACAAGCGTCCGCCGCTGCTCTGCACTGTGATGCTGTCCTGTTAATGGAAGCTAAGTACAGCTAACAGGCTAACGTCCTAATCTAGCTGTAAGAAAGTTGCTTTGCCAGTTTTGAAGAATAAGAAATAAGACTCAGACTAATCAGCACATTAGCAAGTAAACCTTGTCTGGTAGCTATAGCTAATGATACCGACCGAACTAGCTGAGCGTACCTAGCTGCGTTAGCCACACTGCATGGATCCTGTGTTTTTTAATGTTAGCTGACTGCACTTTTACATAGAAATGTGTTTAAAGAGGCTAATAAAGGCTGCTGAGGCAGTCAGCGGAGGATCTGTATCAATAGAAATGAATTAATAAGTGTACATTTGTTCTCTTACAGAACCTTTAAGTGAATCTCTCTCCACATTTATTCACCTTTAAGTCGCTGTTATTGGTCGCCTAGCTGCATCCTGGTGGTTATGAACAGCTGCAGCCTCTGACCGCTCATCTGACACCTAAATGAGGAGAATCACCTCCTCTGCCAGCTCCTTTAAAAGCCAATTTTCATCCTGTCAGCTCTCATTAAAACACAGAGGGCCGAAGCTCGACTACCACAGCCTGACTCTGACCTCAGGAGAACAAAAAAAAAAGAGATGTCTGTGCTGCAGAGGAAAGAAGTGTAAAGACTCAGACTTTAGCTGGTGTGGAATTTACAGAATATTTAGCAAATTTAGGACAGAATTTAAAACAGGAGCTGGTCACGTTCAGCCTGCAGCTACATGTAACATTAGCACGATGAGCTACACACATACACACATGTAGGGCAGAAAAACTTTTCCATTCATCTAATTTAACCCAATTTATCAAAACTAAACAAGTAACAGCGAGGCCATCATTACAAGAATGTTTATGTTTTGTGCTGGAAAGGATATGCTCTTTAATGTCTCCTCCCTGAAATAAACTGTCACAGAGACCGGGCTCAGAGGCAGACAGAGTTCTGGAAGCCTCAGTTCTGCCAGACCGGCTCGCCTCTTTGGTAGGCCACTGACAGAGGTGGCTGTGGCTCAGGTGGAAGAGCAGGTGTCCACTCACTGGCCGGCTGGGGATAAGATCTACTGCCCTGGCTGCATGCCAACGTGTCCTTTGGCAAACATTTAACCCCGTGTTGCTTGCTTGTGCGACCTGTGTGCTGAGGCTCATGGTGCTGGCTGCCATGTTTATCTTCTCAGCAGTAGAGTAGTGGATCCACTCCATGGATCACACTTCTGATGTGAATTCTGAGTTTTATCCAGAATTTATTTTGCACCCTGCTGCAGAGTCACAGCGGCTGTTGGTGTCACTGTAAATGTTTTCCTCCGATGTCCGGTGAGGCAGGGATGGAGGTGACTTTCAGGAGTCTCTGCTCGGCTGTGAATCAATCAGTTTTGCTCTCCTAACTCTGGAACAACCAACCGCTCCACAACAAAAGACCTCAGCCTCCTGCCTCCTCCGTGCTGCTGTAATCCTGTTAATGCACCTCGGCTGCATCGTCCCTCCATCACCCGGAGGAGGTCTTTACAATCCGACAAGCAGCATGGAAGGTCACGGAGTCTTCCAGAGTGTTATCAGGCAGGAAGTAAGGCACCTGACCAACAGTGGACGGAGTGGCGAGAAGCTAATACTCCTGTTACACGTGTGACAGACTTAAATGTGACAGGACAGGTTAGGACATGAGGACAGAGGGACAGCAAGGAGCTGCCAAGGACGAGGAAGACGAGGGTGGTGGGGTTAGAGTTAACAGGAAAATAAGGCGAGCTCCTGGGAGGAGGAGAAGGAGGACGGGTAGGACAGGTAGGACGGGTACAGCAGCAGCCCGAGTCTCTGTGGGCGGTGCGACAGCTGCGGTCGCCTCCTCTGAGACGTGTCTGGGGAAGCAGAGACACGATGCCGCCCGCAGATGATTAATATCCGGGTCAGAACGGTTTGTTGAAGGTTAGATGGGGACTGAGGCAGGTGAGGACTGAGCCAGCGGTCCCAGCTCGCTGCTGTGACGTCCACAGATCGGGGACAGAGCACTGGTTTCCCTCCCAGCAGGCCGAAGCTTCAGCGGACTCCCCTGAGCTCCCTCGGCCTCTGCCTCTTCACAGAAACATTCATCTTCCTCAGCAGTGAGATTCAAACAGGCATCAGTGGATGCTTGTGTTCCTGCCAACCATGTGCAGAAACAGGGGGAGCAACGATTGGAAATGTTCAACAGGATGATTCTGAAAGATGGAGGTCAGCTCTTTAGTCAGTTTCCTCTGTATGGTAGGAGGGGATGTGGATGGTTCCACTTGATTCAAACTGATGTGACTTCTTAATGTTGCAGGAGCAAGAGAAAAGAATGAAAGACTGATAAACAGTGAAGTGATGAACAGATTTGTGAATAGAGGAGAAAACACAAAGCACACAAAACACACTGAACGAGGGGAGAAAGACAGAACTGATGATGATGGAAGAAATAAAGGGACAAGGTGCTAAAAGGTCATAACAAACATGGAAGAAAGGATGAAAAAGATGCGACAAAAGACAAGAGGAAGAAATTACAGCCAGAGCAGAGGGAGGGACACAAAGAGTAAGTGACGAGGGGAAGAAAAGATGCAAAAAATATCAAATGAAAGAAAAACTTAATAAATAAAAAGAAATGAAGTGAAGCTGTAAAGAAGAAAAGGAGAGAATTATTAAGAAAAATAGAAAATACAGCAAGAAGACAATAAAGAATTAGGACATGAGGAGCAGTCCTCCTCCTCCTCCTCCTCGTCCTCCTCCCTGCAGAGGGTCAGCGAGGAGCGGCCGGTTTCCTGGCAGCTTTAAAAGGGAAAGACGTTCCTTTCATTGGACCATATGTTAACGTGAGCTGATGTCACGCCCTGTCACAGCACACGGAGATGATCCACATCAACAAACAGTGAGCTGCTGGTCGCCCAATCAGGACCAACTAACCAGACGCTGCTCGAAAAACAGCCGAAGCTCAGACATTAGCGTCCAGCAGCTAACGCCACACCATGACACCGTGATGCCATGACACCCTGCCTGGCAGTCATTTTCACTCCACATGTCTCTTTATCAGTAAGTAATCAGATTACTGTTAAAAGAAGAAGCACTTCCTGCAGAAACACTTCCTGTGACCCATCTTCTGCCTGACGGTGCTGCTGTGGTTCAGTCCTCCTTGCCATGGATACCGTTTCCACCTGTCAGCACAAGTCAAGGACACTTTGATGAGCGTTAACGAGCTTAGCGTTGGTTTGTCCATCTCACATTCTCCTGTCAGGAATCACGTGTCTGAGCAGCCGCGCCGTACTGAGCGCTGTTTAACCTGCAGCGAGGCGCTCGGCCTCCTGGGAAACGTGTCCCGTTCCTCTCTTGCACCATCCATCATGGCCGCCGAGGGGACATGGAGGGGATGCGGCGGGGCTGTTTGGTCCCGGGAGGGAAGCCGTCTGGCGCTGCGAGTTTTAAATCCACACAGAGCGGAAGGACGTGAGCTCTGTGCGATAAATAAACGTTTTGTGTGAAATAAATCAGCGGGGAGAGTTTCATCACTCAGTGTCGGAGAGAGGCGCCGGGTCCAGGCGGCGGACCTGTTCCTATTCTATCGGCCGCAAAAACACCAAAACCAGGTTTAATTTAGGGCCATTGATCATTTGCGGGGAAACACTTCGACTCCGTTCATATTTATGTTTATTTATAAACATGTAGAAATCGTCTCCAGAGGCATAAAACTTTCACAAAAACTGCACTTAATGTTCCATGTTTGTTCCCTTTATGAAAAAAGTTTTTAAATAATCACATCAGTGTGTGATTCATGGGAGATTACAAAATAAAACTGCATTTTTTTTTTTATTTGTTTAAAAATAAATCCACAATAAAATCACTGCGTCGCAATGATAACAGATACTAGAAATGATAACGGCTAGGGTTAGCTTGTTATTAAGGCAGGAAGTGACTTTGTCTGTTTTCTCTTGTTTTACTGATATTTTTATCTTTTTGAGCATGTCTTCCTCACACAGACGACAGAATCCTCTACAGATGTCCAAACTGGCTACATCCTCACAAAAAAGTGTCCAAACACGACACATACATGAGCTTTATGCTAACTAATCTAACTATTTCTAAACATCATCCAATGAAGAGACGGCGTAAGACGGCTGTATTAGAGATGCTGGATGAAAGGGGAGCACCATGGGCTTTGTCTCAGGAGTCCAGCTCCCCTGACACCACAAACTGCTCTGTTTTCACTCACTGTAAAGACTTATTTTCATGCAGAGTTGCTGTTACATGTTAACAACTACTGGTTAAGGTTTGGGAACATCAGTCATGTTAGATTTACTAAAGATCCTCTCACAGAGGGCCGAAGCACAAACACAGAAGAGCAGCAGCATGTGCCATGATTTAAACTCCTGGACCGAACATGAGCTGAATGAATATTAAACACATTTTACAAGGAACCTCAGCAGTCGTCATTTTTCAGCTGCCATAGCGACAGGTCACCATTGAGACCTGGCTGGAGGTAAACATGCACAGGTTCAGTTTTTAAGGACTGAACCTAATGTTGTATCAACGATCTTAAAGTTTCTATGTATAATCCTAATGATCACCCAGTGAGTGTATGTTAATAAGGATAATAAACTAATCTGGAACATCTGGCCAACAAAGCGTCATAAGATTCATCTCAAACTGACCAATCAATGACCTGTACTGCTAATTATTACCTAATAACTAAACAAAGAAGGTAAAAAGGCCACAAAACATGAGACATAAAAGCCAATCAACATCGGCACAACAACAACAACAACATAACAGAAAGTGGCCACTGGGAAGGAGTACAGGCCCCCGTCACAGCTCCCCCAACAAAACACAACTTCACATCTTAAATCAAATCCACATGCATACAGCAAACCTCTGCTGGATGAGCCGTTACATCAGATCATCTCTGATCTACACTGAAAATGGTAATACATTCAAAAGATCTATCATTTTAATAATTAATAGAATTATAAAAAAGCATATTTATGAGATGAAAGCTGTAAAAAAACATCCTTATATTCTCTCAGTTTTAGCCGCTTCACTGTGCTTCCTGCAGGTCGTCCACAACGCTCACATTAATTTGAGCCGCTTCAGTAATTAAGTGTAATTTAACACAAGTTAAATTGCTGTGAACGTCCTCCCTGCAGGTGTGAGAGAGTTCCCCTCACCTGCTCTCCCTCCGTTTAATAAAATAAAATCTCTGTGGATGAAGCCGTGATAGAAGCAGAGTCAGTGTAGCATCACGGTCACACTGAACCAGTGACACTGAGCAGACCTGGCTCCCACAATGCATCAGCTGTCCTCAAATATCAATTTTGCACATGACTTCACACGGCTGGCTTCCCACAGAGGCCTCCTCCAGCACACTTCGTCCATTTGTCATTAGTGAATCATCAGCCGGGGCCGACACACTCACTGATATATACTTATATTAGCTCCACACAGGTCGGCTAACCAGTTAGCAAACAGCTCCTACAATACAGAAAAGTCCAGCTGAAGTGAACTGTGAGTGGAGGCCAGAGATGCTCATGCTTGGCTAGCTAGCTTACAGTTATCAATGTTAGTAAAACACTGCTAACCACAGTGTGAGGTTAGCCTTTAATCATTACGCACAACTTCAATACTTTCAGAGCAAAATTGTGTTCGTAACAAGCTGTAAACATGTTTCTGCTGTAAAGTTGGACATTTTATCTGTGGGGATTGACTCACCCTCAAGTGGACACCGGAGGAACTGCAGTTTCTGGAACATTTGCTTTAGCTTTTCTAAAGATTACCACTTTGTTGTAGTGTTGCAGGCTTTTAGCACAGATTTGGCAACTTTGCAAACATCCTACCTACAGTAGTACAGATACAGTAAGTGTAGAGTTTAACACCATTAGCTTAAGCTGCTATCTATGTTGTCAGTGTATAGAGTATCTCTGCTCATGCCCTTAGCAGCTAAGCTAACAGGGAAACAGCTAGAGTACCTTCCAGAATATAAAGGCTAACCGTTGTATGTAATTTGAATGTGTGCTCACTTTACAAACTACAATTAAATTTTGTTGTACATTTATGCCACATAAACAACATCCTGTCATTTTGCATTGTGTGCTAATCACGTCTTATATTTAGCAACAACTTAGCTTGCATAAATCAAACATAATCTAAAAGTTGTGGTCATAATCATGGTCACATGTTTTCTAAACATTGACACTTTTGGCTCTTAGCTGTGTGATCTGAACCAACATAAAATGCTAAGCTAAAGAATGAATGGTCCTCGTGGAGCATCGGGCTCCATTAGCCTGTGAAGTCCATTCAGCTCAGAATCAGCACGAGCCATCTCAAATTAACCACATGAGCATTCTGGTGTCACCAAACAGTGGGCAAAGTTTGTCAGACTTTCCCTGTACAGACGGCGCCTCCTGCCGCGACGGCAAGGCGCCATGGGTTGCAGCACAAAAGAGAGAAGCGTGACATTTGTTGGCGAAGCCAAAAAGCCCCGTTGCTTTCATCGAGTCACCTAATTATTCCTCCAGAGGTCCAATTATCTCAACGATGGCTGGACATGAAGCACATCACCCATCTAGCAAGGAGCCCATGGATTGGACGTCTATACACAGGCTATAAACGAGGCTAAAAATACACCGCTTTGAAATGACACTCTGAGTAAAAGTTTGCATTTTGCCTCCATTAACTTTTAATTATCATGATGTTCCTTTACCAAGACAAAACTGGAACAACATGCTAAATACGGCAGCGATGGCAGCTCTTAAAAATGACTGAACGCAGTTCTGTCAACTCACAGCCAAGCGAGCTCCACAACAGTCTTGATATAGTTTAGCAGAGTGATGTAATATGCTAACAAAAAAATGCTGGGTGTGCTAGCTAACAGAAAGTTTGACTAAACTAAAACAAAGTAAGTGAAGCTAAAAATAACCAAGCCTGATCTGATTGTGTCCAGGATGAAGAAATCATCAATTTTAACATGGAGGTCTTCGAGGACTGACTTCCTTTTAGAGCCAGCCCTCAAGTGGACACACGAGGAACTGCATCTTGCAGGGAAACGTGCAAGCAGTAACCTCCAGGCTTGAAGTGTTAAACCATGCAGTTCATCTTGCAGCCTCTAGGGGGCTGGTTCTAAAAGTGAGTCAATCCGCATGGACTCCCATCAATCAGTCCAATAACTCACGTGTTTTTACGAGGACTTAAAATTACGCACAATTATGGACATGACTGCAGCTCTGCCTCTGTGCCTGTATTTGGAGTTTAGGCGGAGTGAGGTGCTGCCGCCATGGCGACAGTCGGAGCCTCAATCAGAGACTCCTAACAGCCTCTGTGTGACGTCACAGAGGCATCATCGTACATCGTTTATGGTCACACTGACACACAAAACCAGTGTAAACACTGGAACATTCAGCATGTGAACAGCAGCTGCTAACAGAAGGAGAAAACCAGCATAATGAGCCAGCCTCAGAATGTATGGAGCTAACGCAGCATCTCATGCAGCGTGAGGTGATCTTTGCGTATTCTCACAGATAACTGTCCTTAAGCCTTATGTACAAGGGTTCTCGGGGGAGCTCCTGAACGAGGGTTCACCCTCAGGGAGTCCCCACAGCTGGTTGTGTGTCTGCGGTTTGGTGCTGAGTGGGTAAAGGACAGACTTTGTGCAGGACAAAATAATTCAATCAGAGCAATATAAGCATCTTCTTTAGCTAAAAAGCTCATTTAAATGTATGATACAAACCAGAGCAATCAACAGTATGATAAACGTCTCATTTTTTCTAATAGAATTATATATATATAAATAAAAATGACAGATATATAAAAATAGAAGAAGAAATGTTTAATTTCCCTGAGTGGAGTGAACATCCATCTTATCTGCTTCCTCCCTCAGCCTCCTCTTCCTCTCTGCTCTGCTGTGACCGGCCAACACTCAGGACTGCATGTTAAGCAAAGTTTCTCTAACAATTGATACGGAGAGCATAAAGCACAGACAAATGGGCCGCGATGCGCGCCATCCATCACACCCACAGAAGACTCATTGTTTGCAGATTTTAACCTAGAGGAGTTCTTTCCGCTCCTCTCCTGTGAGACCCACAAATCATGAGCTGACGAGGAGAGGAAAGCCGGGCCGGGCTGGGTTAGGACAGGACGGAGAGCGGATTTACAGCTGCTTCACAGAGGACAGCGCTCTCTGCTCTGTCTGCTGTGTGTTTGATCATAGAAAGTTGAATTACCTCTGATCTGTTTGTGTACTGATGGAGGAAGCTCAGACGTGCCGTCACAGGAACCCCGGCGACGGTGATTTAACCGGGTTGGAAACTTCTGGGAGCTCTGGAGTCCTGGGGACAGCTGGAGAACAGAGAGAGCCTGAATGTGAGCCAAGAACTGAAACGTCTCTCCTCCGAGATCAGAGATTGATGAAGCTGCTGCTGCTGCAGGACCAGCACAGCTCCCAGAGTCCGAGTTACCCAGGAAGATCCAGCTGTACCCATTCCACCGGCTGCTGCCCCAGGCAGCTCAGCTTATAGGACTGATAACTGGTCCACTGTAGAGGAGCAAGGACTGATCTGAATATTATTATGAGATGCTGTTGTTTTAATTAAGCAGTTCACTGCAGCTCTGTTTTCCTCTTGAACCATCTTAGTGCTGCTGCTGTATGTTTTTATTTTTATAGAACCTCAAACCCGTCTTTAATTAGAGAATGTAAAAAAAGATCCTCCACACATCTGAATTTGATGCTCACCTGTGGTCGACAAGTTGTTTTAGGCATGACTTGTTACCACGGTAACTGGGGAAAAAAAATAAAGTAGAAGGACGATATTGTATTTAAAGTCTGTTTTAATTCCATGTTTAATTAGAGTTAACCAAATAAACCCAACCACAGTGAGGAAAATAAATGGTTCATTGTGTAACCTGGCTGACGACACACTGTGTGTATGTGTTGAGAATGATCAAAGAACATAAACACAAAGATACAACGTTGGAACCTTAAGTGCCTATACACCCTGTGTTAGGTACAAAAATAAAACACTACTCACTTTATAGGGCAGGGTCTAGACTAACTTTTTGCACTGGTTGCACTGGTGCGCCTAACTTTTTTTCTTAGGTGCACCGGCACAAAATTTAGGTGCACCGCATCACACTTCCATATATTTTTGTACGCATCAGTACATTTTGTACATACATATCATCTTAAAATGAATTTGGACCTTGTATAATGAACACAGTTAAATAAAAAGTATTTTAAATACTGATAAAGTATTGATAGTACTCATTCAAATTATGGACAAACTAGCCAACAAGTCTGCCTGTCAGACATCCTTCATTTTCCTGTTTGCTTTTTCTGGCTGTCACTCCTGACCGGCTCGTTATCGTCACTTATTCAGGTCAACAGCAAATTAGCAAATCCTGCTCCTCCGCACATGTTCACTTAAACTGCGGTTTTTGCTGTTCTGCAGCAGACACGTTTTCAAAGATACACACACGGGGGTCCCGCCCGTCTCTGATTGGTTCAGACCACGATATGAGCCCGATGTGTGTCTGTTGTTGGACCACAGGGAGACTTTTAAGAGTCGCGGAGAATGTATCTCCCTCTAACAGCTGGTCGTACCGGTGCGACCGGTGATATTTTTTGGTTGCACCATTGAGAAATTAGGTCACATGTGCGACCAAAATGGTCGCACTCTAGAGCCCTGTAGGGCCCTATGTATTGTACTACTACAGTCCACTCAATGTATCCCACAATGCATCATGGCTGGATATTTATTCAGCCAGCAACAAGTTTCCTATAAAGAAGTCCAACAGGAAGTGAAGGAGTGATGTTATGATGTGGTGTGGAGGTAGTAGAGTCCACACATGGCCTAAACACAGCAGGTAAAGGCAGCAAGACACAAACGATGAGGGCGCTGCAGCCAATCACAGAGGGCAAACAGTAAGTAAAACAAACTGTGATTTAAAAAAAGAGAAGCAACTTCAGGTTAAGTATCAGGCTCAGAGACACATCAGCAGCCTCACAATCGCCACCAAAATAAAACAGGACGTAAACTAACACAAGAAAATAAAACCAGAGATCAAACTAATTAAAACTATGGGCCATAAAATCCTAAAATAAATTTACATGAAACGTTTCTCTTCCTCCAAGCCACGCCCTCCCCTGGAACAGGAAGCTACACTGGCCAATAAAATAAAAGCACAAGTGTTGAGTTAAACCAGGCTTATTTTAATCTAATGAGCTAATGAGTAACACAACATGCTGTCTCCAGTGTTTAGTCTCATCTCTGTTCTCCATGCGTTTGTTTTATTGTGTCTCTAATCAGCAGAAACCACACAGACATCTCATCAACATCTGCCTCCACGACTTAATACAACATGTCTGCTGTGCTTCATTTCAGCTGCACTGAAGGAAACTGGGTCATAAACACGTTCAATGAAGAGGAACCACAAAGTTATTCAAGCAAACGCCTCCTCAACACAACATGGCGTCACTTCTCACATGACGTACCTCCCACCGACACACAGGTCTCCTCTGATTATTAATGTTTCACAGCAGCTGCAGCCCACTGTGATGCCATTATAGCTGCCAGTCCTATTTACTAAGTAGGCCATTATATGATCATTATTTCATATGACCACAGAAAGAATCTAACAAACATGATCTGAGCAGTGGTCACATGTCACATGAAAAAATCCCAGCATGTCTTATACTATATGTAAACCTTGTATTATTATAGTCTATTAATATATAGAAGAAGTCCTCAAATCCAGGTGAGAAATGTTCTTACTTATAAAAGTAACGTGATTCTCCTCTAAGACTACAGGTCATCTTTGTCACTTGGTCACATGACCTAGAAGATATTTCTTTTTTTTAAGTCCTTAAATCCAATTCAAAGATGTGTCTACTCTAGTACTACTTAAAACTCTAAATTGTCTCAGTTTGGGGTCACTTGGTCACATGACATGGTGAAAAATGCCATGTCTTCTAATAGCTTTTTTGTAAAGCATGTAGTTAGCTTCAAACACAGTGCGTCAGGCTGATCGGTGTACCAACAGCCACTTCTTGACATCCAACCACAGGTAGAGGGGATCTGTATCATAGCTCCGCTGATATAGGCCGACGCTGCTGGGGGACACAAACATGATCCACCACCTCCTGAACACCAGCACCACCTCTTTGCTTCCTCTTCCTCTCCCCTCATCAGGTCGACCTATCATGGTACTAACTGTATGTCCAGTCCTCCTCATAGTTTAGTGTCTCCCCCTTGATTGTAAAAGGTGCTACATACATAAAATTGATCTGAATTAATAAAATAATCATACAATATGATTTCTTGCTCCTAAAATAATACAAAAATGATTGTTTTCCATTCCGAACCTGCAGTCTCCCCCCCCCCCTCCATCTCCTGATGTGATGTCAGGACAGAGCGGCTCTAATATAACTAAAGACTTTCTTAAAGGGTGGAGCGGTGGCAGCAGTCTGGTTAATATTCCCGCTGGGACGTCCTTTAAAGATGTGATAAATGATAGAGAACACCGCGTCTGACACCTGCGATTAGCCAACATTCATCAACAGGAACGAACCACTCCTCCTCCCCCTCCTCCCCCCTCCTCCCCACCTTCCTCCTCCTCCTCCTCAGAAAATGGCCTCCAGGAAAACACAACCCCACCCGTTATAATAAATGGACCCGTCTCTGATCATAATAAGTCACAGAAAATAAAAATACGAGGCTAAATGAGAAGCTGGGAGCAGAGCTAACAGGAATAATATGAATCTGTTTACAGAAAACACAAAATAAAACAACTTTATGAGGAAGAAGAAGGTCAAGTGTGGCTGCAGGCACACACACACACACAAAAGCTTCTCTGCCATTTTTTCCTCTGCCACACACACAGCTGCAGCTCAGGTCTGTTGTCATGACGATGAAAAGGATCCTCTCTGCTGCTTAAAGGGTGATGATGAGACTGACAGCGGCAGCCATGATGCAGCCATGATGCAGCTTAAAGACACCAAAACAACAACAACCAACCAGGAAGCAGCAGAATAAAGACAAGAGTTCAAGTCTTACTTTGTTACAACATCTCGAGTCACAAGTCTGATGTTCACCTACAACACAATGCATTCACCAGTGTGTGTGTGTGTGTGTGTGAGAGAGAGAGAGAGAGAGATAGGGGGTGTTTGACTAAAAAAAGTGCGGCTGAAGCAGTTTTCCTGGGAGGAAATGATCCAGATGGAGCGAGAGCCAGAGAGAACATTTAATTACTGGAGAACATGAGCAGCTGCATCTGTCTGTCTGCACAGGTTCACACACTCGGTGTGTGTTTTCCAAATGTAGCGCTCCCCTCTGCCGTCATATTGATGAGGGCGGGGCTTTAAAGTATCAATCAAATGTTTCTTAACCCTGATGAATGCAGTTTAAATTAATATTATCTTGGATCTCCCTTAATATACACACGCAGTGTTTTTAACCCACCAATGAAATCACCTTCTTTAAATTATATTTTTAAAAAGGTTTTAACTGTGTGTCTGCATGTGTCTCTTTTAATGAATCACTTCCTCTTTTCAGGTAAGCAATAACTAACATAACACAAGGTTTTAAAAAAATTATTTACTTTAGAGAAGGTTAATATCAGTGAACTAAGAAACTGAAAATATGTTGTTTTGAGCCTTTAAAAACATAACGTCCCTCTTAAAGGAAAACACTCTAATCTATTTGAATACATAAACACACACAACCTTTGTTGGTTAACCCTCTAATGAATTCAGAAAATTAAATTTACCAACTTCAAGGTTACTTAACATAAATTGTGGGCCCACACACACCTCAATGCACTGTCTACACAGCCAGGGACTAAGATTACTACTAAATTAAATGTACAGTATCGGGCCTGAGGCCCCAAAACTTAAACTTAACGCATCTGCGAGCAAAATAAAATAAATACCTGAGTTAATGTTCCAGCACTGTCTTTCCTCCAACAGTCCCAGGAGCAGGGTGGGTTCTCTCTTCTTCTCTCTCCTTGCCGGAAAAAAACACTCCTAGCTGAGTCCTAGATGATCCGGCTCTGTCCGGGTCTCTTCTCCGTCTTCAGGTCGAAAACAGCAGATAAACTCCTCACACGGTTCAACTGTGGGAGTCAAACTTGACGCTTTAAAGACGCTTTAAAGACGCTTTTCTGAAACACATTATTTTACATAAAACAGTAAACACAGAATACTTTTTAAAACTGCTTTTTAATCACAACGTTTTAAATGCTTTTAACATTAAATGATATTATCATCACCCATTAAATGTTTTTAACCAGGTTACACAAAGAGCCGTCATAACAAAAACACAAAGTTCTGTAACTTTATTAAAGGGCGCTTTCACTGTTTTTACCAGTAGTTTTTATGATTTAAAGATAGAGGACATGTTTAACACTGTCAGTGAAGCAGGATTAAAATAATCACAGTTTTTTTTACAACATGTGAAGCGGCCATCTTGGGCTGTAAGTAAATCACCACTACACGCAGCATCAGTAGAAATATGAGCTCTGTCACTGTTAGCTTGGTCGTCATCATATGAACTACAGACAATAGTAGCTCATATAACATTTCAAACAGAGAAGAAGAGCTCAAAGGGTTAACCTGCACACTGACAGCCTCCCTCTTCCTCTTCCTCCTCCTCCTCCTCCTCCTCAGCTCCTCCCGGGCCTCATTTTTTTCAACATTTTTTAACAGCTGATGGAGAAAACGGCTGCGTGAAGGCGGCAGCGTGCAGCTCCTCCTCCTTTGTATCGGGGTCTGAGCTTCAGAGGGGCCCTGGAGCGGCTGTAATTAGTGTTAAGACGAATGCAGGCGTGTCCTCATTAGCATGGTGGCATTTAATGAGATCTCTAATCACCAGGATAAACAAATGACAGGAGGAAAAATGACGACCAGACCGACAACCTGTGAGAACATAATCCTGGTTGTAGACAGACATCATGCACCTCATCATCTCATCTTCATCATCTCTACTTTGCAGTTTCATTAAATCTCATTTATCAGCTTTTGTTGGGCTTTGTTCTGAATCACCAAAAATCTCACACTCATGTATGAACACACACATTCTTTTCAATAGCAGTAAGGTTAATGTGCTAAGTGGCTAAAGGCTAAATTAAAAATAAAAAACAAATCGACATATTAAAGTCCAGCTCAGTGTAAAGTGATGTTTCCTTTAAAGCGTAGCCTGGCGGGGACAAAGGTCGTCTTCCTCCCCTGTGTCCATACGTCTGAGCAGTGAAGAGGAGCCACTCCTCCTCTCTGAGCTCGTTCCATCCTGTGTCTGCTGGACTGAAGCACGTGTCGCCTTCATGCTGCCGTTCGGCGTCAGAAGCAGAAAAAGTCATGGCTAACCTCCGGCTTCATCATCGTCTCATCATAATAGCTTAAAGCTGTGAAAACAGAACGAACGTTCACACTGTCACACATTAGCATACTAATTAAAGCACCATCAAAGCCCACAGCGCCCACATCCTCCCGCTCTAACACAGCTCCCCCTGGTCCTCCCGTGACCTCCGACCCCCACGCACCGCCGCGATGACACTGATTTCATTAATCCCTGCTGCCCTCATGTGTAATTAACAAGGCGGCTGGAGGTGAATATCAAACACTGAAGTGTTGACGACGTGGGCGGCGGCTCCTCCGTCCTCCCACATGATCAGACCTGTCCATCAAACGCAGAGCAAGCGGGACGTTAATATTAACGGCGAGCCGACTTTATGATGTGAACTTTAATTATTGCTGAGCAGCACTCAGCAGCCGGGATCTCCGCTCTTCAATTTATGATGACAGAAGAGGTGAAAGTGATTTTATCTGAGCGGTTTTAATGCTCGGGTTTTACTCCGTTTTCCCAGGAAGGAGCAGCCGTGTGTAAAAACGCCAACATGGCGTTTATCAAGACTCAGATCGGAGAATTTTTAGACAGACCTGTGAACATGGAGGAGCAGAGGCTATTAATACGTAAGCAGGTTACTACATGGCACATTTTAACCCTTACTGTATTGCTAAAATGAACCATCTCTGTGCAGGATCAGTTAGAGGCTTCACACCAAGCGGCAATGCACAAACTGCAGTTCCTGCAGTGGCCACTGGAGGTCCGACTTGATACAAAATCATTGTAAAAGAAAGTGGACGTTCACTCCTGTGTCCGAGGTGTACTGGCCCACAGTTTGTTTTCCTGGTGAGTAGCAGGGGCTTAACATGAAGGTCTGAGTGCTGTGACTCACTTTTGGAGCCAGCCTCTAGTGGCCATTAGAGGAACTGCACTTTTTGACACTTCCCAGTTAGCTTTGGTTTTGTTGTTTGGTTTTCGGTGGTCATGTTACACCTTCAGGCAGTGTCAGGAAGAGACCGAAGTGACTATTTACCTTTCAAAATAAAAGTTCACCCTAAAAAACGATGTAATGAAAAAAAATATGAATCCCCGCAAGCAAAATGGAGGATGCTGTAAACTGGCTTGTGGTGCATGGAATTTTTCATTGGACCACATTTATACTCTGGAGCGCCCCCTATGGAGCAGGAAGTGTATGGAGTAGTAGTTCTCCTGCAAAAACACACAGATGTGAGAATGTGTGTCAATTAAAACAAAAATAATTGCATCATCTTCATTATTGTCCATGACTGTGTGAGATTTTGTCACAATAATCCTAATCCTTCCTCGGCTGTATAATCTAATAGAGCCGCCTGAATGTGTGACACAGCTCTGATGACTGAGCGCACTCAGAGACGGATCCTCTGCTCTGTCTGTCACTCTTTGTTTCCTTCTAATCACCCGTCGGCTGCCTGTTTCTCCGTGGCCGAGCGGCGGCGCATCTTTTTCTTCTGGCACCTTTTGGGAAATTAATTCATTTTTTTGCTAAAGTGTCTTAATAATTACAGTGACATGGAGGTTAATTGCCTAATCTCTGTTGCATTGGAGGCATCCCGTTGAAATCCCCACACAATCTGTTCCAGAAACAGCAGCCAGAAGATCCTCTGTTACCAGAGGGGACGCTCTGACCTGAATAAAGTTTTTTTCTTTCCTAACATCCAGCAGGTAGCAGACACGGAGCTCAGGTACGCTGTCGACTGCCATTAATTCTCCTTTTTGATTTAACGGTGGGAACTTGTTCCGGAGCAGTGGGAGAGGGGGAGGGGGGGGGGGGCGCTCTGAAATATGGAGGCGCAGTGAAGCAATGTCAGCCAAGGACGCCTGTTAGAGCTTTTAAAAATGAAACTGCCACAATTTGTTCTTATCTTAACACTCAGAGATCACTTCCTGTTAACGATGCAGCTTACATTTCATCATCACACTCGTCCTTCACACTTTTAACTTCTGTACGAGCAGCAAGGAAAAACATGACGGAGTCCAGAGACCTTCAGATGTTTTTATTCCTCTGAAACAAACCCAGAATGAGTCTTACATGAAATGTGTCTGTTTTTTAGAACCTTGTGATTTATGGCCGGTCTACACTGTTTGATTTTGGGCTGTCACAGACGAAAGACGAGCATCGTAGGCGAATCGTGGAGATATCTTTGGTCGTGGCTCTAAAACGATGGTCAGCTTCTTGCGACCAAAGACAAGCTGAGATAAAATTCTAGCGGTGTCAGAAATTTAGGATGACTGACTCACAGTGTGACAGCTGCTACGACCTGTCACTCCACGTCCTCCTCCCTTCTCCTCACATGCTGACGTAGGTCATAACCTGTGATTGCCTGAGATTCAGTGAATGGTCTTCGTACAATCGGCACGCATCAAACTTGGCGTCGTACCAAAGTTTATTAGATTCACATCATGCAATGGGCTTATAAGATGGATAAAATTGGAGTGGATCCATTGCTCCACCACAGAGAGCATCAACAGAGGCGTCCAGAACTCTGAGACACATCTCTGAGAGGACAAAGACGCAGCAGCTTCTAAACCTCCACCTCGTAGTTTGGTTTTATTCCAGGGAGGAAACATCAGACAGGTTGGTCCGTTTATCCTGAACTTTTTGTAATTGTTACAAACTGTGATGGACTGCTGGGTGATGAAACCATGTGATGATGCTGAGAGCGGTCACGTCATTGTTCTCCTAAAACTATCTGTTTGAGGGAATTAAAATGATCGATCTGTAGCTGCGTCCTCTCTCAAAATGTCCTGCAGCTCTTCCAACACTTCAAATCATAGCATCAACACCCTACATCTACCTGCTTTAAATGTCCATACAAAGCCTGTAATGGAAGCAGGTTCCTCATTACATATTCTGATGACGGGTCAATATGTCACCCGCCCCCCCTCACCCTCCTCCTGATGCCCATAGGGGCCGCGCCGCGCCGTGTCACCGCGGCAGCCGAGCCGTGCCGCTGATGGATGTGGACCTGCATCCTGAGGTGATGGATGTTGGTGTCACGGCGAGCAGCGGACCAGGAGAGGAGCAGGAAGGTGGGGGTCATGGTGGACAGCAGCAGCTGCTCCGTCCATGTACAGTGACATGGACGGAGCAGCTGCCCCTCCCGGGACAGTCCACAGGGCGTGTCCCTGTCTGCAGTGAAAGGTCAGTAATCTGTGATTAATAAGGAAGAGCGAGGGGACGCTGGGCGGACTGACACACAAACACACACAAACACACACAAACACACACTGCTTCACTTTATGACTGCAGGGATGTTCACAAACTTTCCAGAAAAGTTCCCACGCTGCGTCTCAGTATGATCTAAGCATTTTCATATTGGACACATTGATCATTTTAATTGATCTTAATCGATCAGAAATACACGTCACTATCCATTTAAATTAATTATTTATAATCTAGATTATTTTATGAACACCTCCTTGTTGTTGTGTATCGTTGTTGTGTATGTTGTGTATCCTCATTGTTTTTAGATTGTAACCTGAAAAATATACAATTTTGGATTCTTATATTTTATTGTGACAACTAAGATTATAGATTTTTTTTTCTTATATTTTAACAGTTTTTTGTATATTTATGTTTTTTCCTAATTTTTAAGCTATGCCTGAATTTTTATTTTTTTCTTTTGCATACATTTTTTTATTATAGTCTCAACAAATGCAATGATTATCTCATTACTTATAGTTTTATTTTAGGATATTGTTGTTTGTTTGTTGTTTGTTTTTTTGTTTGTTTGTTTGTTTACAGGACATTTCATAATGGCGGCTCAGATCAAACCTGTGAGGAACATGACTGACGCGTCTTCATCAGCTTCTCTCATCTTCATCCTGTCAGCTTGAGGTCGAAGGCCAAAAACAAGTGAAACATCTCAGCCTGTGTAGGAGGACGAAGCACTCAGAGCAGAGACATGACGGCTCTGACAGCTTCAGCGTGACATCATTGCTTACAGTGCAGCCAATCAGCCTGCCCTTCACACGTCCACGCCGTGGCGCCCGAGTCGTTGCTGTCTACATCCACGCTGATGGCCCATTTATCTCGGTTGAAGCGGCGCTGATGACAGCGGCGGCGGCGGCCCCTCCGGCGCCCCGGCGGCAGGAGAAGGTGAACAAACAGCTTTTCAGAATGTGAAAGCCGAACATTCAGCAAAACGAGCGGCGTCCTAAGGGGCGAACAGCGCATTCCATTTAGTGTTTAATAGGTTGTCATAACATGGCAGCCGGTCTGTTGGAGTGATTGAATAAACCATTAGCTCCCCTCCTGCAGCACGGCGGCGGACTGATGAATATAAAGTGTATCTTTGAATATAACAGCTTGTCACATGAGTGGGGAAATAAATCGTTACCACTCTGAATGCATTAAGCTTCACTTCTGTGTCCCTGCAGCTTTCAAAATAAAAGTCTCAATCCTGCAGCCGCATCATCGAACACCACAGAGACAAGAAGCTTCTCCATCACACCGTCACCCTGGTAGTTGGTGGAGGAGTTCACTCCTGGAAGAGTTCTTTTCTTTGGTGGAACAATAAAAATAAAATAGATTTGCAATAAACAAACAAATCAAACAAAAATAAACATTCTGAATGTAAATGTAAATGATAAGAGAAACAAACGGTTAATATTGGAGCAGATTCTGCTGGAGCCCGGGGCCGCGGCTCAGCCTGCTGCCTGCTCTGCACTCTATAATCTAATCAGGCTCTTCTTAACCTTTGACCTCAGCATCGGTTTCCTTTTGTGCGCGCTGGGTAAACGCTGCGGTGCGTGGGAGCAGGAAATCTTTGCAGCCGTCCCATCTCCCGCTGCCGCTCTCTCCGCTCGCTCGTTCCCACCAATTAGCAGCGACCTCGGGGGCGACTAACAAGGTCGCCGGCGATGGATTGCTCCCCGTATTTACTTACGTAACCCGATCATGAGCTGAGAAGATGAATTACTCCACAAACTGTTTCAGGCAAGCCTGCTGGATGTTAATTTATAAGCTTTGATTCATATATTTATAACAGCGGTGAGTTATTACGCAGCAGGCGAGAACAAGAGGAGGAGTCATGGAGGAGAATTTAAAACTGGAGCAATGACAGAGGACGAGAGGAGCTCGGCCCGACGGGGTCTTCGGAGAACTGCGAGCCTGAAGCTGCAGATGTCGCCTTTAAATCACAGCAGAGTGGACGGAGACGACTCAAACTTCAACATGGCTGCATAAAACACCTGTCAATGGCACTCTCAGCCACAGTCTGTGGACTGTACAGTGTATTTAGGCATTTATGATGATTTCTGTTGATGAATGATGCTCGTCCGCCTTTTAATGTGTATTTAATGAGCTGAAATGAGCCATAAAAACACTTATTTGAAGAGGAATGTGGTGCAAACCTTTAACGTGGACTGAAGAGGAGACACAAACACTGTTCTTCTACTTTTTATTGCAGCTTTGTTATGAATTTAAAATAGAAACCAGTCTGTTTTTACTTCCTCACCATATTAATTATTACTTTTATTCATTTATCTGGGAGAAACTGGCTTTATATTCAAATGTCTTTGGTATAAAACATCAAAGTTTCTGCAGTTAAAGTCTGTGTTTTTGTCTCAGTGGTGTGTTTTTTATTTTAACTTCAGATCTTTAAAGTATCACGTCTGCTGGGACATCTCTCTCTCTCTCTCTCTCTCTCTCTCTCTCTCTCTGTGCTGCCAGAAGCATTTTAATGTGAGTTTTTCTGCACATTTCATACCTGTAGAGGACATTTAAAGAGATGTTTTAAGACACTTCCTGCTGTCCGTCGCCTTGGACGCAGTGCGGTGGCCGCGGAGACGCCTGGTAGCCCCGTGCTGCTCTCAGGGTCTGTCAGTGCTCGGTGGACCCTCATCCTGCAGAGCTGCAGGGGACTAAACTTTAAAAGGCCAATATCACGCTCCATTAACTCTCCTCCACAGCGCTTCATTACGGCTGTGTGTGGTGGATCTTCAGCACCGTCTGTGTTGTTGTTCTCCTAGGGACAAAATAAGAAACGTGTGCGGGTCTTTGAGTGAACGGCTTGTGGTCCAGTCTCAGGTCATTTCTGTAGAATGACGGAGCCATTTCTGTTTAATACGTCTGAAATACTTGGAGGATGAACCATCATCAGTGAACAATGCATCCTGGGATATGTTGAACTGACCTGATGCATACTTTGTTACCGAGGAGCCTTCAGTTGTTGTGATACAGTCTTATCCCCTGAACAGGACTGAGCCTCCTCCCTCCATCTCTCTCCCTCTAATAGTTTTGTCTCCATCGGGAGCTGGAGTCTGATCTCATCCTCTCCTCTCAGACAGCCGGGGCTGATGGTCCGTATCCCTCCGTCAGCTGCCCTCTGACCTCAGCTCAATCGCCTCGGGCCCTGAGCCGGGAGGACCAGGCGGTGGAGGTTATAAAAGCATTTATCTGTCAGTCAGAATTCAGAGACGCAGACGGAGAAGCTGCCTGACGGTCCTGCTGCTGTAACACATGAGATCAGACCTGAACGGCCCGACAGAACACCAGACAACACTCACTGTTTTTTTGAAGACCCTACCCATTTCCACTGGTTTATGCCAGTGACCTGGTGCTAGCTGTAAAATGGCTCGTGGTGCTTTAGAAATACATTTAAGAAGTCTAGTTTCTGTCAGGGTTCATCTACGAAAAAGACACACATGGTCTCATGGCAAAAACAAGTCTTTTATTTTTACTGACACTGGTCAGTGCAAGAGTCTTAGATGAGGCGTAACAAAAATCCACTACACATGGTTCTCAAAAACAAGACACAGTTTTTAAAGTTTAACAAAAGTAATCAAGGTCCATAGAAAAATCAAGCACATGGCACACAAGGTTTACCGTAGGAGAACTAGGTCTGCAGGAGAAGGCTGGCAAGGCTTGGTGTGGAGAAGAATACACACACAAAAATCCTCAGAGCACAAAGTAACCAAAGTCCAGAAACAAACCCCACGAGCAACAAGGACAAAGAAAGACACACCGGATATAAAGAGGAAGACAATCAACCACAGGTGAGACACATGAGGGCAGGGCAGGTAATCACACAAGGTAGGAAACCACAGGGAGTAAAAAGCCTTCGGGGCTCAGACTTCAAGCCCATGTGGAAGTGTCAAAACGTGTAATTCACGCCGCAACCACTGGGGGCTGGCTCCAGCAGCAAGTCATTTCCCATAGACTCCCATGTTAAAATGGCCGAAATCACAGCAGAAAAGAACATGTTTACAGCCTGGTACAAAAAACCATTCTGGTCTCAGATGATAGGTTCTCTTCTAGTGTCAGCTGTACAGGGGGGTGATTTTTTTTACAACTCACTTGTTTTAATTATATTTAAATAAACTTAAAATAACGCATAATTATGGGCGTTGCCTCTTGAGTGACAGGCGGTTGCCGTATCACAGCTTGAGTTTCCTGCTTCCACGATTGTTCATATTTGGAGTTTGACTTGTTTATCTGGACACTTGAGGAACAGTTTTGACATCTCTGTCAGGTTGGTTGGTTTAAACAGATTAAATAAGAGGTTTCTTCCTTAATTGAAATGTCCAATTTAGCCTTTCCTTCATCCTCAAGGTCAGACCACAATCTTCCACGGAGGACGCCGCCTGTCTCTGGATCAAGCGGCGACGGCTGTCACATCTGTTTGGACATTAAGTCGTTGACCCGCTCACTTTTATCTGGGTTCATTTTTTCCTCCTTCATAATGACATGAAGCGCCGGCGGTCCTCCGTGCATCACAAAGGGCGCTCACGAGGGGATAATCAAATTGCTCATTTTCAATCTTTCATTTCTTTCATGGTTTAAAGAGGCGCTGTCAGCGGCCCGGCCTCGGACTGACCTTCACTGATTATTATTTGTGCAACCCTCTCACTGTCAATTCTCCATCTGTCAGCTCCTTCACCTTCTCCTCTGTTCATCATCTCCTCTCAGCAGCCTCCCCCCAAAATGAGGAGTAAATAATCAGCGCCGCATAAATCTATTCATTACATATCATAAGCTTCTGTTCTGCTTTGGTCATCAATGTCATGGGGGCTAAAATCAACAACTGACGAGCTGAAACGTTTAAAAGCCAATTTAACAAAATAAAAGTTTTTAAAAAAAAATTTAACAGCCTGTATGATCGGCCTTTGTACAGGAGTGACCAACCTTTAGATCCAGCCCTCTAGTGGACACTGAAGGAACTGCCCTTTCAAGCCGGTGGTTGGTTGGCTTTGCTGTGTTCTTCCAGGAAGTGACTAGGGGGAGACTTTCAAAATAAAAGTTGGTTAAAATTTAAGACCAGAAAAGCAATCCAGCGAAGGCTACAGAACAGAGGGGCTTGACCAAAGCAGTGACGAGGTCAGAACCCAGTTCAGTACCAAAGGCAGACCTCCAAGCAAAAGTACAGAAACGGGATAGACTTGCTCTTAGTCCATATTCCAGGCGGAGTCCGGTAATAGCGATCAGTCCTCCAGGTAGTAGGCGAGAGACATGAAAAGTGTAGTCCAAAAGATCGGTCCAATCGGGCAAAGGTACCAAAGGGAGCAGGCCCAGACCCATCGGAAGGGAGCTGAGAAGCCAGATGTAACCAGCAACCTTCAGCTTAAAAGTCTGGGACAGTTGTTCAGGGTCTGAGATCAGGTTTTAGTGTTGCAGGATGATTATGAATATATACTGTTGTACTCTGTAAACAAACATTTGACTCCTGCGGCCTCCTGGAGCGTCCTCCTGGCTTCCTCACCTCGGCGCTCAGAGCTCTGTTCTGATGGCTTCAGCAGCAGAGACGCTATCACACTATCAGCAGTCTGCACTGCAGTCATACGTCAAGCAGGTGTCGAGTCCTGTTACAGGAAGGTGGAGGTCTCAGTTATCAGGCTGTCCGCTGCTCTGTCCACAGCTCCATTTGCTGCTGGCATGAAGTTCAGCGCTACATTCCTCAAATCTCAACACTGTCGTCCAAGAAACACAAACACAAACGAAGGTTTTTGTTGTGATGAAGACTTTTAATAAAGTTTAGAGTGATTACAGAAACACCTCGGCCATCAGCTCCGCTCAGTTTGACTCGTTTCTCATTGAATCAGCAGCTTTGCATGTTACCTGCTTCGACTGCAGTTTGTAAACACACACAGACACACACACATACACACACAGAGCCGGTAACCTTGTACAAAGATTTAGTTTTTGCAAGCTCAGTAGCCAATCGTGTCAGAGCTAATTAAGGGTGTGAAATATGCTAATAAGTCTGCGTGGAGACCTGACAGATATTCAATCTCCATTCCATCATGCAAATGTGGTGCAGCTGAATATTCTCCTGCTGTGTTTATGAATCAGCTGATCGATAAGTCATTTGTTTTGATGATGTGTGTGTGACTGATGACTGACAGCTCTGCTAAAGCTAAACGCAGTTCCACCAGTGACCACCAGAGGCTGGCTCTGAACATGAGTCCATCCTCATCGACCTCCATGTTAAAATGTTCAACTTTAAACATGTTTAAAGAATTCAGTGACTAAAGGACGCCGCTTCAGCTCCCCTGGAGCTCCGCCTCTTTTGCCCATATTTGGAGAACTTGCTGCCATGATGGTTTCCTCTTCTGAACTTTCGTTGTATCATCACTGCGTGTCCACAGCGTCCCGTCTCCCTCCATCTTCTCCTTCTCTCTTCTTCTTCATTCCCAGCCGTGTGCAGCTATTGACACCTAAGAAGCTGTTTTCCATCAAGGCTAATTAAAATCCTGTGGGGGGGGTTCTGTGATTTGGCGATATCAGCAGTGATCGATCGACCTCATTCGCTGGCCAGAAGATGGATGGATGGATGGATGGATGGATGGATGGCATCAAAACTTTGTGATTCAAATGCACCTTATACCCAAGATACATTCCTTCCTGTCACATGATCAGTCACAAAGTCCTGCATCTCTATGGAAACAGTACAGAGAAAACTGACGCTACTGTGTTTTGTCGTCCTGAATGAGCGGAGAGGCGACGGTCGTGGGGATAATACAGCCGCTGTCTCTCCAGGGAACAGGTCCCACAGATGATGCAAATCTCGCCTCATAAATCACGGAGGTGAGGGGCTTTGAGGAAACTCACTTTACAGATAAAAATACCTTCGCTGACTCTCAGCTCCTCCGGAGGCCCAAACAGCGAGTCCGGGTTCTGAGCGCGCTCAGACGTGATGAGGTGACATCATCGAATCATTTCATTTGTGCACGTAGATGAAAGCATGAGAATTAAAAATAAACCACTAAGAGACAAAAACAGCCACAAACTGACCGAAAACAACCACTGAGAGACATGAGACAACCACAAAATGATGCAAAACTACCACGAAAAGAAACAAGACAGCTACCGAAAAGGCACGAAACAACCCCAGTTACACACAACCACCACTGACAGACGCAGAACAACGAGCAAAAAGTTTCATGGGTACACGAAACAACTACAAAAGAAACAAGCACCGACACAAAACAGCCACTGAAAGATGCAAAACTCAGACAGAAAACCACATTTTATTTTAGAGCGTGTTTAAAATGTGCTGGAGGTTTTCAGTGTTGTCAGGCTTGACTTTGAGGACGGAGGCAGAGCAGCAGTGCATATGGGAGCTCGGTCCCTCTGTGAGGTGCATCTCCTCGGTGCTGCTAATGTCTCGTCGCGGTTAATGTTCGCTGCGGTCTGCTGTCATTTAGCGGCGGGGTGGAGGTTATTGTTGGAGCCTTCCTACAGTCGGCAGAAACAGCCGCCAAACAGCTGAACCTCTGACTGCGGCTCTTCCTCCATCCCTTCCTGTTTTGAATCGGTTAACCTTTCTGTTCGGGGCGTCATGGCGGGGTCCTGCTCCACAGATTAGCCGCTGACGCATTTATCACAGGATGACAAATGAGCTGTCCTTCCAGATGCCTGATTACTTGACCTTTATTCCCCAGGAGCTGGGCAGTTAGCAGGGAGCGGCGGGGAGGAGGTGAGAAGGAGGTAAGTGCTGCCAGTCTTGTATTCGCCGGGCCGTTGTGAGGGAGGCGACGCCTCGACGCCGACGTGAACACGAATTAAGAAAGAAGTTATTAAGATTGGCTGGCGCTGAAGCGAGGTAATTGAAAATCTCACATTCCCCAGAAACGGGCACATCAGTTCCTATTTGAGGCGCAGAGGCTGATGAGTATCACACATTAAAGCCCGGGGAGGAAAATTGTCCATTTATTGGCCTCTGATTCGAGATCATTACACAAGTGGGACGGCCCGGGCCTCTGAATGAGGCCTCTCTGCTCCCCCACCACCACCGGCTCGTTTCTGGTGCCGGGCAGCAGACTGCCATTTACAGCCCTAATGATGTGCTTCTCCCTTTGCTGTTTCTGCACACAGACAGCAGGCCGGCTGCTTATCACGGCCACAAACCACAGATAAGAGTTTCATTAAAGTCTTCATCCACATGCTGCTGCTGCTGTGAGCAGGCAGAGCAACACAAAGACACATCTGCTGGATCCGTTTCATCACAAGCCTTCACACAAATATGAACATTCTGCATTCAGACATGTCATTAGATGACTTTTCCCTGATTAGAAACAATGAGTGTATCTGGCGCCCTCCACTGGTCATATATGTGGTGCATGTTAAATGGTGGAGAACCTTCTTGCAGATATGCAGGCCGGTCCATAGCATCATCAGGACAGAGGCTCTGACACGGGTTCTGATATCTAGTTGCCTTTAGTTAACTTCTCAAAACTGCCACACATTCTTCTTATTTTCTTTCTTTTCTGAACGCCCCTTCTTCTTCTGCAAGCTTCACCCAAACATAATGTAACATAACATAACAGCGCCCCCTTATGAAAGAACTATAACATGAACATAACAGCAGCATCCTGTCTCTGCTCTTATTATTCTCACAGTGTATTCAGAGTCCTGCTCAGATGTCCTGACTGTGGGTTTGCAGTGTTTCTTTATGCTGATATTATGAGCTCCTCACTTTTGCCTTTTAAAGTGTTTTTAGTAGATAGATTTAACTTCACTTTTTGTCATCTAGTGATCGATAATCAGGACGTTACGACACACAGTGCTGGTTGATCTGCAGCTGCTCGTCCGGTCGGTGCAGACGGAGCGGACAGACGCTCCATCAAAGAGCCCATAAACTAATGACAGAGCTGCTGGTTCCAGCATCCCTCTACATTAAGTTGTATTTCATTAACAAGGCTAGACTCTTTATTAACCGTGGACCAGCTGAGGAATTTAGAGCTTTGTGTGATAATGTGTCGGGCTGAAGGCAGATCACACAGACGGAGGGAAACATTTTGTTTTTAACTCCACAGTCACGTCTTTCATAAAACTGTACAATTTGTCCGTCGACTGGACGCGAGCCACCATCTTAACTTTGAACAGCAGGAGTGTTTTTTTTTTTTTTTTTAATCCTGTGGGTTCTTGAGAGCGAGGTCAGGACTTCATCAGGGGCCTCTGGGGCCCTCGGAGCCCCTCTCTCATCTCTGCAGCAGATGAGGGGATCAGCAGGGTGTGAAATGACCGCGGTGATTGCTCCGAGGCCACGGGGCCTCCAGCCCATTCTCAGCCCTGTCAGCGCTCTAATAGAGCTGGAGGAGATTGGAGACGACCCCACAGCTACAGACCCCACCCTGCCTCCATCACCATCGCCACCGCCGCTACCAGCTGCATCGCACTTTTAAAGGTGCAGCCCAAAAACTGCAGTGACAGGTTGAGAGTTTCCTGCAGGGTTCATTAATGGTGTTTATCTGAAGTCACAGCCCAGAAAAGAGAAAAAAAATATGGGGGCAGGAAGAAGTCTGGTAAACTTCAAGATAAAAACTACAATAAAAAGGGGACAGTGGTAAAAACATTCTTGTTTTTGACATGTCCCAACAAGTGTGGTCTGGTCATGGTGGCGGTTGTCCACCAGCTGTGAGGTTGGTGGTTTGATTCCCGCGCCCTGGCTGCATGCTGACGTGCCCTTCGGCTCCTGGTGGTTGCTTCATTGATGTATCGCAGTGTGATCCTCTTTGGTTTCTTTGCTGGCTCTGTCATAACGTCCATATTATCGTTAGCTGCCAGCTAACTCCACTTTCAAGCAGCTACAGCGATGTTCGCCATTAAAACAGGACACTGTGGTGCATCAACACATTATATAATCATCATATATTCTCTTCAATCATATAATGACTTTATTTGATGATGCATATACTCATATAATGTGTTGTGTTATATGACATTTGCCTCCTTTTTTTAGAGGAAGGCCTCTATAAGAGGCCAAGCTGTGTGGAGGAGAACATTTCTTTTGAGACTTTGTCTGTAAAACTGCTCCTTCTTACGGCGTGAGTGTTAATTATTCTGACAACAGTTTCACTTTGAAGTGACTTGGTTAGGTTAAGTTAAAGATCATTAAACACAATTTCCCAGGAAAGTTAGCAGCTAACAGCTAACTAGTTCACTCATTCAAGTGACGCTAACAGTGTACCAGCATCATGACTGAGGAGCATTATAAGACAACAGACAACTCCTCATCCTCATCCTCATCCTCTGACCCCCATCAGTCCGGCTGCTCTGTCCTCTCTGTGTCCTGCAGCTTTCTGTCCAGTTTGCTGACATGAACCAAAAAGATGTTGTATTGATGGTAAGAGCTCTCACTCCAATGACTATTCACCGTCAGACACACGAACATAACCACACGATGAGACAAGCGATAAGGAGAGAGTCAGAAGACAAAGATTTTTATGTGACGTACATGTAATCCGTTACTCCCCAACACTGTGTATGAGCACGAAAACTTTAATTTGATCCTGACTAGTACTTTTCAAAATCCCTAAATGTGCACATCTCAAGATGTAAAATCATCCAATCAGCTAAAATCTGAAAAGATGTAAACTATTGACCAGCAGTTATAATCCACACAATCTGAGGAACATTCAGTCTGATGGATGTCGAGTTCTCCAGGAGGAGTGTGCATATTAAACCAAATAATCACTGGCATTAATGCAAAAACAAAACTCAGATTGTTGAATAAAATATGAACCTGTGTAAAATGTGTCCTCACAGATGTTATGTACTGTAAGATGTAAGTTTCAAAGCAGATTTTGTCCTTCACAGAGCGAGCAATGGTGGACAGTAAAGTGGGCCAGGCCTCTCTTCTGATGAGCGGAGTGTAAATATAACTCTCCACCCTCCCTCCACCCTCCTCCCTCTAATTGTAGCTGTGTTGTTTTCATATTGTTGAGTCCCAGAGATGTATAATTCATCACACAAACAATCTGGAACAAAACAAACTCTCCTCTGAGCTCCCGAGAGGCCCAGCATCTAATGAGTTCACTCCATAAAATATTCATACCTCTGCAGAATATACTGTCATTTCTCCGCGCACACACACACACACACACACACACACACAGCATTAGATATAATGGCAGGTTGTCCAACCCTAACAGGCCGTTGATCACTGTCACCCACAAACACTGCAGACCCTTGTGTGTGTAATAATAGGACTACTTACCCATGATGCTCAGGGTGTCGTTCACTTTCAGGTAAACAAAAACAATATTAAAAAAAAATGAAAATCAGGTCAGAGCTGGTTAAAAATAAAAACACTGTTTCAATCATTCTAAAGCTGAAAAGAAAAACATCACCTCAAAGATCAAAAAGGCTCGGAAATGAAGCTGGCTGCAGTTCCTCCAGAGGCCACCAGAGGCTGATTCTAAAAGTGAGTCGATCCCCATAGACCTCCAGTCACTTTTAATCAAATGTCTTCATGAGTTCCTGAAGCTGATATGGAACTATTCACATCCTCTCCTGTTTGGCTTCCCTCAGCACCGATACCGTAACACCTAGTGTAGATGTGCAGCTAAAATCGTCATGCTGGCCATCTTGACTGAGCTTGTGTTGTCATGGTAACAGAAGCACGCAGCTACGGCCTGTTCACCTGTTTAAAGCACAGACTGTAAATAAAGAGGGGTGATGTAGAAATCAGGAGCCACCACACCATGAATGGAAAGGTCTGAGGACCTTGTCCCTCGTGGGGACGTTGTCCCTTATGGGGACCTTGTCCTTCTGTGTGTCCTCACGCGGCCGGATGGTCCCCATAACGTCAGCAACAATGACTTTTTTTGGCCTCGCAAACAGAGCAGGAATCTGAAGAGAACTTATTTTCCAGCAGCTTTCCAGCTGAATAGTTCAATTTGACAGATGCAAGTGAGGCTGTCTCCAGGCAACAGGACAGACAGCGGGTCAGGTGGACATGGCGTCCTGATCTAATCACATGTGATAATGACCTGAGGATCAAGAGATGAGAGGGGAGAAGCAGGTGGGGGAAAAAAGAAATCAAAGAGCAGGTTTTTCATTCCGTGCTGAGAGGCTGCTCCTCCACAGACTCCTGCTTCCTTTCAGGGGAGAGGAAATGATTTCTCCTCTTTAATATTCTCAGACGCCACGTAGCTCCTCAGCCGGCTGAGGTTAGAAAAGGTCGAGGACCGGCTTCTGGATCAACGGCCACGTCACGGCAGCATGGAGAGGACGGCTGATATTCATTAGGATGGACTCCGGAGCGCTTGTCTTATTAGTGGGTCATTAGGCTCTCTGTGGCGAACAGATTGGCTGAACAGGAAGCAGGGGAGCCGGCAGAAGGTAATTGCACTTGGACTGACCACACAGGTGCCCGCTTGCCCGATGCTTCTTGATTGGTTAATTAGTGCGTTGTCAATCAGCCCCCCCCCCCCAGAAGCTCTCTCACAGTAGTTAAAAGGTGAGACAGTGTTTTTAACGACGCCGCAAACTTCTGCTGCAGCGTGTTCCAATTAAAGCACAACAGACTGAGGAGCTGCACACACACACACACGCACATTACACACACACGTTACACACTCAGACACACACACGTTACACACACACAGACACACGCACACGTTACACACACAGACACACACACGTTACACACACAGACACACACACACGTTACACACACACAGACACACGCACACGTTACACACACAGACACACACGCACATGTTACACACACACACACAGACACACACACGTTACACACACACAGACACACGCACACGTTACACACACAGACACACACGTTACACACACAGACACACACACACGTTACACACACAGACACACACACACGTTACACACACAGACACACATGTTACACACACACACGTTACACACACAGACACACATGTTACACACACACACAGACACACGCACATGTTACACAGACACACACACACGTTACACACACACACACGTTACACACACACACACGTTACACACACACACACGCACTTCACTCTAACACAGGCTCAGTTTGTTCGGTCAAACCTCATTCATATTTCTGAGAAGATAGAAATAAAAAATGCATCATAAATGTAGGAAAGCAAAGACAGATGTTGACAAAACCAAAGAAATAAACATCCAGTCCAATCAGAGTACAGATCTAGACAGTCTAGAGTTCCTCCTGCTGCTTCTATCAGCCGTCACATCATCAATAAGACATACATGTCTGTGTCACTGCGTCCACCAGGTCTGACCGGAGATGTGCTGCTTTGGACCATCAGCTGTTCTTCTCCTTCTCCAGAACTTTCTCTGACATCATTCTGGTTAAATTTGATCTTCATCAGTCCAGAGAATCTGACTCCAGAGCTGTTCAGCTGTTTCCTGTCTGACCTGTCCTCTCTGTTCTTGAGTGTGATCAGTGGTTTGCTCCTTGCTGTGAAGCCTCTGTATGACTGTAGACTCTGACAGGCCTGCCTCCTCCAGAGTGTTCCTGACTGGTCTGGATGTGGTGTAAGGCTTCTTCTTCTTCATCATCATCATGGACAGAGTCCTGTGTGTCTTCAGCTGTCTTCTGTGGTCTTCCAGGTCTCTGCTGTTGCTGAGCTGTCAGTTCAGTCCTTCTTTTTAGGAATGTTCCAGACTGCTGTATTGTCCACTCTCAGAGCCTTGTGTCTCTCTGATGGGTTTAGTTTGTTCTTCAGTCTGATAACGGCCTCCTTCACCTGCACACACACCTCTTTAGGCCTCATGTTGAGAGTCCCAGTGAACACTGAGGTGACTGTAACACTCAGAACCACCTGCAGGACTTTGATCTGATTGATTAGTCGTGGAGCAACGAGGGAACAGGACACACCTGGACATGCTGCTGCTTCTCAGACAGATGTTCCATTAAATATGAGCCATTAAACGTGTGTGTATGAAAACGTCTTAAAGCAGAAAGTCTGGACTTCACTCACATCCTCCGTGTTTCACTTCAGCGTGTTGGTGTTCAGCGGCCCAAAAACTTTCCATAGTTCTATTATTTATTAAGCTGACTGTATTTTATCCTGTAAAGTCGAAGATCAGCAGAAGTTTTCAAAATAAAGTGAATAAATGTGTTTCTGTTGGAACTGAGTTTACTTTTTAGAAACTATAGTTCTTGTGAAGAATAAAATATGTTGTAATGTAAAATGTATTGATCTGGCTGGAAAGCAGAATTTTCACTTTATGTTTGAGACATTTAAAAAAAAATCTGAATTCCCACTCTGATTTATTTAATCTGTGAAACTCTTCATTAGGACTTCTAGTGAATTTAATTATAAAAATAGGATTAAGAGCTAATCTGACTTTAACATTCGTAGTTTAAACATGCATCCAGTGAGTCCCTGAATCTTTTCCACCTCTGTGCTGTTAACCCTTTAGTTTACGTCACAGCAGCTTGTTTTCCTTTCACTTATAAAGCCATAATTGCTGTGTGATTACACCTCCATTGTGGTGCTGTTCAGCAACAAGAGCTCTGCTACTAATACCATTAAAGCTTCAAAGGTGCCAAGCCGCCGCCGCCGCCGCCGCAGCATTAATAGTCATGAGGCTCGGTGAGGAGTGTGTGTTTGTTTTGGATGTCTGACAACAGATCTGCACTGACACGTGTTCATTAGAGAGATTTGTTTTTGTCATACAATCCCAGAACACGTCAGGGCAGGGATATGATGTGTGTCCTCACGTGGCAGGGCGGTCCCCCTGACATCATGATGTGTCCCCACTGGCAGGGCGGTCCCCCTGACATCATGATGTGTCCCCACTGGCAGGGCGGTCCCCATGACATCAT
Source organism: Parambassis ranga (assembly GCF_900634625.1). NCBI lineage: Eukaryota > Metazoa > Chordata > Actinopteri > Ambassidae > Parambassis > Parambassis ranga. Next base: position 22,874,102 of record NC_041039.1, read on the forward strand.
GATGTGTCCCCACCAAGCGGCAACCTTCGGGGCTCAAAGTTGAAGCCCATGCGGAAGTGTCAAAACTTGTAATTCACGCTGCAACAGCTGGGGGTTGGCTCCAGAAGCGAGTAATTTCCCATAGACTCCCATGTTAAAATGGCCGACTTCACAGCAGAAAAGAACATGTTTACAACCTGGTACAAAAAACCACTCTGGTCTCAGATGATAGGTTCTCTTCTAGTGTCGATTGTAGGGGGGGTGAATTTTTTTACAACTCACTCGTTTCAATTGTATTCGGACTTAAAATTACGCATAATTATGGGCGTTGCCGCTTGAGTGACAGACAGTTGACGTATCACAGCGTGAGTTTCCTGCTTCCACGATCGCCCGCCCCCCTAAACCCGCTCCTGCTCCCCCTCTTTGTCCATATTTGAGAGTTTTGGCGGACGTGACGCTGCCAACATGGCGGCGGTCATCACGTCCCGGAACCTCCCACCGAGCCTCAAAACGGCTCTTCAGAAACAAACGGGTGACGTCACAGAAGCTCTGTCCATAGTTTTTACTGTCAATGGTCCCCACTGGCAGGGCGGTCCCCCTGACATCATGATGTGTCCACACGTGGCAGGGTGGTCCCCATAATGCCAGTGTGAGCTCAGACGGCCTCCTGTTTGGATTTTTTGCAGGTTGTAGAATCTGGTTTTCAGCTTCTATAATTATAAAAAAAGCACAAATTACAAAACATATCGTAATCAGAACCAAACCAGACTCAGCTGGTCTGAAGCTGAATCTGTGTTAATTGTGTGCACAGAAAAAAGTGTTTATTTATGAGCTGGACACTGCTAATTACTCAGCTGCTTGGATAATTATCTCTGACTTCAAAGACACTTTAACCCCAGGAGAGTCTGAGCCGGACGACGAGCCCCCGACGCCCGAAATATCCGCCGCTAATGAGAAGATAATGATGAGTCATCAGCAGAATATTCACAAATATTCACAACAGACGGTCAAATGTGGACCAACAGGGAGGCAGGAATGATGTCAGTGTGTACAGTGCACTGTATGCACCAACCACAGGCTGGCAGCAAAGATGGACCAACACTGTGTGTGTGTGTGTGTGTGTGTGTGTGTGTGTTCAAAGTGAAACGCTGAAAACATAAAGAGGAATGATGGATGATGGGAGCTCCGCTGAGGTGGACAGCGTCAGGTGGGTCATGGCGAGCGGCACAGACTGGGAGTAAACATGGACGAACACCATGTGACAACACCTGAGTGTTTCTGTCTTTTGTACCAGGCTGTAAACATTTTGAGTTCAGCCTCCCAGAGGCCACTGAAGGAACTGCAGTTTGATGGTGTGTCAGCTCATCACAGAGTCTGTGGTCCCTGAGTGGGTCCACAGCGTCTGTTGCTCTGTGCCAGTGTCGCTTGTTGTTCTTTTGAGTGCTAAGAAAAAAAGGAGTGAAGAGTGGATGCAGCCTGATGGTGAAGTCTCCTTGTTGCCGTTGGATACATCATCAGCTTCTGTGACACTGCTTTGAGACTTCCTGTTAGCTGCACATGGCTGTGGCCTCTGTTTGAATCTGAGGCCGAGCAGCACACAGGTGAACACACTGAGCACCGTTAGCACGCAAAGGGTTGATGAGTTTGTGTGTGTGTGTACATGAGTGTGTGTGTGTGTCTGTATGAATGTGTATGAATGAATGAATGTATGCTGCTCCATCACAGGTGTGATGACTTGATGTTGGGTTGTTAGTGAAGTCGTCCGCTGCTCTGTGTTCATTCAGCTGTCGTCACGGCTCCACAGCTCACCACCCTCACACTTGTTAAGAATGTTTTGGTATCACATTAATGTGACATGACATATCACATTATGTGTGTGAGCCGCTCTGATATTACTTCAATGTGTCCGAAAGCACAATGTCAGAAATTAAAAAAGAAAAAGCACTGTTTTCAGAGACAGAACAACAGCACCACCCTCTGGTCAATCATGGACATGCAGGCCAATACTTACTGTGTTGTTTTTAACGTGTTTTATTGGTTATTTGATTTCGCAAATATTGCCCGGAACTCTTTTTTACAAAAATTTAGAGATGACAGTGTTCACATCACTCAAAAACAAATTTTTAGTGAGTTTTTTTTAAATGTTTTTTTTTGTCTTCTGTTAATTTGTTGGTGCATCAAATGTAGTATATTAATTAATATAAATAGCAGATTTTGTCCCTTATAAAATATTACAAACTAAAATGGAAAAAAAGGTCCAAAATGTTTAAAAAATAATAATAAAAAACTCATAAATAAAAAGGATAAAAAGGGGGAAATATTATTATTATTATATATTATTATTATTATTTTATAAAAAGAAACAGCATATCAGATAAATTATACATTAAAAAACAAACTGTTACTACAAATTTCACAGGTCACACTGGAAACCTACATGAAGAAATAAATTACTGAAAAAAATCCCAGTAACAGTACTAACAATAAATATCACTAAATTAACTTTTTAAAATAGATTAACTGATTGATTACTGCACAGCGGGACAAAAAAGAATAATAAAAACCAGGAGACTCTCCATCAGTGATTCAATAACATATTTTAATTTCTCAGTGTTTTAGTATAAAAATCCCACCGGCCGTCTGTCGGCTGGTTTCCGCTCCCGTTGGCTATAACTGTGGTTTTTCCCAGAGAATCAGCTAAAGTACCAAATCTATTTACACACAACATCCACATCCAGAGGGGCCAAAGGAAACAGGAAGTCTATCCACCGCTACCCCCGCAAAAATAAAACATCAAACACTATCACCTCACCTCTCAGGTTTAATGCTATCAATCCCAAAGATAAAAAATACTCACAAAACAGAAGAAGAAGAAGAGGGGCCTCTACATGTGCCTCTTAGTGTGCCCGTAGTTTGTTTTTTTCTTACAATACTCTCTCTATAAAGTAATGCATATACATTTTCTGCTTTACAATAAATTAGTACAGGCACGGCATCTCCTCCTGTTACAGCTGACTGCAGGTCGGTTCAGGTGGAGAAGATAATTCTGTAACATTTTACAGAAGGACTCGTCACAGCACACAAACAGAAAGGCAGAAAATCCTGAAAAACACCACTGAACTGTAAAAAAAAGGAAAAAAACACACACATTAGTGGGAAACCGTGGGCAGCAGAGTTTTTGGTTTCGGAGTGAATGATGCACTTCAGGCATTTTAAACTTTGAGAGCTTCTATATAGATTTTATATAAATATGTACAGACAAAAAAAAAGTAGTCCAGTAAAAACATTCAGGTAAAAAAAAAAAAAAAAAAGATGCACACACACACAAAAAGTTAATGCCAAAAACGGGAGAACTTGAAGCTTGAGAACTTAATAAGTTACAAAAACCGTACAAAAGAAGCTGAAATAAAAAGGTTTGATACAGTATGCATGTTTGTTTTTTCTCTCTGTAGAGATAGCACCAGCAGAAACACCGACGCGGCACCGTGAGCGTCGGCGGATCATCACCTGTGACCGTATAAATACCAGAGCGCTGTGTACCAGACTGAGGGAGTGAATAAATTAGTGTCAGGCCTTGTACAAGGTATTTACAGGAGCTGCTGCCGTCACACACACACACACACACACACACGTGCGCTGATGGACATTTTCATGGCAGTGAGATTGTTGCAGCAGTCTTGCAGCACATTTCAGGAGGTCAAACGCTGACACATTCAACAGGTGTGAACCTGCCATTTTTAAAAGTCCTCACCGCCACAGTTTGATTTTTTTCTGTCAGCGTTTTGCACCCGCTAACCGTGTTGTTTTCATTGCATAGCTCTTTGACAAAACAAGATGATCGTCACAAGCTACAGTATTTCAGACAGGTGGAACCGATGCGTGAGGAGGAAACAATCTGGTTCCAGTTTACAGGAAATGGTAAACATGACGTGCGTGTGTGTGTGTGTTGTGCAAGTGTTGTGCGTAGGAAGCAGAAACAGACCGTCTCTGCAGTGAGTGTGTTCAAAGTGAAACGCTGAAAATATAAAGAGGAATGATGGATGATGATGGGAGGACCGCTGAAGGTGGACCGCTGAAGGTGGACCGCTTCAGGTGGCGCTTGCATCCAGCTCCGCGCCGACGCGGTTCAGGTGGTTCATGGCTCGGTTGAAGGCGAGCTGCACAGTTTTTCGGAGGGAAGAGTTCCGAGCCTCCATCAGCTTCATTCTGTCCAGAGTTTTGTTGATCCCAAAGGGAGCCATCTTGGATTTAGGAAGCCATTGCCTGAGGAGACAAGTGACACCGTTGTGTTATTTGAACAGACAGTTAACTTTTCTACTTTGAAAGCCACAGAATGTCCTTTAAGGAAGAAAAGGGGGCACAGAGAGACCCAAAAAAACATGAGGGGACTTGGTGAGTTCCTCACCAGCTGCGCCTGCTGTCGAAGAAGTGGACGAGGAAGAGTTTCTCTGCGGACCTGAACTGCATCCGCTCTCCGGCTCTGAGAACGTCCAGTGGGGGCTGGGGAAGCTCCACCCCGTTGTGTTGACACATCGTCTTCCGCACTCTGGGTTCCATGATCTGTGAAAACAAAGACGGGGGGTACAGGGTGAGGAGTGAGGAGGCGGGGCGGGACGTCCTATGGTAGAATGTCTGGAGTAAAATCCTGGTGGCTGCACAGAAGAAGCCAGAGACACGAGCATGCAAGGCTGATTCAGGTCAACAGCCTGAGTCTACACACACACACACACACACACACCAACCCGTCCACGACCGGCCAGCTGAAAGCCCCCACATGGCTATGACCACAAATCACAAGCTATAAGCACTGACAATGGCAGAGGGGCAGATGGATGACAGAGACAGAGGGGACTAACACTCACTCACCAGGGCAGGGAAGGAGGGATATCCACTACATTTAGCCCAAACTAGTTTAAGAGGCTCCAGAACAAATGGAGAAGCAGCAGTGGGTTTCCACACCTCTACAGGAACAACAACAAGCAAGTTATGAAGGAGTCACTGCAACAGAGAGCACAACCAGTCTGAACACACACACACACACACACACACACACACAGGAGAGGAGATGAACACACACAGTCTGACCACACAGAGGACGCACACATTCGCATCAGTAACGTCAGCTAACAGAGTCATACTTGTTAAGTATCAACTGATTTGTTGAGGTTGTGAAAAGAGCCCGGACAGGGAGCTTCTACTCTTTTCCAACACTGGTAACACCTGTGTGTATTTACAGGTTTGTCAAATCAATAATCAAAGAAATGTCCCTTTTTTTCCAAATTCTAAACTCATGATGAAGAATGTAGTTTTACTAACACTAGCTTTGTGTCTGTAATTCACAGTCGGCCCACCCTTCCCTTCACTTAAATCTGCTGCGTCTGAGTCTCTGCTGACTGAACTGTGTTTCAGGACTTTGACTCCAGGAGATTTTTTTCTCCGTCTCACGCTTGTCGCACAATAGAAGGGTAAAAAAATTCATTTAAACGTTAGTATAAACAGAAAGGGACTGATTAGTGAAGGTGTTCAGAAAAAGAGGAGTTAGGAGTTGACGAATCAAATCTGTGCCATGCTGCTTCATGCAGACTCATCATCCGACCTGCTGTCCTCACCTGAGGAGATCTTGGCAGCGCTGTTGAACTCTCCATTCTCGACGCAGGTCACCAGAGCATTTTTGTCATCCACGGTGCTCCGTCGAGCTGCCGCCGGTCGCCCTTTACTGTTTTTGGACACAGGGATGGGGCTGGAAAAAGACGAATGGACAACAGGATGAGAAAAATGAAAACTGGGTGGAAAAAAAGATCTCTGGGTGTTTCCTCCTGAACTCACCTCGTGCTACACAGGATGCTTCTGCTGGAAGAAATACTCGACTCAGAGGCACAGCGGCGGCGAGGCTCCAGTGGTCGGGGGGGCTGAGAGGCTCCCTCCTCCTCCTCCTCTTCTACAACAAAACCATTTGCAATACCTGGACAAACACCAACATACATAGATTTCTTAGACTAATGACTTTTATTGTAATAACGAAACATGATCTGAAATCTCCGATCGGTACCTGTGCCTAAACGTTTGATTGGCGTCTCCCCATCCTCCTTGCCATCAGCACTGCTGCTGCGGGTTCTTTTCTTTGGCAGGAGGAGCGTCTCCAGCCGAGGAATCACCACTGACAAGAAGGTCTTGGCGCCCAAAGGTGGCGACCCAGCAGATGGCTCTTGGGCCTTGGGCGGTTTCTGAGGGCTGGCACTCTTAGATTTGCGGAAGAGGACGTTTGTCCGTCGGTTGGAGGTGCCAGAAGCTTCTGTGTGTGTTTCGCCGTTGGGGAGCAGCAGGTCTGGGATGTGCCCGTTGGGGGTGTTCGGGGTCACTGAGGTAGATGTGTTGGTGTCATTATTGTCGAGCTCCATGGGAGTCTGGCCTGAAAAAGATGAGACGGGCTTCAGGGGCGGCGGCTCCTGTGCGTCGCTGGGCGAGGGGTCCGGCTGGGACGGTGACCTTAACAGCTCTAACGTTGGTGGAGATAAAGATTTGTCCTCCTGTGGTGTGCAAGCGTTTACTGTGTGTTCAGGTAGTGGTTTCTCCTCTGGCTCTGCAGGGGTCAGGCTGGGATCCAGTGCAGAGGGTGGATGCCTAGAGAGGGACTTCTTCAGGCTTATCTCACTACGGACTTCCATGATAGTCTTCTTGAGCAGCTTGAGCCGCTTGCTGCGGGACGGGCTGTGCTTCATGGCTGTGCTCAGGTCCAGCTTCTCCAGCAGCTCCCTCAGCTGATCCTCTAAAGGGGTCAGCTTACGGTAGGCCGGGGTCAGGAGGCGGTCCACTGAGAAACACAGTTAGGTTTCATCTGTTATTATTGCTAACATTAATTAACAATTCTGAATGCATAAGAAGCAACAAGACTGCTCCTGAACTGAACATTATTCATTATTCAACACCGCTCACCTTCATCCCAGGAGAAAGGCAGTGGTACCTCAGGCTTCGGGGGGTCAGGGAGGTGCAGCCCGCTGGGGAAGTCAAAGCCGATTCTCTCAGCTTCTCTGCGGGCCCTGCGGAGAATGGCTCCTCCGTGGTCCTGCATCCGCTGAGCTGCTTTATAAAAAAACGTGTCCTTGCCGTTGTATGTCATGCAGTTGGAGATGATGAGGTCAAAGTCGGCCTCAAACTCCTCCAGGCTTCTGTAGCTGTGGCCGTCAATGCGTTTCCTCATGGTGGAGAAGTCCATGGGGCTCTTGATGTGGTCTAGGTAATCGGGGACCTGCAGGGGACAGAGGTAAGTTTCATTGCAGCAGAGGCAACCATCAGGACGGACTTTTTACTTGCTTTAAATAATCTGGACAGACTGATACAGTAAATGGCTGCTGACCTCCTTGATGCTGACAGGCTGAGCGAAGATGCTGTACTGGTCCTTCTGCTGCAGCTGACTGAGCACAGCCCTCAGCAGGATGTTGAATGGGGTCAGCTGGGCCTCCAGGATTGACTGCTGCAGCTTCATCTGATGAGAAAAGACAAACCTCTTCATCAGACATGATTAACAGGCACAGGCCTGCGTTTCTAAACCTGACAGAGCACAGGGTAAATTTGCATCAAATGGCAGCTCTACCTCCTCCCTCTTTAACTTCTCGCGCTTCCTGATAAGCTCCAGCAGCAGACGGGCTCGCTCCAGGTCATGTCGGAGGCGATGCCACTCCTTCAGCTGCTCTTTCAGGGCCTGGTTTGTCTCCATCCGGTCCTGTGGGGAAACACAAGCTTATGTTCAGTAAAAAAGTGACATTAAAGCATTCTTCTAGGCTCTAGGCTGTGACAGCAGAACTGACCATTTGCTTGACTTTGGGCGGCTGAGGGTTGGCCTGTAGCCGGCGGATCAGTGGCACGTTGTTTCTCGATTGCCTCTTCAGCACCCAGTAGCTCAGCACACCCTCAACGAAGTGACGCTTCCTCTGAACCGCCACCTGGTTCAAGATGGTGTCAAAACTGACCACAAGAGAAAAAGGAAGACATTACACATTACTTTGTATAAGCAGATTCACGTATAAGACCTCACTGACTCTTAGCTGCGTGCTTACCTTGAAGCTGTGATACTTGGTCCAGAGGTGCTTGGGGTCTCAGGTTCTGGTTCCGGCTCCGGCTCTCCTCTCTTGCTCTTTTTCTTCTGCCAGCCTTTGGCCCGGGCCTTCCCTCTCTTTTCACCCGTCCTCTTGTGGCAGGCTCCATTTTTGGGGTGAGGCTCTTCATAGATGTTCAGCGGCCGGCGGTCACAGCCTTCTGGTGTGTGGCTGCAGCAGTAGGCGGTCTTTTTCACAGAGAAGCTGGTGGCGCCGGTCGCAGTCACCTCTTTGATGGGCTCCATCTTCATGAAGAGGCCGGCCTTCTGGGCACAGCTGACATGGAAGGCGGTGTAGCAGTTGATCTTGTCACACTGAATGCAAGCCCCAGCTCCCTTTTCCTTGCACAGGTAGCAGGTGAGCTTCCAGCGGGCGGGTGGGATGTTGCGGACACCGTCAATGGGCTCTATGAAAACTGTATCAGAGAAGCCAACTTCGGGCACCCACAGAGCACATGCTACGTGGCCCCAGCGGTTGTCATCTGTCCTCTTTAGGGCTCCTCCTCGATTGGGGCAGAAGAGGCACTCGGCTGGCCTTGATGGACACTGAAGACAGTGGCGGCATAACCACTGGCCCTCAGGGATGTACGGCACGCCGTAACACTCCTGGTGAACAGCAATGTTGCAGGAGTCGCAGAAGAGGATGACATTACTGTCAGCTCCATCCCCGTCCATGCAGATGCAACAGACGGCGTCCTCGTCCACCAGCGACTGAAGGTCGTTCTGTCCCTGAGTGGCTATGTATGACTCCTTCTCAAAACGGTCCATGAGAAACTCAAACAGGTTGTGAGACACCTGGCTGACACCCTCGCTCTTTCTTTTCTCATTAATGAGCTCAAGCCAGGCATAGTCTTCCTCATCCATGTCATACTCCACCTCCTCATCCAGCTCCTCCTCTGTCCTCTCAGTGTATTTGTAATAAGCTGCCGGCCTCTTTGGCACCACGGGTAGATTGTATTCAACCGTTCTAACCTTTGGCTCCAAAAGGCCACTGACGTTGCCGCTGTGCGAGGCGGTGAGAGATGCATTCTTTTTCTGCTGGTTGTTTTTGAGGCGCACAGAGCGCACCAGGACCTGCTGGGGCTTTTCATTGTTCTCCTTGTTGCTGTTACACTCCATAATCTCCTGCGCCGTTGGATCGTCATCAGTGATAACATCCAGCTTGTCGTAGATACTGAGCCTGTGCACCCGGCCATCCACCTCCAGCTCTACCATCCGCTGAGCCTGTGCGTAAGTCAGCGTCTCCCTGTTGGGTGACGGCTTGATGGGAGAAGATTCCCTCTTCAGCGCTGTTGGGCGATGACTTCGTCCTTTCTTCTTCATGTTGAAGCTGTGAGGTCCCTAAAAACCAAACAAGTGATTACGTTAATAACTCACTGATGTGAAGTAATGGTAGCAACAGCATTTTTTCTGTCATTAACTTGTCCTGCGAGGCAATAGCTAGCAGGCAGGGTAGTATGTGTTTGACCATCTGCAAACAGGACCTAAACCAATCATTAACAAACTTAATCCTCAACAGTGCCATGCAGAAACTATTTTGGGAGAGTTGATATGTTTACACAAAAACTGTCAAAACTTCTTCCATCACAAAAAAAGAGAAAAACATGCCAAAAAGTGGCTGTGATTAAAAAAATGTTAAGAATTCCCAAATGTCTCAAACATGACATACACCTCATATCATGCTGATGCTAGCAAAATGTCCTGACAACATTTCAAAGTGTGGCAATGCCACTAATAAAATGGCAACATTAAGTAGAGGTCTTGTAAATACAGGACTTCAACTACATAATAGTGAGTAAGCTTGTTGTTAGGATCTAAATGCAGCATTGTGTGTGCCTACGTCCTCCCGTATAACTCCCCGACGACCAGGAAAAACACTACTGAGTTACTTGAGGCATATAATTACTTAACATAAGAAAAGGAATCAGTCCATACTTGGATCTAAACAAAGCCAGTATCGATGCTGCGTGCTTGCCTGTATCAGCCTGTACGTATGCTTTCTACACTACAAGCAGAGTCATGGAAAACAAGGCACCAGTGAGTGCCAAAGGCTGACCGTAACCAGCAGCATTTAACCACACTTGTAACCCTCGCAGGCTTCTGCAAGGTTACATGAAGCTCAGCCAGCTCCAGTGTGTGTTGGTGCACCTTTAATTTGTGAGATCAACTTGCTTTCAGGGGGCGGAAACGCACCCAACGCACCCTGGATGAATGAAAGAGAAATGTACCCAGAGCTGCACGCCTCCACAGCAACTCTCCTTTAGCCTTAAAGCGTCTAAGAGCTGGCTGCTTTTTAAAAAAAAATAGTTCAGGCTGACAACAGCAGCAGCTTCAGGTCGTCCTCTTCCCCTCAGAGTTAAGACTACTAGCCTGCTAGCCATGGAAAATGTTAGCCCAGAGTAACCAAACTGTAACGACTATTTGTGTGATTATATGAACGTTTTTCGACAAAACATAAGCACGGTACACAAAAAAAGACCACCCGACAGGGCCCCGTGTGGACACCGCGGCCTATCCGGTCGTCAGTGAAACGCATTAGGACACTCCGTCCACAAACAGTGCTAACGTTAGCCTGCTAGCACTACACCAACTGAAGGGGGAGAAAATATGGCGACCAACATAACAACAAACTAAATGGAAAAAGTTAGCTTTTCCTATAAAAAAGTACTAGTTGTTTTACACTTTATGTTCGTCCAGACTGTGTATATGGACATGAAAGATGAGAGGGGTGAGTAAGAGGAAACTTACCTCGGTATTTTCACGAATTCAGCTTGTAAAAACAGCAGCAATGGCGGCGCGGCCTGCGGAGTGAAGCGGCACTTAAATCCACATTCAGTCCGCTCATCCAACGGCGGCCGCGACTCGCACAGAACCGAGTAAATCCTGAAAGTGACCGACTGGTATCCAGGGCGACGGAGTCGGTTCCGGTTGTTATACTCGAATATTCAGGGGGCACACACACTCACTCTCTCTCACACACACATACACACACGGATCACTGGGACTGTGGATTAGCTGATAGAAGTAGCAGGCTCAGCGGCTGCCCGAGCTTCTCTTCCCCCACAACAATGCGGTTGTGTGAGTCGTTACGCGGTGACGTCATCACGCACGTACGTAAAACCAGGAAGTTGCTTTCGTCTTGTTTTTGTGTAGGGTGTGTTGCCTCAATTATTCCATCGCCTCACAGAGCTGGTAGATGTCAATAATGTAGGCGTGCATATGTAAATAAATAAAGTATTAGAATTAATTGATGACCAAATCACTATTATTTTTAGCAAATGGTACCCAATAACAATTGGACAGGTCGTTTTGGGACTATTTTTCAGCGGCGCATTAATCCACTGGACTGGTCCGTGGTTGTGGAAGAAGGGTTGTGCATTTAGTCCAAAATAATGATGTGTTATTGGTTTTAAAGCATTTTACTTAATGTTGCTACAACTTGACATTGTTTATAAACAAAACGTATTTAAAAAAATCACCTTAACTACACTTCCTGCCTGCAAATTTTTACAAGAGGCAAAAAAAATCTACATAAAAAAAAAATCACACAAACCAATTAAAACATGCTCCTCGGTTTAGATCATCCAGAGCTTCCAGAGCTGGACTGGAGACACAGAAATGAATCTGATAACAGTCTTATTATCCGTCAGAGAATCGGTTTTCCTTTGATGATAATCACATCAGGTGGACTCGGTCAGGGGCTCCTGCTGCTCTTGGCTGCTGTTGGGGCTGATGGATGGAGCATCTTCTCTGGAGAGAAGGTTGTTTTTACGGAGGTGGCAGGCCTGCTGGTAGGGAGGGCGTATAGGAGGCTGGGTTGGTGGGGTGTACTGGTACTGTTTCCCAGCGTCAAGCTGAAGAAAAGCAAGAAAACATCAGGCTAACGATGACATCACTTCAAAACCACTAAGAACATTAAACACACATCTACTCATAGAAACAGAATAGACTCCTGCAGCACTAAGAAGACGTTATTAACCATTTCTGACAGTGAAAAAGCTGCTGCTAGGGTCTAAAAACATTTATTATAAAGGTAAACTTACTTCAACTGAGATTAAGTCACAATATTCTGATTGGTCAATTGATTCAAATCAAAATAAAAGCAGATAATCAACATAAATATGATTTTAAAAAATGGCTGAACAAGTGTTATTCAGCAAAGAGCAGACGAACAAAGTCCTCACCTGCAGAGGGTAGGTTCTGTCTGAATCGAAGGCGCTGAGGTCACCACATGCCAGGAAGGGAACGATGATTCGGTTCGGACCTTCTAACTGGTTAAAATCCTCATCTGAAGGACAGAAACTATGTGAGAAGAAATAACACATCTTTTGGCTTCACATATAACACATGTAGTTACCGTAGGAATGATCCAGCAGAGGGTTGGACATGTTTGGTACGTAACCCTCAGGAGGAGAGTAATTCTGACAGACAACAAAGGCCTCTGCACACAGGGAGCAGAAAAGACAACAAATATGATTATGTGTGCAGTAAACCATCAGCTGCCCAGTGTAGCCTGTGATTGGTCTGCAGCAGAAGTGACTCACCAATACTCGAGTTCCGGCTGCTGCGAGGTTTGGCGCAGGTCACACAGCTGAAAAAGATCTTCAGCTGAGAGTACAGCAGCGTCACATCTTTACCTCTGAAGATCTGAGACGATGAGAAGCAGGAAAAAGTTCATATTTGATCAATTCTTGTCATGTGAATCAATCATAGCTTTCCTGTTGTGCAAAACATTACAGTTTTTTACTTTTAAAACATTGGTTCAACGTTTATTTTTGCTCTATTTTTATATTATTGTTAATAATCTATGAATGAAGAATAAATGTGCTGATAGTTCCGGACTCACTTTGGCCACGAATGTTCCCCCAGGTTTCAGGACATGTGTGGTGATGTTCAGAGCCTGAGAGACAAGCAGCTGTCACTGTGACATCACAGAAAAGGCTTAAAAAAAAAAAAGGTAAACACAGCTGTACTCACAGCCAATAGGAGCTGAGCCTGGATGTACTCATCCACATCATGGAGCCCTGTTACTATAGAAACAAAGCAGGAAAGGAATGAGAATGACCGCGGAGAGATGGTGGACAGGCAGGGACAGACAGGCGGTGACCACCTCACCATCTGGAGCTCCATCACACACCACCAGGTCAGCAGGCAGGCCCTCAAAGTGACGGATTATCTCCTGGGCGGTCGACACCTGAGAGGATGAAGGTAATGAAGTTTGTGTGACACCCACACCACACAGGGACACTTGTGTGACTCTTTGGTATACAATTACATCCTCACCTTGGTGATATCTCCCTGAATCTGAGTAACTCCCGGCAGAGGAGCCATGGCCTGCAGGTCCACCGCCACAATCTTCACCTCCTCAGCCTCCTCACCCTCTTCGGCCTTCTCACCCTTCTCCTCCCACTTCCTGAGTGGCAGAAAAATACAAATAAATAGTCGAATCTAAATGTTTATTTGACCCTGTGATCACTGAGCTGTGTCTGGGTTCATGTTTTATTGCAGTACAAAGTCCTCCACCTCTACGGAATCAGCACAAACACTGCTACAAGTATGTTATTTCTGTTTTTACACTTTCTGGTGTTGATGAATGTTTATGTTCAGCTGAGGATACTGCATGCTCATTCATTTAAAACAAACCAACAAACAAAGAAACCTGAGTTTCCGACTGAGGACCTGACTCCAGCTGCCGGGGGCTGCGCACAGATCCACCGCTCTGTTCACACCTGGGAGGGAACACAGACCAACACAACACATTCTGTCAGCGGCAACAGCAACATAAGGGATAGTTACCACTAAGGATGGTCCTCTGACACCCGAGGCTTCGACACATGCGCGGTAGCTCATAAAGCAATTGTTTCGAACCACTGTGCCGAGGCTTGCTTCGGTCACGTGACTAGTGACGTTTGAACCACTTCAGTGACGTTTGAAGCAGCTGAGTGCTTCGAACCATGTGATTGGTTCGGTTTGTCATGTGAATCACCAATGAACCCCAAAACAGACTTTCCTATGTATTTCAAGTATTCTTAACACAACATATGTGATTATAATTATTATTTTATATTATCAGTAATTATCCATGTCAAATCCCATAGCAGTGCAACTGAAATGTGATATTATTTCTAGGTCCGTCATAGTCACACTTACAGTCAAACGTAAGTGCCTGCTTTAGGAAAAATCATGTGACTTACGTCATATGAAACACTTCACTCCTTTACACAGGATCGAAACCCTGTCACTAGGTTTGTGTTACTTACTGCAATTAAACATCTAAACAATATATTAGTATAATGGTAATAACATCTTTCTTTAATATATGTACTGTATTGTGTTAGCTTGAAACCAGTGAAACCTGTAGTGGAACGAGACTGTGCATGGGCAGTCAAATCCCAAAGATCCATGAACCAATAACACACACCGCAGTTCATTTTATTCACCACTAGATGTCCTACTCGAGCTACTGTGTCAATGAAGCCTCGAGTAATGAACCTTTTTCTTGAATCAGGTGTCGAGGCTTCAACAAAGCCTCGAAAACCCATCACTAGTTACCACGTTCTGTTGTGCTCTGAGGGTCTCACCTTTGAACAGGTTAAACTCTTCATCCAGCTGCAGCAGCTTGAAGGCGCTCCTCGCCCTCCAGCCCTCCTCTTTGGCCAGGCGGTAGTAAATGTCGCGCTTGTCTTTGGAGGAGCGCCCCATGGTGACCTCTGACCCCAAGAGAAGACACACACAGACATGTATCCACTGTAGAGAATATTACATTGACCTGCAATCATCTACTATCATCTACTGCTTAATCTTCAGTTTACACCGGATTATTCTTCACCTACAGATTTAATCATATTGTCCTCATAATAAGCAATAATTAGTCTCCAAAACAGAGCTCTATAGTGGGCTTTCTGTCTCTTTCTGATCATTGGCTGCACCTTAATAAATGAAGACTAATGACAACCTGAATTTTAATAATAAGGTGTGTAAGATTTTACACAATAATTGAATGTTTGACTTATTATATTGATAGCGTATGATGAGGAATCAGAACAATGTATTGAGTTATAGTGCAAACTTCTCGGTTATCATAGCAATCTTGTTGAAATCACTTTTTAAACTAAGTCTGGTTGCAAACTGCGCAGTAAGCGACATGTTTCGTGGGAGTTTGTGCTTATTTTCTGGTGTTAGGTTAGTGTAAAATCTTTGTTTTCATATTCATACTTCACATCACACATGAAAAAGAACAGAATAAATCAGTAAATGATGAGTACGAGCCTTTAAAAACCTGATTTACTCACGGTTCACGTGCTGTTCCGGTGTGCTGTTGACTATGTGGAAGGACCCCTGGCTGCCCGGGGCGCCTGATCAAAATGACGTTTTCTCATATGCGGACACACGGTGGCGCTGAAGACACACCAGAGCAGTTACCTACAGAAACACACCAGCCAACACTTGACTGCAGATAAGTTGTCTTTCTTTCTCAATTACTGGTTGTAATTCATTTTTATATTTAAAACCAAAGAAAGCTGTACATACTTATTTATTCAGAACGTTACTGATTTTTGAACGTATTTTTGTTTCTTTTTCTACAAAGACTAATTTTTATTTTTATTGAATAACATTTTTTTTTTTTAAAAAGTTGGAAATAGAGTCATCCATTTGTGGGCGGTCCACAAACACTGAGGAAGTGAGAAGATTTTACCTCCTGAGGAGACTCGGGTCCTTCAGTGTTTACAGCAGGATGCTCCTCCAGTCTGTCATGGTGGGCCCCATCTTCTTTGCTGTAGTGTGCTGGGATGCCAGCAGACTGGACAAAGTCATGCAGTCTGTTGTTGGTTTTAAACTAGTTAACCTGGAGGAGGTGGTGACAGACAGTCATGGACCATCACAGCCATCCTCCTGCAACCCTGCTGCTCTAAGGAACAGTACAGGAGAGAATTCCTGATTTCTGCCATGAGACTCTTTAATTTATCTGTCCCAGGCAGAGCTGTGGAATTTTTTTATATAACTGTGTATTTATGTACATATATGCGTTTGCTTTGTGTTTGTATATAAGCATATTTATTGTCACTTTCTTCCCTTACAGGGATTTATAAAGTTAATCTTTATCTTAAAATACACATAAATACTTACAATCCATTAAAATGCTGCCATCAAAATAAATTAAGTTGTTTAGAAGGAATAAAATGAAACACAACACTGTATTATATACAAAGATTTAATGAAAAAAATAAAACTTTCCATCTTACATCAGAAAAGGTAACAAATGTATTAAAGTAGTAAATCTGGCATAAAAACAAACTGCAAACCTGATTTCATTCTTCTTTTTGGCTCACAAGAAGAAAAAATAAAAAAAACTATACAAATGAAAAAATAACTTAACCACAGGGAACGGAATGTCACATAACTAAATAAATAAACATATATAAACAGAACGGTTGCATTGACTGTGCATTTTGCTCCCCAATAATAAAAAAGAAAAACTCATTCTGATGAGGATACTGACTGCAGGCTTCTCCTGACAGAAAAGAAACGAAGCAGGACTCAAAATGTGGCATCAACACTGGAAATCACACGGCCATAAAAAAAAAAAACGCAACATTTCCAAACAAAAACCAGCTCTGCTTGAAAAACGTAAAACAGAATGAAGAGTAAACACTGATGGATGAAAACATATAGGTTGGATTTAAAAGAGTGTTGTCAAGTTAAGTAATCCACCATTTCATGAGGAGGGTGGTGTCACTTTAAAGCCTAATATAAAAACAGGACACGCGTCTGAAATCCTCACCACCTTCTACTCATGTAGACTGACCCCACAGTTCATTTCCTGCTGGACACTGATTACCATGGTAACATTTAAAAGGCACTCTGAATGTAGCACGGAGCTGCTGCATCATCTGTAAGCTAGCACTCTGCTAGCTGGAGCAGGAGGAGGAAGAGGAGGAGGAGGAGGAGGAGGATGTTGAGGTGGAGGAGGAGTCAGGTGTGAGTGCATGAAGTGTGATGTTTCCATCGTCTGTTTGCTGCCCACCACTGCCGGTCACCCAGGGGTGGACGAGAATCTGCTCCAGTGTCGGTCGGTCGGACGGCTGCTGACTCAGACACCAGCTGATCAGCTGCTGGCACTCTGTGACAGACAAACAAGAGGATAAAGGACCACCGCAAGAAATGATCGGTCTCATGCCGATTCATACAAAGCTCAGAAGTACAGTTACACCACAACTTAAACTGCTTAGAAACGGCCCTGACCCATTTTCTGCAGCTTACAGCCGCTACAAACTGGATTTTATTGCACATACAAAACCTGCAGACTGTGGAATACTCACAAATTCTGATTCGTCATTTAATCTTTTAACTAGATAAATAATAACGGCAGCCATAACTTCAAATAACATTCTTACAAACAAGAGAAAATATTTCTGACTTCTACCTAATGACACACAGCTATGAACATCCATTTACATTTGACCACAGTTTCTAGTCTCGCTAGAGCTCTGAGGACTGACCTTTGGAGATTTTGAGTCTGAAGTAGACTTGTCCTCTCAGGATCTCATCGTCATGCTCAAAGGGAATGTCCCCACACACCATGTCATACAGCAGCACGCCGAGCGACCACACAGTGGCTGAGCGACCGTGGTATCGGCGGAACCGGATCCACTCCGGAGGACTGTACACCCGCGTCCCTGTGGAAAGGAGGGGAGGGTTGTTTATTTAATACATCTGACAGAATGAGAGTGAGATCTGAACCAAAACCACAGACCCTGTAGACTCACCATCAAACTCCGTGTAGGCCGTGTCTTTGAGCAGGGCCCCTGAGCCGAAGTCGATGAGTTTAAGCTGTCCGGTCCTCAGGTCCACCAGCAGGTTTTCATCCTTAATGTCCCGGTGGATGACACCACAGGCGTAACAATGACGGACAGCCTCTAGCACCTGCAGGAAGAAGCTGCGTGCCTCCGCCTCGTCCAACGCACCATGCTCCGTGATGTAATCAAACAGGTCCTGTCCCGGCTCAAGGCGCTCCATCACCATGAGCCAGCCGTCTGACTGCTCCCACCAGTCCAAGAGCCGCACCACGCCTCCAAAGGTCCCGCTCACCTTCTTCAACAGCACGATCTCCAGAGGAACCACCGCGCCACACTACCACAAAGAAATTATGTAAGTATTCTACACATTCTACACTACAAGTTAAATCAAATTTCACTATAAATGCAACAAACTACAGTTCAAAATATAAAACCACTACAGTCAAACAGGTTTCTAAAAAAAAATGCACCTCTCAGCAGAACAAGGAAGCTATACTTGAGACACATGCATCAAATATTTGGCTGACCTGCAGACTTTCTACAGATGATAGCTGAAGATTGTAACTGAATAATTTTAAAATGCAGGTACTTACCAGAGAGCCCCACTCAGTCACTCTGTCCTTGCTCACATGCTTCACGGCCACCTGCATGTAAATAAACCCAACATCAACTTAAAGAGGATAACACATAGAATAGAACATCTCTCTATTTAAAAACAACAATTATTAGAGTATATAATGTGAACATGCAACATAAAGCTGTTCACTGCCCTTTTCTTTGAGTAATGATTAGTAGTTATTGATAAACTGATTTATCGGATAATGAGGCTAAATAAAACAAAGAGGTTCATCCTGCTCTCAGTGAACAGAAACATAAACATTGCGAGCACAGACAGCAGAGCTGAGCAGACAACCGGCTTTCTTTGTGTAAACAAAGACACACCGTGGCATCAAGCTGCACAGCTGACAAGAATATAGGAAGAAACAGGAAATGCACCGCCTTCAAAATAAAAGCATTGTTTTTGTGGCATTAAATTTGATACAACGTTGTTAAAAGTAGGATTACTGTTGCGGGTACACTGGTGGACCAGAAGCAGAGAACTCATTACTCAACCGTTTTAGTTTAACGAAATAAATACTTTAAAAACAGCTGTTCCCTTTAAATGTCTTTTATTTTGAAGGCAGGAAACACGGTCCCCTGCTGCGTAACAGCTTGACGCTGTGAGCAGCGGCCATGTGCTGCTGGGACCAAAACAAAGCAACTCCCCGTCCTTACCGGCAGCCCGTCGGTCAGGCGAACAGCCGAGTAGACGGTGCCGAACCCTCCGCTGCCGAGCACCGAACCCAGCCGGTACAGCTTCTCAAACGACGGCTTCTCTGCTTTGGCTAAAAATGGAGTGAGAAAAAAAAAACGGGTTATTATTCGAGGTTACTGGTTCGACTGTTGTGATTTTTTTTGCGCCAAAATATAAATCTCTCCCTAAAACAACACATTCGACGTGTCCACGTGGTGTTTGTGTTACAATTCACACGCAACCATTAATGAATAATGTTTTTACAACAAATACAGCCTTTAATGTACAAAAAAAAAAAAACATCGAATAAACACGAAGACATGCCCTCAGCTGTGTGAGCCGTTTAAAAATGGAGGACAGCGTCATCACCACCGAACAAAACAAACAGCAGAAACCGCTTTATAACCCCGTTGTTACTTTAACACGACATCTGGCTGCAAACATGGCGCCAGACTTCAGATGTCTGCCATTTGAAAGTATTTACACTACACATTAGCATGAATTAGCATCTCCAGGGTGAAGTATTGATGCCTTTGTTGCATTCAGCTTTAAGTTAAAGTCAGCACCTTTGTTTAATTTCACTACTGTGATAATAGAAATGTTAGCTAGAGGACAAATAAAGTCAAAACGTGTCTTTGCCGGGTACACGTGTTAAGCCTCCAACGTGTGACCCAGATTATGTGACCTCATTATTAAACTGTGTGTATTAAATTAAACTCCCAGAAGTGACCGGGTTCGGGTTGTGGTAGATAAACACCTCCAGCCCACCTGGAGGTCTATGTGTGTGCGGTACCGGTACCTTGCTGCAGCTTCGCCGGCAGATCCATGCTGGGCGAGATGTGAGACAAGGAGCCCAGTCTGGAGAGCAGCATGCTGCTCGCGACTTCTCCCCGAGAGAAAACAACAAAACCACAGCACACCGGGAAGATATCCGCTCAGTACCCGAGAACAGAGGCTCTTCTCACGGGGAAAAATACACAGAAGCACGGTTTGTTATTAGCCCGCCCATTTCCAGCAGAGACATAGACTGAATGGAACCGACCCGGTGTCCGCCGCTACTCACGACTCTGCCGCTCCGCGCCTCCTCCGCTGCAGATATACAAAGATCAATAGATCCTTCCGCCTGACCCCCCCCCCTCCCTCCGCGGCACATATAACATAGTCTGAATAGACTTTACAGATGCTCTACCATGCCAATCGATCTTTGTTAATACGGATAATGTTTAGACTAATAATACATTTGAATTCATTTAAGTTAGCGACGTGTCGAACGGGATCTAAATGAGGAAACCCATTGGGACTATTTTCTTAACAGCACGGGGCGTAGGGAGAAAGGATGACTTCAGCAGTGCGGCGGCAGATTAGCGCTAAATCAATAATAAATGTATAAATAATAACCAAATAAAACATTATTATTATTATTTAAATAATTTTATTGAAGCTTATAAACTGTGTAAATTATATATTTGTTTAACGTTTTCTGGTCTATGTACAGGATAGTAAATTTGTTATAAGTTTGTATCATCAGATATGAGGATAATATGGGGAATAGCTTCGGTGACTAATCTTGCTTTCCTTCCTCTCTGACGTCACATAACAGAGTTTAAATAACACTGGGTAAATCCAGTGTGTTGTAATTTTGTATTTTTAAACAATACACACTAACCTTCACACTGACTGCAGCAGAGGCATCAGTGTTCACAGCAGTCAGTGGTGGGACGTGCTGCTTTATCTTTATTCACCCCTGCAGCTCTGGAGTTTGTCCCCATGTTTGCAACTTGACATCAGGTTATGTAAGACTCTGTGTCTTACTCACTGTTGCATAAGCCTGCAGACTGAATGAGATCCACTTCACTAAAAAAAACGACATGAATATTTATTTATGCAACACCATCTCAAGTGTTTTTGCAGAAGAGCACACCAGCAGGATGGAGGCACTGCAAAGTCATCACATTCAAGATTAATCAACAATCAAGACTAAGCACCAGAACTCACATGAACTGAAACACAGCCTTCACCTCCATAGGACTCAACATTGTGCTACAATAACTGTTTGAGCCAACTTCAACTAACTTGCAAAGAAACCATAACAAGCCGCTGAGGATATTTGAAAGTTAGCAAGTAGTAAGTAAGGAGAGAATTTCTGCCGTCTTTGTAAATAAAATGCATCTAAAGACACAGAAAGCCGTTTTAGTTCATGTAAAGACAGAAATAAAACAGTCCTCTAAGTAACATCAGTGGATCTCTCAAAGCAGTCACACAACATTCCCACAGTGCCGGCTGAGTAACCGCTGGAGGAGCCGGTCAGATTGTTGTGACTGAGGAGGCTGCAGCCAGGTCACATGACCTGCTGTATACCGTGTGGTCCAGTGAGTCCAGATCTGGGTCAGCTCCGCCTCCCTGCGTGCAAGTAGTACCAGATTTAAAGATGCAAACAGAGAGATGCTGCTGTTTACAAACATGTTGAAACTAATCTGAGATCACACACACACACACACTCCGAGACTGAATGTGCAATATCTTTATATTATATATTATATATTGGTAGTTTTTTCATGGAGGTTACTGTTCTTATTTTTGTGGTGTGTTTTTTTTTTATGAACCAGGTGAAATTTGACTTGGCATCTTTTCGTGTACAAACACACACACATGTTCATTTGTAATCCTTTCACTCACCTTTGGATTAAATGTTATGGAAATAATTTCTGTCTATTCTATAAACGTAACCAAGGTTTAATCCAATGTCTGGTTAATTTCACTAGCATGGCTCTGTTTAAAATCAACCTGGTAGCATCTCACAAACTTCATTCAGAAAGAAATGATAAATATAACAATTTGACATTTTATAGGAGTAGTAAACATAAGGAATTTAACATCTGTGTCTGTCCAGAGGTTCATGGGTTCATGAAGAAC
Organism: Parambassis ranga; assembly: GCF_900634625.1. Classification (NCBI taxonomy): domain Eukaryota; kingdom Metazoa; phylum Chordata; class Actinopteri; family Ambassidae; genus Parambassis; species Parambassis ranga. The sequence continues at coordinate 22,896,177 of NC_041039.1, forward strand.
CAACCACTGTTAAGTGAACAGCCTAAACTCCTGTTTGACCCAGATATGGGCAAAGATAGAGCGCAAGTGGAGCTGAGGTTGCATGAGATCTCCAACCCACCTGTCACTGAAGATGGTCAAACTCTAAATCGTGCAAAATCTTCCAAAAGTTTTAATGTCATTAAAATAAGTGAAATGATTGCATCGCCCCCTGGTGGCTGGCTGCTAACTGTGACAGCTGAATGTTTATCATGCACTGACATGAAGGTGGCATCAGTGGGCATATTCAGCTGAGGTTTGTTGTGATGTGGGCAGTTGGAAGGTCGGCCATTCCACATGCTGAAGTTCAGACATGTTTTTATAAATGTCTCAGCAGTAATAAAACTTTCACTTTCATCAAAGTGCTTGAAGAGGATTTTGTAACCCGGGTTATACTTGCACCAGCAGCCCTGTGTTCACATGAAAGTGACTCTGCTCATTTGTTCTCTGCTATGTTTAGCTGCTTCTATTTTAAAACTTGTGAAAGAATGGAGCCTCCCCTGAAGAGAGAGAGAGAGTGCCCTCTCTGCAGCTCAGTGACTTTTGGACCCTCGTGTCACACTCAGCAAAGAGTAATGTCGGTTCGCGGCAGCAGCAGCTGTGATGGCGCAGACACTGAGGGCCATCAGCCATGTTCTGCCTCAGCCAAACTAACCATCGTGGTCGGAGACACGCACTTCTCTGAGGAGAAAATGTTACTCGTTCAGAGCTGTGACTACTTCCGAGCTCTGTATCGATCTGGGATGAAGGAATGTCAGCAGAAGGAAATCCACCTCAAGTACCCGCATGCCCGAGGCTTTCTCATTGCCATGGCGGTTCTACGAGGCGAGATGCCAGTCCTGGATGGAGACGACATCGTGGAGGCCATTGAATGTGCTGCGTTCCTGCAGGTGACGCCACTCACCAAGCATCTCATCAACCTCATCAACGCCGACAACTGTTTGCTGATGTATCACACAGCTGCGACCTTCGGCCTCATGGATCTGTACCACGCCGCTGCGCTGTTCATCCGAGACATGTACGACGACCTCCAGGCAGAGGTCAGAAAGACCTTACCACCAGAGCTCATCTCTTACGTGGAGTCTTTGACCCCGAGTGTATTTGTGGCCGTGGGGGCTCATGTGACATGCGGAGTGGATGAAACTATCCACGCCGCCTCCAGGACGGTCTGCTACCTGGATGAAAGTGGAGATAAGTGGAAGGTACTGACAGATCTTCCACTAGAGGCCAGCACCTCCATGGCTGGAGTGGCTGTTTTAGACAACAGGTTGTACATCATCGGTGGCGTCCATGGACTCCATAAGCAGGCCGTGGACGCTTCTTTCTGCTACACAGTTGAAAACAACAGCTGGAGCCGGATCGCCAGCCCGGCGCAGCAGCGTTACAACCTCAGCCTGGTGGGTGTGGACGGGTGTCTTTACGCCATTGGAGGCGAATATGAACGAACAGTGATGTCATCTGTGGAAAGATACCATGTAAAAACCGGAAGATGGACCTTCGCTGCTCACTTACCTCGGCAAGCAGCCGGAGCAGCGTGCACCAAAGCCATGAGCAGGATCTTTGTGTGTTTGTGGAGGCCGATGGAGACCACCGAGATCTATGAGTACATCCCAGGTAAAGATGAGTGGCAGCTCGTAACTACGTTGATCAGGCACCAGAGCTACGGCCACTGTATGGTGGGCCACAGGCACAACCTGTACATCATCAGGAACGGCCCATCGGACGACTTCCTGCGCTGCCTGATGGACTGCTATGACCTGAGCTCAGGGCAGTGGTCCTCCCTGCCGGGCCACTTCGCCAACAGTAAAGGTTCACTGTTTACAGCCGTGGTGAGAGGCGACTCCGTGTTCACGCTCAACAGGAGCATGACTCTGGAGTACACGGTGCACGATAAGTGCTGGAAGCCCAGGCGACAGATGAAGGGTTTCCCCAGAAGTGGATCTGTGTGGACGTTTCTGCTCCGGATCCCAGACGCTCTGGTGTTACAGCAATGACACAACTTCTTACATTTCTTTTGTAGTACGTTGGTTTAATGAATTCATTAAAGTGTTGAAAGTGCTGTTGAATGTTTTTATCAGCAAATAAAAAAAATACTGACCTCCTAGGTGACACATTGTTATCTTAAGAGGCAAATAATGGCAGTTGTGGCATGTTTTAGATCTTAACCTTTTATACACATATTGTTGTATTTTTGTTGTATTTGAAAGCTGAGTTTTATTAAACATTAAAATAGATTTCATACATTGATATCTAAGCCATATAGTGTATGTTTCTATGTATCTAATGGTTTGAAGTGTAAGGCCGCAAAGGTCTACTGTATTAAAGCAAATTATATACAGTAAATATACAGTCATCTACTTTAAATCAGAAGAAACCGTATAGTAAAATGGAGGTCTGTGGGGATAGTAAACATTTTGGAGCCAGCCCTCAAGTGGCCACAAGGGGAACTGCAAGTTTTTGTCCACATGAACTTCATCTCTCAGTCCTGAGAGTGGCTGCTTGGCTATAATCATTTGTGCAACAAATTAATTATGCACACTAGGGCAGCAGGTCACTCACAGAGGCGACATGTTCTCTCACTCTGTAGCTGCAAAATAAGATTTTAAACATACATTTGTCTTTTGTATTGAAGACGAATGGACTCATTTTATATCCTTGTTTAGTGTAGTTGGTTAGATTGATGCCAGACTCTGCACAGGGCTGACAGCATCATGTGATCAAACACTGATAACCTGATTAATGTCCACAGATACAGATGCTCATCCATCACCGACTCACAGCTCTGTTTATAGCTGGCTCTGCTCCCAGCCTCCAGCGAGAGCCGGCGGCCCGGGTTCCCGTGTCCCGGCCTGACCCCAGTCTTGCTCTTTGCTCTCGTTTAGACCTAGCATCACTGCCTCTTGCCTGCTGGCGTCCTGCCCAGCTGACCGCGGTGCCTGGTTCTGCCTGCAACCTCCATCATCATCATTGTTGTGGTCGCACAGTGCCAACAGGAAACAGAGGCTGCTGCAGGAAACAGAAGCTCTGTGTGAGGACAAACAGTGGACTTTACACAGAGCCAGCAGCAGGCAGAGATACACTGAGGGCAACACACAGCTACACAAACAGTCCCTTTACGTTTGGATTTTGAGGAAATCGTCAATCTTATGTTTTGTTTTTTAGTCAATAGCAAAGTTACCTTTAGTCATTTTGATTTCAGATGAATGGACACATCCTCCAGTGTCTGGTGGCTCTAAAAACAAGTCAATCCTCATAGACTCCCATGTTAAAATGGCAAACCTTACAGCAGAAATAAAGTTCACAGCCTGGTACAACACTTCCTTTGGTCTCTGTTAAAAAGTTGCCTTTTCATATTAAAGTCTGGGGGCTGACAGGATGCTGTGCGTGTGCAGCCACAGCACAGAATATCAATCCGCCCTGCTGGGTCCCCTTAAAGGATGAAGACTTTCTGAAAACATGAGGATGAGCTGTGTGATGAAAAACACTGGACTGGTCTCATAACAGTGTTTGGCTGAGGGCAGAGAGGGAACACACACACACACACACACTTATGATCTCTGTGTTTACGTGCATGTTATTCAACCAGCCCTGCTAGAGGAAGTAGGTCAGTCTAAATACGGCTTTCACACACACGCAACAGAATGACATCATGGCTGACCCCACAGAGCCCTCTGACACTTTCACCAGTCAGTCACACTCAGCCACTGCGGTCAGAGTTTCTATAGTCAGAGACTTTTACGGCCTTCACAGACATTATTTGAGCAGTTGTCCACCAGCTGTGATGCTGGTGGTATGATCCTCAGCGCTAGCTGCAGGCTGATGTGTCCTCGGACATCACGCTTTAGTTGTTGCATGTGTACTTGTGTGTGTGTGAAAGGGTAAATGTTATCAGTGTATGGTGTATAGTTAAGCAATACATACATTTAGACCATTTTCTCTGTATGGACACCAGTGACTACCCTTAACATGACCATGACCTGTTACAGAGCTACCTGTGTGGCAGCAGGATGAGTCACTGCAGCCTTTGCTAGCAGCAGAGGTACCGCTGTACATATCCCCAGCAGTCCAGACCAACAGACCAGAACACAAAGTGGTGACTTCATTTCATCAAAACATGTCCGCAGGTTAGTCAGAGGGAAGGTGCATTATTTGGCAGCCTCATTTATTATTATTATTATTATTATTATTATTATTATTATTATTATTATTATTATTATTATTATTATTATTATTATTATTATTAAATAAAGTGGGCACTCATCAAAGCCACAAAAACAAGACCCCCCAACAACAAGAAGAAGGACAACAACCGGCGGAGAAAGAACATCTCCATTCCATATGTGTCAGGAGTATCAGAGAAACTCCGCAGGATCTTCAACAACCATGACATCCCGGTCCATTTCAAACCGATGACAACACTGAGACAGAGACTGGTTCACCCGAAGGACAAGATTCCCAGGGAGAAACACAGCAATGTGATATATGCAGTCCAGTGCAGTGAGGAATGCTCTGATCTGTACATTGGAGAAACTAAACAACCACAGGAGAGCCACCTCTTCAGGACAAGACTCAGCTGTTCACCTCCACCTCACAGACAAAGGACACTCCTTTGAGGACAACAATGTTCACATTCTAGACAGGGAGGAAAGGTGGTATGAAAGAGGAGTCAAGGAAGCCATCTATGTTAAGCTGGAAAAACCTTCCCTTAACAGAGGTGGTGGCCTCAGACATCATCTTTCTACCACATACAATGCAGTGATTCCATCCATCCCCAGGAAGTTTGCACATACTCACAGTAAGAACAAAGGGCTGTCAACCAGTCCCCCTCCGGCAGTTTCATAGTCGTTAGCCAGTCGTTAGACACACCTGGCCCAGTCAGCCAGAACATCACAGGTAAGTATGGAAACATTTAGTGCTATTGTTTTTTCAGTTTTTAAGTTTTTACCCAGACCCACCCACTGAGGTCTGTAACCACATATAAACCATGTTTCCCCACCAAACAGTTAGAACTGATGAAGCTGCTTGGATGAGCAGCGAAACGTCTTCTAGAAAACTCCACAAGTCCAGACGCCTTGCTTCAATCTTCTCTACGTATGATGACCTGGATGACTGAGAATCTTCATCAACATTATTAATACATCAAACGTATATACTTTATTTATAGTTTATCCACTCTATAAACTGTAATTCATTATTGACTAAAACATGCTTATTTGTACTTGAAAAGTCACACCAAATCTGGAGTCATCTGAAATTTCAGCAGAATAAAAGGTTTAAATAAAATGCATTATAGTCTACAGTGTCTTAGTTTGGTGAACCCTTTATCTCAACATGACATAAACTCATGGGAAAGTACAATTTCATGTTTTTTAATGTTTATTATAGAGTTACTGTTTTACATAGAAATAAAGTAAAATGTAACATAATAAAATCAGCCTATGAAGTGAAACATTGGAAGACATTTAAGGGACCTACAAACTTCTAAAGTTCAGTTTTTTTATCTTTGGACACGTCATTTAAATGTTAGTCCTCAGGCCTGATGGTAACAGGTGTCCCCTCTTTTGTGTGCTCTGGTGGCGAATGAGACGTCACCCGCCCACCCCCATAAGGAGACAATGGCATGTGACTCCCATGAATATTAAATGCATGAATATATTTTAAAGCAGCTGAGCTTTTCTGTCTGCCTCACTTTAACCAGTCTGTTGTCAGAGATTAGTGTGTGTGTGTGTGTTGGGGCGTGGTTCAAGACATTTCTCACTGGGCTGCAGACAGCTGATCTTTGACCTCTTAACTCGTCTCAATATGTTTTTGCCACATTGAGTTGTTATTAGCATTGTTAGCATCGTAGCATCCCAGAGGCTGCCGGTTGCTCGTCATCACAGAGTGTTCTGTTTTTTCTACAGATAAACGGCTGAAAGAAATGAGGTTGATTTACAGAGACACCGACACATTTATCACAGTTATCACGGAGAGTCTGTGCAGATGGAATAAAGAGAGTGAACATGCTCAGGATCTGGACCCGAAGCGGCTAAATGAGTGACTTCTGTGACAGAAAACAGACAAACGGTACTGACTGCACGATACAATGACGTCAAAACACGGCTCAGGGAAAAAAGCAACTCTCTCTTTGGCCCCTCGTAAAGTCAGAGGGGCCTTCGGGGAACAGATGGATGTTTTGGTGCTGACTGACAACCAGACGACAACACTTTGTTGTCGTGCGTTCAGTTGGGTAACAACAACCCCTATTCTCTGCAGAGGTCAAAGGTCGAAGGGTGAGTGAGGTTGTCTGGGGACACCAGGCTGACCCTGCATTCATCATATTTTCATTTATTCCATCTATAATTTACATTAACTTTTTATTTTTTCTCTCCTTATTTATCAGTGTTTTTTTAATTATTTTTATGGGATTTTGTAAAGCTAAATACATAATTATTGATTAATTATGAGGAGATTTTAGTTATTTTCATGTAAGTCTGATTAAAAATCTTTAGAGGAAAGACCAAATTTATTTTAATTAGTCAACATGAGCTATTTTAACATAAAAGAAAAGACAAATAATAGAATAAATAACGTTAAAAATAGTAAAAATATTCTAATATGAATTAATATGAAATTTAAAAAAATCCAATCAAATGTAATATTTGGTTGTTTAATCATAAATACTAATTGGACTGGATTAGCTGGTGGATTTATGAAGAGAATTATATTTGCTAGCTTAAAATAAATGAAAATAAAATAAAGCCAAAATAAAAGCACCTAATTGATTAACCTTTACCTTTACAGTTGGATAAAATGAGCAGAATTTGTTAAAATCCATTAAATTACACTCCTATAATGTCACTTTTAACGTTGAAAAGAATGTTGTTTGTTTGAAGAGGCCCCAAAGATTCTAGCCTAGTAGCATTGCTATGCTAATTTAGCATCGTAGATGCTCAGTGAATCCACTCCTGTTCCCGCAGCTGGACGGCGCCATCTTGTGTCCGGAGCAGAGAAGAGAGAGCAGAGCAGGAAACACGACACTGGCAGGAGGAGGAGCAGGAGGCTGCACTTTGTACGGTACCAAAGTCCTGCTGTCATTTAAAGAGTTACGGATTTTCTTAGCAGCGTATACGGCGAGGTTACTCACAGGAAAAACCATTTACAAACCTACAATCCCCCAAAAGACACGACGACCCCGAAGACGCAGCTCTGCTCGGACAGTAAGTCCCTCTTAGCTCACAGGAAAGTTCAGGCAGGGCTTATTTTCACGTTTCTACAGCTACAGATATTTAGATACAAACAGAAACAGCTGGTATTATATTAATTACTAATGCTAACGTTGTTTTAGCATACTGTTCCAGTAGCTAAGTTAGCAATGTGGTTTAGCACAGGGAGACGTCAAAGGAGGCTAAAAACAGAGTCTGGTGTCTCAGTCCAGGATGGACAGGAAGCAGTGTTGTGTTAAGCTGTCGGTCCAGCCGTCCAGGGGACTCGTGGATGAGAAGTTTGTGGTCCTGGTCCAGAATGCCTTCCCTGGTTTCCAGCTGACCGTCCACGCCCACCACCAGTGTGAAGACGGACACGGCTGGGAGGCGTTTGGTCATTACACGGCCGACGCTACTGGGACTGTAAATGGTACATTTGTTTAACATGTAGGCACCATGATGGATGTTTGAAGATGTGAACCATGTTGTGTCCTCACAGTCTCAGAGGATCCCAGTCTGGGTGGGACTTATTCTGGGGCTGAACCGATGGGTTTACTTTGGAGCCTCAGACCAGTTCCAGGCAGCAAACCTGGGCTCAGGTAGGCCAGCTGTGCAGATGATGGTAATCAATACAGAATCAATATCAGAGCTGACTCTCCTTTTGCCCCTCAGGATGAGGAAGAAGAACGTCCAGACTCCCATGGAGATCACAGTCTCCGTGTATCAGGGTCACCAGACGGAGGGCTTTGTGGATCAGGTGCCATTGACCGGTGTGGTGGTGGAGCGCTGGTACATGGCGCCAGGCGTCCAGAGGATCCCGATCTCAGAGGACGGCCTCACTGCGACCCTCTTCCTGCCCTCAGGTAGGACCAGACGGAGGTGTTCTAGGGGTGAACGTCACACCAACACTGGAGTTTCATAGTTTGTTTTGCCTGTCTAAAGGACCTGGACCTTTCCCCGGCCTGCTGGACCTGTGGGGCGGTGGGGGGCAGTTGGTGGAGTACCGTGCAGCATTGCTGGCCTCCCACGGCATCGCCTCTCTGGCTCTCGACTACCTGACATCTAAAATCACCATGGAAACCGGAAAGATGGTGGACAACCAGTACTTTGAGGTGAGTCAGATGTAAACTCTCTTTCTTTTGTCGCCTGTTAGCGGCCACAGTGTCACACTGTTTATGGCGGCTTTATTAAAGTGTGTGGTTACCTGACTGCTGCTCGTGTTTTGGTTGTGCGATATTATCAGTTTGAGGCAGACACTGTGTCTGTGTGTGTTTATGTGTCAATAAAACCGTAAAAAACTGGTTCAGAAGGTCTTTGACCTTTAACATCCTCACACACTGCTCAGGTTCTAAAAAGTCAAAGTAAAATACAGTTAGCTGGGTTCAGAGCCAGGCAGCAGCTGTTTCGAAGTAGAAAACATGAAAGGGATTTAGTGACAAATCAGTGACAGGTAACTCTTTGAAGGAGCAGTCACTCATATTTGAACATCAGCAGGTCACTGATAAAACAGGATATTGATCTGATTTAATGAAACCTGATACCTGTTAAATTATGTGTATGAATTGTTCAAGATAATGATCTGACAGCTCTTTAAGTCCCACCCAGATTATAGCAGCTTGCTTAACATTGTCTGACCTGCTGCCAAGATGTGAAGAAATCTGGGTTAAAGGTAGGGTAGTATTCTGATGCACTTTTTGTTAAATTAGTGTAACTTCTCTTTACAATCCGATAGCAACCAATTAGTTCGGCAGTTTCACATTAAAACGAAGAATATGAATCATCTGTGGAAGCTATAAAACGCTAAAAACATCAGCCAATCCTCCGGGTGGACCCTGCGTGGAGTATTGGCTGGTTGTCACTCTCTTCCTGCTCTGCACGCACCAGAGAGGTACGTGCAGGATGGCCGAAGGCACAGCTCGTCTTCAGGTAATGCGCGTCCATGTGATTGGAGGCGTGGCTTCGAGGTGAGCGCCAAGAGAAAGGGGCATGTGTTTACTTTCGAAATCTGGCTGACTCTCACTGAGTTTTCAAAATCTCCTACCCTACCTTTAGGGAAATGTCTGTAACAGAACTTGTTCAGGAGCCGTGTAGCTGTGTTCAAGCTGTAACATTTTGCTCTCCTGCTGCAGACGGCCTACAGAGTCCTGCAGCAGCACCCTCAGGTCCTTGGCAGTAGGATTGCCATGTTGGGACTCTCTTTTGGCACCAGCGTCACCCTCAAAATGGCCGTTTACTCCCAAGTTGTAAAGGTAAGACAGCTGTAAAAGGAGCTCATTTTAAGTTTAGTAAAAGGAAAAAGTTGGACATTAAGCTGTTAAACAACAACACAACATTAAGACAAAAAGAGGAAGTGAAATAAAACAGAATGAAATGTGTGTTAAATTGCACAAATAAAACTTTAATTTACTGGATGGTTCATAATTTAATAAAATATCAGATGTCAAATTCAATATTGGATTTCACATGATTATAATAACTTATTAACTATTTGTAGGTAAATTAAACTGGTGAACGTTGCTGTCAGGAACTGTAGCACCTTATCTGCACCTCTAAAGTTAAGGCCATGGTTCGGGAAAGGGTGGAATTGCCTCCAAGGCTCTCAATTTACTGATCAATCTCCTTTCCTCCCCTTATCTATTATATGGCCATGAACTGAGGGAAGTAACCAAACAAACAAGATCACAGACACAAGCGGCTGAAATGAGTCGCCGCTGGCTGGCTGCCTGGTAAAGTTGTCAGATATGTCCAACCAGGAGAAGACCTCGGGGCAGACACCTGGGACATTTAGGGCGGATCATATCTATCAGGCTGGCCGGAGAACGGGAGGGGGAGCTGCTCAGGCTGCTGCCCTCGCGACCTTACACTGGATAAGCAGAACAAAATGGATGGAATGCTGCAAAATATACCTGAGAAACCATCTAGGTCAGGGGTGGGCAATTATTTTTTTCCATAAGAAAAGCAAAGGGCCACATTTTTTCATGAATAATAATATGAATTGGAGACCACTGGCACAGTATCTACCTGTATAAATATGCTCTTGTTACATTTTCATCATTGTAAGAATCTTTTGCTGTCATTTACTGGTAACATCCTGGAAGATGTTACCAGTAATGCCGTGCTCAACAGTTGACTTTTGCTGCCTTTGTTTAATATTGTGCGCACAGTCCGCGGGCCGCATTGAAGACGCACACGGGCCGTACTTTGCCCAGGTCTGATCTAGGTGTAAAAAAAAAAATCACTGGTGTCTGTGTGTCCCAGCTCAGGTGTGTGGTGTGTATTAGTGGGAGTCATGTGCAGCCAGTTGATGGATCTGTGGAACAAATACTGAGTTTCTTTCACAAGTAAGTAATTAATTTGAAAGTACTTTGCTATTTGTCTTGAAGAAAAAAATATATAAAATATCATATGTTTTCTTTTTATTTCTTAATGAGAAATGCTGACAAGACCCGTTTCAACGAGGACAACGAGGCCATCTGGAGAGATCTGCTGCTGCCCATTCCCACCGACCCCTCGCTCAAAGTGGATGTGAGTGTCACCAGCCACAATATCCCTCATTTTTATGTATTGTGGAAGATCATGTGGACAGCGTCTTTCTCTGTGGCCACTATTTTAAATGTTTGTCCCTGACGTAACTTGTGTTGGGTGTCCATAGATGTCACATCAGTCCCTGAGTCCTGCTCCATTTACCATCCAACCTTGGGTTAATAGTGAGGGCCTCATGTTTTGGTTTAGACATGTGGAGGGCAGATGATGCATAATTGAGGCTGCAGCGGTTAAAACATGTGTCTCTCTGAGCAGGTGGGACGACTGCAGTGTCCTCTGCTGCTGGTTGTAGGTGAGGACGACCAGAACTGGCCCGCCTACGAGTCTGCAATGGACGTGAGTTTATCACCATGACAACTTCCTGTGTGAAAGCAGGCCGACCAAAACTGAACTATGGTTTAAGATCCATAGAATAATGCATCACTGAATGTACTCCTCAGACTAATCAGAGTGCATGGGAGGAGCTGTCCAAGATGGCCGTCAGTTTCCACAGCATCCTCCTCTCTGACACTGAAGTCATATTTCTACTTTTTTGTTTTGTGTGAGTTTTTGTGTAACCCTCTTTTGAACTTCCTGTTTTCCAGATGAAGGAGATGATGGAGCGAGCAGGGAACAGCCACCTGCTGACCATCCTCTCGTACCCAAACGCGGGTCACCTGATCGAACCACCGTACACGCCGCATGCCCGAGCCAGCTCCTTCAGGACAGTCAGCACTCGTCTGAAGTGTAAGTTCACCTTCACCCTCCTCAGAGCGTAGAGTCAGAAGCCTCAGGTGTGATGGCGTCTGTTGTGTTTGCAGTAATGGCTCTGTGGGGCGGGCAGACGGCGGAACACTCTCGTGCTCAGGAGGACTCCTGGAAGAAGATGCTGGCCTTCCTGAGGGAGAATTTGTACGGTGGCACAGACCCTGGTGCAAGATCGATTTCACACCTGTAACTGAGGTGACAGCTAGTGATTGTTTGTTAGGTGTCTCACAGTGGCAGCACGTCCACAGCTGTCCAAGCTCTTAAAGGTCATGTGACCCTGTGACACTGTGGGTTTGATATCATGAAAGTTTTGATCAGAGTTTTTAAATCGTGATTCCAAATCTGCAGCTTCTCTTCCAGCCATTGTATTACCACACATAGTTAATGATGCAGAAGCATCTGATGTTTTTGTTGTGGCTGTTCTTTATATCAGTGGATCTCAACCAGGGGGGCACTTTCCATGGGGGGCGCAAGCACAGAATGGAAGGGGGCAAAAAAACTCCCTGAAAAACCTGTTAAAACAGAGGGTCATATTTTGAACCTGTGGAGTGACGTCAGTGCTACTATATAAGTGTCTGTACTTATGCGGTAGTGCCACTCACTCTAGTTCTCTTGTTCAATGTATTTACTTTACAAACCCAAACAGTCTTTTTACAGACTATCCCCATCTCAGCCCTAGGCAGTTCTCTTTGAGCTGCTAGGCTGCGGTTAACTGCTCTGCCTTACTCCGCACACTACAACACAACCACGACACGACACATGCAGACACGTGTGTGTTGTTTTGCTCAGTGCACACTGTTGCTCATGAGATGTTCGTTGGATTGACTGAACTCCATTGACTACACTAATAGGCCAACCACTACTCATAATAATAATGATAATACTAATAATAATAATAATGCCTGCAAGTTCACATTGGAGGGGGGGTGAACTGGTTTGAACCAGCTTTGGGGCAACCCGGCTTGCAAATTGATTGTTTTGTGAAATTGTTTTGTTAAATTGTTGAATGAATAATGCACTTTATGAACTGGACAAAAGTGCCTTCCACATGAATGTAATGTTAGTGATTCTGTTTCTGAGGGACATTTCTATATGACCTGTTGTTTTTAACCATTGCCCTTTTATACAGTACTCGGGGCTGTTTATTGTTGCTCATCTAACCTTTGGTCTGCAGTAAGACACCTGCCCTTATACACCTGTCTTGTCTCTGCCACAGTGGCATGATAAGTCTGGGGCCTCTGTGGACACTAACAATACCTGTCAAACTAAAATGACTATGTGTGCAGGCGTCCCTTCATCTTCAGCACCACTCGACACTGTGCTCCTGGTGTCTGGTGTAGTAGATAGCTGTTAGCTCTGACTCTTACAGGCTGCCTGATGACCCCTCACTGTGCTACAGCCCGGCCCGCTGCAGTCTCCAGTCTGTGGTCTTTGTTCATTGGAGAAAAAAATCAATTTCTTACAACATCATCTTTGTCGTCACATAAAGTCTAAAGCCGTTTATTGGTGCCACTTTCCACTGCTGAACCATGGCATTGCTCGAATGAAAAACAATTAATTAATCAAATTAAAAAAAAAAAAACTTTCTATGGTGGCGAAATCCTATGTAAGATGTTCTCTTTACATTAGAGGATCAAAATAGCGTGAATTTATGACTGAAAATTACTTTCATGTTAACCAAGTATTTACAGTAAATCCAACTTTTTGTATTGTGACATCTGTGACATCATCACCTTAATAAAATGCCAGAGTACTCTTACACTTTTCTGGAAGTCTCATCAGATCCACACATCAGCAGACTGAGTCTCAGCGGCTCTGCGCTGCCATCTAGTGTCCACACAGAGTGAGAGGAGACTGACGCTCCAGGCCGTTGTTTCCATGAGGGTTTGTCCAGTAGTACATGTGAGTACTTTTTCTATACCTAAAAATAACATGTTACATCCACTTACATACAATGAAATATTAGATTTTGTTATTTTGTCATAATGTTAGAATGCAAAATGGGTTAAAAAGCTTTTCTACCTAAAATTATATTTTCATCCGCAAAATTTGTACAAAACACCTTTAAAAAAACAGAACTACGGTACATAAAATTATTTTCTACCAAAAAGAAAAGAATATTCTAGTTCGGCCAGTATAATATTGAAAAAACTCCAAATAATAACAATAAAAAAACGTATAAATAAAAACTTATTTTTATACCTAAAATAATATTTATATTAAGTCAATTAAGTCAAGATTCAAAGCGTTTATTGTCATATGCACAGTATAGAAACTGGTTTCCCTGTACAATGAAATTCTGCCATAAAGGTTTAAGAAAGACAAAATAGAATAATTTGCAAAAGAGCAATTTTAAGAGCAAAAAGATGCAAATAAGTACAAGTACAAGTAAATGATGCTATACACATATAAATGTGCATGTGTGCTGCATCAGCTGTTGTGCAAATTGAGCAAAGAATGAATCATAGTACAAAAAACTGTCAGGAGGTACACAATTGTACATGTGCAGTTATTGGATTAGATATTAAGGTGTATAGAGAAATAAATAGATAAACAGTATTGCAGTTACTGTTACTGCATGTAAACATGTCAGTGTGTAAACAGTCAGTGTGTAAACAGTCAGTGTGTATGCGCAGGGTACAGTCCATTGTTACAGACTCCTGTCAGCTGTTGAGGAGTCTGATGGCGGAGGGGAAGAAACCTCTGGCCCGAGGGGAGGAGAGTGAACAGACCTTGTTGGGGGTGGGTGGAGTCCTTGATAATAATTGATGATAATATATATCTTCTTAAAATATGCAATTAAACAATTTTCCATTCAAAACAAACATAGAGAACAAAACAAATCTGTACAAAAATATACAATTTAATTTAGTAAATAATTAAAAAAAAGTTTGTTACTTTTCTGCTACACTATTTGCAGGTGGAAAGTGGTGCTCCACGCAGGAATGAGGAGGAGGAGGAGTCTGTGAGTGGAGCCAAGTGGAAAAGTGTTGTTCTGTAGTCACCAGTGTGTCTTTCCAGAGTCTGACGTAGGACACAACAACATCTTCCAAGAGGAAACAGCACGTTCAAAGACAACGAGCAGCTCAGTTTTAACTGTAGGTACCCTTTCAGCCGTCACATGTTATAGAGATGATGTATTTTTTATTAGTATCATGAGTGTTGAGAAACATCGAAAGGTTTTAAGATGAGATTCTTCATGTGTTTGATTCTGAAAACAATAGTGACACATTTTTAAAGCACTTTTATGAACATGTTAGCATCACACAGCTGCTGATTTTTCAGCTGCAAAACCGCGATGTGAATGTTCTGTTCCACCAGCTGGTGTACCCCAGGGTTCTATTTTAGGTCCCACACCTTTTAGCTTTTTAATGCTACTTTTACTTAAAAGACAATGTAAAGTTAAATTTGAGCTTTGTGACATGTTGTGTTCTCCTGCTGCCCACAGAGAAGGTACACTCTTAATTTAAGTTCTTACTTCTAATGCTGACTGTGAGCTTCAGCAGGTCGTCTTCACCATGCCTACAGGACTTAATGATTTGAGTTTCTCCCATCTGATTTATGGGTTAGATTTGAAGGAGCAGCTGAACAGGTGTACCTAATTAACAAATCTTTATGTAGGTAAACTTGTCTGCCTGTGTATTCATGCAGTTACTGTTATGTCCTCTGGATATAAACCTTTGTAATTATTTGCATTGTGAAACTTGTTGAACTTCTTTCCAAGATTCTTGTACTGTTTAAGTCAACAAAGCTATATGATGAAAATGTGAACTCATATATTGATGAAATATAATGTATTAAATGGAGATGGAGGCATTTTAGGTTTTAGTACAGTACAAGGAGACATCAAAGGAGGCTAAAAACAGAGCAAAGCTAAAACATGTTGAAGGTTTTGTCTTGTGTCTGGTGTCTCAGTCCAGGATGGACAGGAAGCAGTGTTGTGTTAAGGTGTCGGTCCAGCCGTCCAGGGGACTCGTGGATGAGAAGTTTGTGGTCCTGGTCCAGAATGCCTTCCCTGGTTTCCAGCTGACCGTCCATGCCCACCACCAGTGTGAAGACGGACACGGCTGGGAGGCGTTTGGTCATTACACGGCCGACGCTACTGGGACTGTAAATGGTACATTTGTTTAACATGTAGGCACCATGATGGATGTTTGAAGATGTGAACCATGTTGTGTCCTCACAGTCTCAGAGGATCCCAGTCTGGGTGGGACTTATTCTGGGGCTGAACCGATGGGTTTACTGTGGAGCCTCAGACCAGTTCCAGGCAGCAAACCTGGGCTCAGGTAGGCCAGCTGTGCAGATGATGGTAATCAATACAGAATCAATATCAGAGGTGACTCTCCTTTTGCCCCTCAGGATGAGGAAGAAGAACGTCCAGACTCCCATGGAGATCACAGTCTCAGTGTATCAGGGTCACCAGACGGAGGGCTTTGTGGACCAGGTGCCATTGACCGGTGTGGTGGTGGAGCGCTGGTACATGGCGCCAGGCGTCCAGAGGATCCCGATCACAGAGGACGGCCTCACTGCGACCCTCTTCCTGCCCTCAGGTAGGACCAGACGGAGGTGTTCTAGGGGTGAACTTCACACCAACACGGGAGTTTCATAGTTTGTTTTGCCTGTCTAAAGGACCTGGACCTTTCCCCGGCCTGCTGGACCTGTGGGGCGGTGGGGGGCAGTTGGTGGAGTACCGTGCAGCATTGCTGGCCTCCCACGGCATCGCCTCTCTGGCTCTCGACTACCTGACACCTAAAATCACCATGGAAACCGGAAAGATGGTGGACAACCAGTACTTTGAGGTGAGTCAGATGTAAACTCTCTTTCTTTTGTCGCCTGTTAGTGGCCACAGTGTCACACTGTTTATGGCGGCTTTATTAGAGTTTTGATGTAGACTAAAGCTGTGTTCAAGCTGTAACTCCTTTGCTCTCCTGCTACAGACCGCCTACAGAGTCCTGCAGCAGCACCCTAAGGTCCTTGGCAGTAGGATTGCCATGTTGGGACTCTGCTTTGGCACCAGCATCACCCTCAAAATGGCTGTTTACTCCCAAGTTGTAAAGGTAAGACAGCTGTAATAGGAGCTCACTTTAAGTTTAGTTAAAGGAAAAAGTTGGACATTAAATTGTTAAACAATAAACATTAAACACAACATCAAGTCAAAAAGAGGAAGTGAAATAAAACAGAATGATTTACTGGATGGTTCGTAATTTAATAAAATATGAGATGTCAAATTCGAATAGATAGATTCGAATGGATAGTGGATCGCGGGGGCAGCAGTCTAAGCAGGGACACCCAGACTTCCCTCTCACCGGACACTACTTCCAGCTCTTCCGGGGGATCCCAAGGCGTTCCCAGGCCAGCCGAGAGACATAGTTTCTCCACCGTGTCCTGGGTCCTCCCCGGGGTCTCCTCCCAGTGGGACATGCCCGGAACATCACCCCAGGGAGGCGTCCAGGAGGCATCCGAACCAGATGCCCGAGCCACCTCAGCTGACAGATGATAGGACTCCTTCAGCTTGGTGGCATCCCTGACTTCCGGTGTCCACCACCGGGTCCAGGGATTGCCGTCACAACAGACACCGGAGGCTTTCGGGCCACAGCTTCGGACAGCCGCATCAGCCACCACAATGGAGGTGGAGCACATGGTCCACTCAGACTCAATGTCCCCAACCTCCCTTGGAATCTGGGTGAAACTCTCACAGAGGTGGGAGTTGAAGATCTCCCTGGCATAGGGTTCGGCCAAATGCTCCCAACAGACCTGCACAGTTTGCACATGCCGGGCCAGTCCAGCCTCTTCCGCTGCCAACAAATCCAACTCACCACCAGATGGTGATCAGTTGACAGCTCAGCCCCTCTCTTCACCTGAGTGTCCAAAACACACGGCCAGAGATCAGATGACACGATTACAAAATCGATCATTGTCCTCTGACCTAGGGTGTCCTGGTGCCAGGTGCACCGATGGACAACCTTGTGCTAGAACATGGTGTTCGTTATGGACAAACCGTGCCCAGCACAGAAGTCCAATAACAAAACACCACTCAGGTTCAGATCAGTGTGTGAGTTGAGATGTGTTTTGATGTGTGCACCTTGTACTTGAATAGGAAAAAAGGATCAGTGTTGCAATATGAAGATCTTTGTGCAGAATCGCTGGCTGCCTTGACTCCTCGGGAATAGCAGCCCTGCTGAGTCTTCCTCCTAATCTGACAATGGCTTCTTGGAGGACTGGATTAAGCTTGAAAATACTACTACTTCTCTTTACAGTTTCACCCTTTTGTGCCATGATTTCTTGGTGAAAATCTTTCCTTGACAATAACGAATGACTTCTTGTTGTGCTTCGTTAAGGTTCTCCACTGTGAGGTTACAAGCATTAGCTCTCCAAAGAACTGATTTGAAGTTTCTCATCTCTTTGTCAACTTCGGGTGGAGCGAAGGTAGTATTCAATTCCTTCCTCTTTTGACACAGACTCAGCAGAGTGTTCTTGACCTTCAGCATCCAAGTGACTGCCCTTTCAAGATGAATCCATGAAGAGAAGTACAGTATTAACTCCTGTACTGGATCCCTGGAGATCATTGCGTTTCTTACTTCCGGGTCATCTGTGGTTAGATTCCCATGGTGTTCTGGGTTCTCGGGCCAGTCTGTAGAAGGTTTGGTAAGAAATTCCGGCCCCTGTAACCATGCATGGCTCTGAATGAACTTTTCTGCCTTAAGGCCCCTTGATGCATAGTCTGTCGGGGGGGGGGGGGGGGGGCAACCACTTTATCCTATAGCGGGTGTAATTCCTCCTTCCTTCTGGTTTCCAATCCTTTTCTGTCCATTCATCCAAGTGGAGCATAGTTTTCTGACAATGTGTGAGTTAAGACGTGTTTTGACGCGTGCACCTTGTACTTGAATAGGAAAAACTTCCATGTGACTCCGATGTAAAAAGGGTAAAAACAAAATATTTATTCCAAGCTTCTGCCTTGCCTTATTACAGGATTATCCAAAAACGTAAGCCTTCCTAAACAACAACAGTGCTACGGTCAGAAAACTGTGGCTCGATCCTAAATCGTAGCTCAACTGCCTGTAACTCCTCTGTGTGCATAAAACTACATGCTCTCTTAAAGGGGCGGTAACATAAAATGATTGACGGCAGATTGCATCATCTATTTACGCATGTACGCATATCTACGCAAATTAAATCAAATCAATTTAACTATTCCTTTGCCTATTTATGTCATGCAATGAAAACAAATATTTACCTAACATTAACATGAACTGTTAACAAAATACACGTGCCTCTCATGTATACCAAACACAACACACAATTTGGCTCCCACAGATCAGGGAGGCCGTTCCTCCCAATCACTCCTTTCCAGGTGTTACTGTCGCTGCCCGCGTGTGCGTTGAAGTCTCCCAGCAAGATTACAGAGTCTTGTCGGTACCACTCAGCCCCGCACAAGCTCAGGATCCTTCCCCCCCAGATAGGTGACATTCATGTCCCCAGAGCCAGTCTCTGTGTCCAGTGATCAGGTCGCCGAGGCCCCTGCCTTCGACTGCCACCCAATCCACTACGCACCGACCCCTTACGGTTCCTCCCACTGGTGGTGAGCCCATGAGAGGTCGGCCCCACGTCGCTCCTTCGGGCTGAGCCCGGCCGGGCCCCGTGGGGTAAGGCCTGGCCACTGGGAGCTCGCATTCAAGCAGTCAGGCTGCTGCCCCCGCGACCTTACACTGATTAAGCAGAACAAAATTATCTGTAAAATAATCACTGGTGTCTGTGTGTCCCAGCTCAGGTGTGTGGTGTGTATTAGTGGGAGTCATGTGCAGCCAGTTGATGGAAATTTGGAGCAAATACTGAGTTTCTTTAAAAAGTAAGTAATTAATGTGAAGGTACTTTGCTATTTATTTTGAAAAATGATAAAATATCATGTGTTTTCTTTTTATTTCTCAATGAGAAATGCTGACAAGAGTTGTTTCAACGAGGACAACGAGGTCATCTGGAGAGATCTGCTGCTGCCCATTCCCACCGACCCCTCACTCAAAGTGGATGTGAGTGTCACCAGCCACAATATCACAATATCTCTTTTTGTGTGTATTGTGGAAGATCATGTGGACAGCGTCTTTCTCTGTGGCCACTATTTTAAATGTTTGTCCCTGACGTAACTTGTGTTGGGTGTCCATAGATGTCACATCAATCCCTGAGTCCTGCTCCATTTACCATCCAACCTTGGGTTAATAGTGAGGGCCTCATGTTTTGGTTTAGACAGATGGAGGGCAGATGATGCATAATTGAGGCTGCAGCGGTTAAAACATGTGTCTCTCTGAGCAGGTGGGACGACTGCAGTGTCCTCTGATGCTGGTTGTAGGTGAGGACGACCAGAACTGTCCTGCCTACGAGTCTGCAATGGACGTGAGTTTATCACCATGACAACTTCCTGTGTGAATGCAGGCCGACCAAAACTGAACTATGGTTTAAGATCCATAGAATAAAATAGAAATTGCTGCAGTACTGTAACACTCAACCATCATTTTACAGTCAACGTTACCACAAAAAACAAACTAGGGACGTTACCAATTTCAATGTGAACCACAGCGACCTGTTAAAGAGTTGTCCCACAAATCAATACGCACCCAAAAGAAAACAATGGTTATTTTCCACCTAAGCACGAATACATCAACTTCTCAAAATTCCACCCCTTTCCTGCAAAACTTTAACCACAACAGGCAGTCCAAAAGGAGGCCGAAGGCACATCCTACTAAAAGAGAAGAAGAAAAAAATCCTGTTTTCTTATCCTGTGGGTGGCACTGTCTGTTCCATATGAAAAGTCCCATAAATCCCAAAGTCTTAGAAAGGCAAAAAATAAAGTCCAAAGTACAAATTGTACCAAAAAACAAAAACGAGAATCTAATTCTCTTCCCAGTCCTTATTCTCCCTTCAGGCTTGGCGTGTAGCCCCTTCTCAGACGTTCAGATTGCGCACCGCTCACAGGTGCGACGCGTTGCGATGTGGTGCCATCCTGATGATGTGTTTCTCTGATGTTTAAATATCAGAGTCACACGCTTCTAGTCAGCTGACATATTTTTTACAATGTTTCCTCACGACCGCTTTATCCTATAGCGGGTGTAATTCCTCCTTCCTTGTGGTTTCCAATCCTTTTCTGTCCATTCATCCAAGTGGAGCATAGTTTTCTGACAATGTGTGAGTTGAGACGTGTTTTGACGCGTGCACCTTGTACTTGAATAGGAAAAACTTCCATGTGACTCCGATGTAAAAAGGGTAAAAACAAAATATTTATTCCAAGCTTCTGCCTTGCCTTATTACAGGATTATCCAAAAACGTAAGCCTTCCTAAACAACAACAGTGCTACGGTCAGAAAACTGTGGCTCGATCCTAAATCGTAGCTCAACTGCCTGTAACTCCTCTGTGTGCATAAAACTACATGCTCTCTTAAAGGGGCGGTAACATAAAATGATTGACGGCAGATTGCATCATCTATTTAAAGATGTTCGTTTGTTAAAAATAATGTTTAAACCGAGTAAATGTGGGAATTACTATTTCTGTCAACAGAAATATTGTTTTTATGGTTTCAATGTGTGTTTGGGAGGTATAAAATACTAAAAGGAAAAAACATATAACTCTGACTACGTCTGTGATTTTTGAGAAGAGAACCCACGACAATGAGTCACTGAATGTACTCCTCAGACCAATCAGAGTGCATGGGAGGAGCTGTCCAAGATCCTCCTCTCTGACACTGAAGTCATATTTCTACTTTTTTGTTTTCTGTTAGTTTTTGTGTAACCCTCTTTTGAACTTCCTGTTTTCCAGATGAAGGAGATGATGGAGCGAGCAGGGAACAGCCACCTGCTGACCATCCTCTCGTACCCAAACGCGGGTCACCTGATCGAACCACCGCACACGCCTCATGCCCGATCCAGCTCCTTAAGGACAATCGGCTCTCGTCATATGTGTAAGTTCACCTTCACCCTCAGAGCGTAGAGTCAGAAGCCTGAGGTGTGATGGCGTCTGTTGTGTTTGCAGTAATGGCTCTGTGGGGCGGGCAGACAGCGGAACACTCTCGTGCTCAGGAGGACTCCTGGAAGAAGATGCTGGCCTTCCTGAGGGAGAATTTGTACGGTGGCACAGACCCTGGTGCAAGATTGATTTCACACCTGTAACTGAGGTGACAGCTAGTGATCGTTTGTCAGGTGTCTCACAGTGGCAGCACGTCCACAGCTGTCCAAGCTCTTCAAGGTCATGTGACCCTGTGACACTGTGGGTTTGATATCATGAAAGTTTTGATCAGAGTTTTTAAATCGTGATTCCAAATCTGCAGCTTCTCTTCCAGCCATTGTATTACCACACATAGTTAATGATGCAGAAGCATCTGATGTTTTTGTTGTGGCTGTTCTTTATATCAGTGGATCTCAATTATTCTCAATTGATCTCAATAATGATTATTTTGAACCTGTGGAGCGACATCAGTGTTACTATATAAGTGTCTGTACTCTCATGGTAGTGCCACTCACTCTAGTTCTCTTGCCATGTTAACAAACCCAAACAAATGCAACAAAAAATGCATTTCTTACAACATCATCTTTGTCCTCACATAAAGTCTGAAGCTGTTTATTGGTGTCACTTTCCACTGCTGAACCATGGCGTTGCTCAAATGAAAATCAATTAAATACTTTTTCTATGGTGGGAAAATCCTATGTGAGATGTTCTCTTTACATTAGAGGATGTGTTGTCAACAAAGCTGGAGTTTATGACTGAAAATTAATTTCATGTTAACCAAGTAATTTACAGTAAATCCATCCTTTGTATTGTGACATCTGTGACATCATCACCTTAATAAAATGCCAGAATACTCCAACACTTTTCTGGAAGTCTCATCAGATCCACACATCAGCAGACTGAGTCTCAGCGGCTCTGCGCTGCCATCTAGTGTCCACACAGAGTGAGAGGAGACTGAAGCTGGATCCATACTCCACGAGAACAGAGAACTCCCTTCCCCCTGCCGACGTTACAGCCACAAAATGACGTCATTTTCGCTCTCGGACCGCCCGTTGTGCAGCACTCTCGGACACATGGCCCGGGCAGAACTTTTTCTCTCAGTGCTGTGCGTCAACCATGCTGTGATTGGTCGGAATTTATTGTGGGCGTGATGAATGTGGCGAAGCGCCAGAGCTTCTTCAGGTGCAGAACACACAGACAGAAGGAGGAAGCACGACGACGATGGACAGTTTAGATGAGCAGCTGGAAAACAGCTCCTGGAAGGAGAAACACGGCGCACAGAGGAGAGAGTCTGTCCACAAGGTGGCGATAAAAACTAATCCCAGTATTGATCACGGCGTTACAGCGGCTGGACGCACATTAAACACCGGGAGACGGGCTGTATTATTGCAGACAGTCATCCACACGTTCACAGAACTAAACTCACACAGACCAGAGGTCTGCTACAGTCAGCTAAATAAATCCATCCTTTGTATTGTGACATCTGTGACATCATCACCTTAATAAAATGCCAGAGTACTCTAACACTTTTCTGGAAGTCTCATCAGATCCACACATCAGCAGACTGAGTCTCACTTCCAGAAAAGTGTTAGAGTACTCTGGCATTTTATTAAGGTGATGATGTCACAGATGTCACAATACAAAGGATTACTGTAAATTACTTGGGAGAACAGAGAACTCCCTCCCCCCTGCCGACGTTACACCCACAAAATGACATCATTTTCTCTCTCGGTATGGTACCTCCGTGCCAAAAAGAACTTTTTTTTATCTCTTACCACCCGTGGAGCGAGTTCCCTGTTCTCGTGGAGTATGGAACAGCCTTGACTCTCCAGGCGGTTACTTCCATGGAGTTGAACTGAAACCAACTGTCACTTAAACAAGAGAGGGTTCGTCCAGTAGTACACGTGAGTATTATTCTATAGCTAAAAATAACATGTTACATCCACTTATATACAATGAAATATTAGATTTTGTTATTTGTCAGAATAGAATACAAAAGGGGTTAAAAAGCTTTTCTACATAAAATTATATTTTCAGCAGCAAAATCTAGTCTTTACAAGAGAATATTCTAGTTTGGCCAATATGATATTGAAAAAACTCAAATAAATGAATAAATAAATGTATAAATAAAGGAGGAGGAGGAGCCAAGTGGAAAAGTGTTGTTCTGTAGTCACCAGTGTGTCTTTCCAGAGTCTGACGTAGGACACAACAACATCTTCCAAGAGGAAACAGCACGTTCAAAGACAACGAGCAGCTCAGTTTTAACTGTAGGTACCCTTTCAGCCGTCACATATTATAGAGATGATGTATTTTTTATTAGTATCATGAGTGTTGAGAAACATCGAAAGGTTTTAAGATGAGATTCTTCATGTGTTTGATTCTGAAAACAATAGTGACACATTTTTAAAGCACTTTTATGAACATGTTAGCATCACACAGCTGCTGATTTGTCAGCTGCAAAACCATGATGTGAATGTTCTGTTCCCCCAGCTGGTGTACCCCAGGGTTCTATTTTAGGTCCCACACCTTTTAGCTTTTTAATGCTACTTTTACTTAAAAGCTTTGTGACATGTTGTGTTCTCCTGCTGCCCACAGAGAAGGTACACTCTTAATTTAAGTTCTTACTTCTAATGCTGACTGTGAGCTTCAGCAGGTCGTCTTCAGCATGTCTACAGGACTTAATGATTTGAGTTTCTCCCATCTGATTTATGGGTTAGATTTGAAGGAGCAGCTGAACAGGTGTACCTAATTAACGAAAGTTTATGTAGGTAAACTTGTCTGCCTGTGTATTCATGCAGTTACTGTTATGTCCTCTGGATATAAACCTTTGTAATTATTTGCATTGTGAAACTTGTTGAACTTCTTTCCAAGATTCTTGTACTGTTTAAGTCAACAAAGCTATTTGATGAAAATGTGAACTCATATATTGATGAAATATAATGTATTAAATGGAGATGGAGGCATTTTAGGTTTTAGTACAGTACAAGGAGACATCAAAGGAGGCTAAAAACAGAGCAAAGCTAAAACATGTTGAAGGTTTTGTCTTGTGTCTGGTGTCTCAGTCCAGGATGGACGGGAAGCAGTGTTGTGTTAAGGTGTCGGTCCAGCCGTCCAGGGGACTCGTGGATGAGAAGTTTGTGGTCCTGGTCCAGAATGCCTTCCCTGGTTTCCAGCTGACCGTCCACGCCCACCACCAGTGTGAAGACGGACACGGCTGGGAGGCGTTTGGTCATTACACGGCCGACGCTACTGGGACTGTAAATGGTACATTTGTTTAACATGTAGGCACCATGATGGATGTTTGAAGATGTGAACCATGTTGTGTCCTCACAGTCTCAGAGGATCCCAGTCTGGGTGGGACTTATTCTGGGGCTGAACCGATGGGTTTACTGTGGAGCCTCAGACCAGTTCCAGGCAGCAAACCTGGGCTCAGGTAGGCCAGATGGCAGATGATGGTAATCAATACAGAATCAATATCAGAGCTGACTCTCCTTTTGCCCCTCAGGATGAGGAAGAAGAACGTCCAGACTCCCATGGAGATCACAGTCTCAGTGTATCAGGGTCACCAGACGGAGGGCTTTGTGGATCAGGTGCCATTGACCGGTGTGGTGGTGGAGCGCTGGTACATGGCGCCAGGCGTCCAGAGGATCCCGATCTCAGAGGACGGCCTCACTGCGACCCTCTTCCTGCCCTCAGGTAGGACCAGACGGAGGTGTTCTAGGGGTGAACTTCACACCAACACTGGAGTTTCATAGTTTGTTTTGCCTGTCTAAAGGACCTGGACCTTTCCCCGGCCTGTTGGACCTGTGGGGCAGTGAAGGGCAGTTGGTGGAGTACCGTGCAGCATTGCTGGCCTCCCACGGCATCGCCTCTCTGGCTCTCGACTACCTGACACCTAAAATCACCATGGAAACTGGAAAGATGGTGGACAACCAGTACTTTGAGGTGAGTCAGATGTAAACTCTCTTTTGTCGCCTGTTAGCGGCCACAGTGTCACACTGTTTATGGCGGCTTTATTAAGGTTTTGAATCATTTTTGTTGGTGAAGTGTGTGGTTACCTGACTGCTGCTCGTGTTTTGGTTGTGCAATATTATTGGTATGTGGCAGACACTGTGTCTGTGTGCGTTTATGTGTCAATAAAACCATATAAAAACTGAGGTTCTGAAAATGTTGTAGCTCCGACCCTCAGCTGTTTTATATAAAATATTGCTAATACATGCCGTGATAAAGTCAGTAAAAAAAGGCCAAATAAAGTTAACTGGTTCAGAGCCAGGCTGCAGCTGTTTCGAAGTAGAAAACATGAAAGGGATTTAGTCTCACTAAAATTGGGTGACAGGTAGGGTTGGGCGGTGTCCAAATTTTACGGCAGAATAAAGTCACAGGCGAGAGAGTCCCGGTTGCACCTCCAGTACTTCTTAACCCCTTGAAGGCGGTTTTATTAGTTTTTCAACAGCCAAGAAGCTGCTGCCACAATCAGCAACGAGCTAACAGAACACAGCAACGTCCAGCGGTCTTCCCTTCAGAACCTTTGATTGCTCAGGGGTCACATGAGTCGGCCAACGAACAGAACTACACAAGTCATGTGACTCCATACATACTGCTCACTAACACATAGGCATAAACACAAAAATCAGTACTGCAATTCACTACAATATGTTTAATATTTGATCCTTATCTTATATATAAGTACATCGCATTTTTAGGGCCCGAGCACCGCATGGTGCAAGAGCCCTATTGAAACCCTTAGGATTATTATTCCCCCCCCCCCCCGAGATCGCATTTTTGGGGGCCTTAACATGCCCCAAAACTCACCAAACTTGGTAGAAAAATTAATTCGCCCGAAAAATTTTGAAATTTGCTGACTTTTGAAACGCACATAGGAAAATGGCTCTATAGCGCCCCCAACGCGTAGCCCCTCTGGCCGGTTTGACACAGGATTATGAAAATTGGCACACATATGTATCACCTCAAGACGCACAAAAAAAGACAAGAGCATAGCAGAGAAGACGGCGATAGCCCCGCGGATCGTAATGTGCGCGAGGGCCCGCAATGCTGCTTGCAGCTTTAATTTTATTGATGGTATTAAAAATGATACCGTCGCTACCTATGTGCCCCGCTGGTATACCTTAATACCTTAATACCTTAATACCTTAATACCTTTACCGCCCAACCCTAATGACAGGTCACTCTTTGAAGGAGCAGTCACTCATATTTGAACAGCGGGTCACTGATAAAACAGGATATTGATCTGATTTACTGAAACCTGATGCCTGTTAAATTATGTGTACCAATTGTTCAAGATAATGATCTGACAGCTCTTTAAGTCCCACCCAGATTATAGCAGCTTGCTTCACATTGTCTGACCTGCTGCCAAGATGTGAAGAAATCCAGTTTAAGGAAATGTGTAACAACTTGTTCAGGAGCCGTGTAGCTGTGTTCAAGCTGTAACATTTTGCTCTCCTGCTGCAGACCGCCTACAGAGTCCTGCAGCAGCACCCTCAGGTCCTTGGCAGTAGGATTGCCATGTTGGGACTCTCCTTTGGCATCAGCGTCACCCTCAAAATGGCCGTTTACTCCCAGGTTGTAAAGGTAAGACAGCTGTAATAGGAGCTCACTCTAAGTTTAGTAAAAGAAAAAAGTTGGACATTAACACAACATTAAGACAAAAAGAGGAAGTGAAATAAAACAGAATGAAGTGAGTGTTAAATTACACAATAAAACTTTCATTTACTGGATGGTTCATAATTTAGTAAAATATCAGATTCTATAGTGGATTACTTAATACTATGATTTGTAAGTTGAAGTTGCCATCAGCAACTGTTAAAACAAACCTTTGCAGCACCTTATCGGCACCTCTAAAGTTAAGGCCACGGTTCCGGAAAGGGTGGAATTGCCTCCAAGGCTCTCAATTAACTGATTATCAACCCCTTTCCTCCCCTTATCTATTATATGGCCATGAACTGAGGGAAGTAACCAAACAAACAAGATCACAGACACAAGCGGCTGAAATGAGTCGCCGCTGGCTGGCTGCCTGGTAAAGCTGTCAGATATGTCCAACCAGGAGAAGACTTTGGGGGCAGACACCTGGTGTCACATCTGGTGTGACCTCCAGACGGGCTCTGCGTGTCTTTCATCCTGTCTCATTTTCTGTCTTTCACTGCAGTATGAACCTTGTAGCTTTAAAAAACGGTCATGGTGACACTTTGTTCCTCACAGGTTCTGGGTGTGTCTAGACAGTAAATATTAGTTTACGTGTATGTGTGTGTCTCCCAGCTCAGGTGTGCTGTGTGTATTAATGGGACTCACGTTCAGCCGGTTGATGGATTTCTGGAAGAACTTTTCGGTTACTTTAAAAAGTAAGTTAAGTTGTTTTTTCAGTTTGGTGCCTCAGGAAATAATCAGTCAGTCACCTGCTTCCTCTAAATTGGAAGTGATAAAGGTGGTATGTATTCATAGATAATATTTTTTTTTAGAAATGCTGGTAAGATTCGCTTCAGTGAGGAGAAGGAGGCGATCTTCCAAGATCTGCCGCTGCCCATCCCCACCGACCGGTCACTCAAAGTGGATGTGAGTCCCGCCTGCAGTAAACAAAGACGGATGAATCTTTTTCTGAGGGGATGGTGAATGGATATTTGAAGCTGCAGTACAACAATATGAACAAGTTGTCAAGTTAAAAAAACAAAAAACAGTCGGCACTTGTCATTTAAAGGGGGTCACCCCGTGTAGTGTGTGTAGGTTGAAAAATGGAGGTCTATGGGTATTGACCAAGCGGCAACCTTAAGGGCTCAAACTTGAAGCTCATGCGGAAGTGTCAAAACTTAATTCACGCTGCAGCCACTGGGGGCTGGCTCCAAAAGCGAGTCATTTCCTATAGACTCCCATGTTAAAATGGCCGACTTCACAGCAGAAATGAACATGTTTACAGCCTGGTACAAAAACCATTCTGGTCTCAAATGATAAGTTTTATTCTAATGTCAATTGTACAACTCACTTGTTTTAATTTTATTCGGACTTAAAATTATGCATAATTATGGGCGTTGCTACTTTGAGTGACAGGCGGTTGCCGTTTCCTGCTTCCACGGTCGCCCGCCCCCCTAAACTCTGCTCGTGCTCCCCCTCATTGTCCATATTTTGAGTTTTGGTGGACGTGACGCTGCCAACATGGCGGTAGTCAGAGCGTCCCAGAGCCTCCCACCGAGCCTTAAAACAGCTCTTCAGAAACAAACGGGTGACGTCACAGAAGCTCTGTCCATAGTTTTTACTGTCAATGGTATTGACTCATTCTTAGAGGCAGCCCCCAGAGGTCACAGGGGGGAACTGCAGCTTCTGACACTTTAGCATGGGCTTCATCTAACAGCCCGGCTTCGCAGCTAATCTGCTCACACGGCGGTGTGTTGTGTGTTTGCAGTCACAGCTCTGTGGGGCGGGCAGACGGTGGAGCACTCTCGTGCTCAGGAGGACTCCTGGAAGAAGATGCTGGCCTTCCTGAGGGAGAATCTGTGCGGTGAGACGGACCAGTGAGCACTAATGATAGGGAGGTAAACGATAAGATGCCATCGATCCCTGATATTTAGCACTTTGGAATGTTACAGAAATGGACAACATTAAAAAAATAAACTACCACTTCTGTCCTTGTAATTGAGTTAATAAAAATATTCGGTCCTTCAATTGCTTTCTATTGGCTTTGTCTTGCTTGAAGGTGCCTCCTCATTATTTTGGTCTACTAGCGAAACAAAAAAACAGCTGATGTGTGTCAGCGTGCATGACAAACAATGTAAATAACCCACAGTTACTTTTTTACATGCTTCCATAAAACTGAGTCTTCAGGGACTAAACAGCAGCCCACAGGCTGTGGGTTTATGAGCCGAGATACTGTTCTGTATGTAAAAAAAAATGAAATTAAAGCTGCAGCTATGAGCCAATACAAACACATCTGTGACAGCTGTAATAATGCATCGGCTGGGCTGCAGTTGTTGCCTTATTGTTGTAGTTGCTCAGTTGACAAAGTGGAGGTGAGGCACGGGGGTGTAGTGTGTCTTAATTCTATTCTTTTCATGTATTTAATGTGGTCCAATGTTGCATTTTTGTTGTTAAAGTGTGAACACCACACAAACACATCTGTACTCACTGATTTTAGTTTCATTTGAGAAGAGACTTAAAATATCTCAAAATCGTTGATGCAGTCAGATGCTTGTAGCTGCTGCCTCTGTCCGCTGGGGGGCGGCCTGCCTCCACCCTCAGCAGCTTCTCTCTCCTGTCAGGCTGCGTGATGAAGCTCATTAACTTCATGTGTGCCTGGCCGCGCCGCGCACACGCCGTCTCAGCTCTGAGGTGTTCATTCTCTCCGTGAAGAACCGGGAGGACCATGTGAGCGCCGCCCTGCTCGGACCCGTCGCCCCACTCTGTGCCCGGAGAACTTGTGGAGACTCCTGCAGCCTGATGGTGTGGTGAGCCCGCCGCGTCTCCTGTGACGCAGGACAGCCTTTGGAAAGCTGCGAGGAGAGGAGGGGAGAGGGGAGATCAGGGGAGAGGAGAGGGGGGAAGGCTTCTCTCTGCTGCTTCCAGCAGACTCTCCGTGTGGACATGTCCTAACCGTCCGACGCACGCATCCATTCACAGACCAGCCGGGGCTGGAGAAGAAGGAGGAGGAGGAACCCGGGCGTCACCGCACCGCAGGTGATCAGGCTCCTCAGGAACCTGCAGGAATTCACAGCTTCTCTATCGGGATCAGGAGCAGGACTAACTCTGAAAGTGGATTTAATGGTTCAGTCCTGGAGTCTCTGTGGAGGAATGCAGCGGGAGATGTTTGCGTGTGACTGACCTGTGACACTCGGAGAGGAAACACCTGCTCCCCGCCGCGGAGGGAGGAGAAGGGGGGAAAAAGGTTCCTGGACGCATCACAGCATCCAGAGCTGAACAGGTAAACAGGAGGATGTAGGTTATTGATCATAAGCACACATTTTATCAGTGCTCTGTGGTGACGTCATGCATCTGTAACGATCGATAACGAGGCTCTGTCTTGGCTGCTCCTGCAGAAATCCAACTTGAGAGTGATTCAAGTGTGCGCGTGCACCTGGCATACCACGTGTACGCGCGTCCAAAGAGTGTACCTGTGTATCTTTCGTCTGCGTGCACGCGCTTTTTTAAAGTCTGGGCGCGCACAAGATGAGCTGAGATAAGAAGTTAAACAGTGTGTGTGTGTGTGTGAGAGAGATCAGCATCCAATCAGCAGCCCTGATTGGATGACAGATGACCACAAGTATGTGGACACTATGTGTCCAGATGAACCGTGTCCCACTGTGTCTTTAGACACTGTGGACTTTAGAGTTCAGTGTAAGACTCTCAGGGCTGCTCATACGAGCAGCAGACAGACCTCAGTGTGAGGAAGAGGAGGCTCTGTGCAGAGCTGCTGGTCCCGGGCAGGGACAGCTGCTGGAGTCTCTGTCTGCAGCTGTTTCCACAAACATCTGACAGGACAGCTTTGGTCCACACATGGACAGAGGAGAGCTGGATCCAGACTCCATGATCCCCAAAAGAGACAGACGCAGCACAGACTGAGAGCCACAGACACAGGGTCTGTTAGGTTGATCAGAAAACTGTTAGCAGAGTTTAATCTCACCTGATCAGCACATGGCCAGGTGCATTCTGGGAGTTGTTTTCTGGTTGTTGATTCCTGGCTCAGGTTGATGCACCTTTGTTTTCCAGTCTTTGTACTAATGGTGTGAATGTACAGCAGTGAACACACTGTGTGGAAAGCGCTCGCTGTGTATTTACCTCCTGTACGTTCTTCATGCTGAATGAGCTCCACACACCGTTAAGAACACCTCATGCATGTATGGCTGTGCTCTGTGACCTTATTAGCATCAGGCAGCTTGTTCCTGTGTTTCCTCTCAACGAGCTGCAGCGTGATGAATGCTCACACATTATCCACTAAAGTCTATCAGAGACCTCACGCAGCTGCGGCAGCCATTTTTATTCCTCCCTGCTGGCTGCGTTTCTACCTTGATGGAGTTTCATTACATTTGGCACCGTTTTTCATCTGAAGCCATTATAAGTGGCATTTGTCCAAAGATAATGGACGATGATGACGTAGAGGTTAGGTTCACTGATGGAGGTGAAACGAGGCTGTAAATCTGTGACTATTGATCACGTATTGATCGGTTCATCTTTTCTCAACAGGTTGCTGGAGTTATGTGAAACTGCTGCTGCAGCCTCCGGTATGCTCGCTGCAGGATCCTGTAGACCTCAGGGTCAGAGCTCATAGGTGGGACCGCCTGCCGTGGATGCCCCCCCCCAGCCCTGGGTGACGGGAGACTCCATGTTCTGGCTCGTCCTGTCCTCGCCACACAGCCTGCACCTTCACCCAGCTGTTGATCGTGTGATTACGCCTGTGCTCCTGTTCTTTTCTGCTCCACTCACTGCAAAATGGCGAGGGGTTCGACTCCCTCGACCATCTCCTGCCGCTGCTTCCTCTCTCTGCTGATGCTGGAGAGCTGTTGGCTGCTGGGCGCCACTTCTCAGAAGCCCGCTGTGTTGGCAGACTCCCAGCAGCCCCTGCAGGAGTACGCTCACTCCATCCGCCTGGATGGCGACATCATCCTGGGCGGCCTGTTCCCCGTGCACGCCCGTGGTGAGAGGGGCGTCCCCTGTGGTGAGCTGAAGAAGGAGAAGGGCATCCATCGGCTGGAGGCCATGCTGTTCGCCATCGACCTCATCAACAAGGACCCAGAGCTGCTGCCCAACGTGACGCTCGGGGCGCGGATCCTGGACACGTGCTCGCGTGACACCTACGCTCTGGAGCAGTCGCTCACCTTCGTGCAGGCACTCATCGAGAGGGATGGCTCAGACGTGCGTTGCGCCAATGGAGACCCGCCCATCTTCGCCAAGCCAGATAAAGTGGTGGGTGTCATCGGGGCGTCGGCCAGCTCCGTATCGATCATGGTGGCCAACATCCTTCGGCTGTTCAAGGTAAGAAGACGCTTGTCTGCCATCAACAGGAGATTTAACCCCTGAAACTCTCACCTGAGTGTGTCTAAGTTCTGTGTCCGGCTCTCGGATGCCTTTCTGGCCGGCTCTTGGACGGCTTTCTGTCCTGCTTCCGGTCTTCATGAGATCTTCCTTGCAGCAGGCCGTGATGTTCAGGAAGCAGAAGCTTTAACTTGGTGCAGACGGACGGAGGTGTTTGACATGTGTGTGTTGATGTTCAGCCTTGTGTTGAGCAGAGGAGCTGCAGGTTGACCCCAGTGCCGTAAAAAAATAAATAAATCAGCAGCAGCTTCGAGCTGCTGAAGTCAAGTGAGGTGAAAAGATTTTTTTTGTCGGTGGTTAGTGGATGAAAAGCAACAGTGAACTTGTTGATCTTTGAGACCTTTGAGTTGAACAAGCAGAACCTCTCAAGACTGTGAGTGCTGCCGGCGGCCGAGCCTCAGCGCTGATGATTATTAAACCCAATATTTTGTATTGACCTTTTTTCAGCTGTAGATGATGTTGCTTCTACAACAACAGTAAGACAATAAAACAACACAATCAGAGATTTGCTCTTGAACCCTGGCCTGATATTCTGACATTCACTCTTGTTCGGTCACTTTCTTTTCTTTGTTTTCCTGTCTGTTGCTTGAACAGTACAGAACTGTTAGATTGTTATTCCATTTTTAGGAGGCTAACGATAGCATGGCTAATGTGTAGCATCAAAAGGAGAAGTCATCCTGTCATTTAAGCTGAGAGATGATGACTTGATGTGTCACGACCTGTTTCTGAGGCCCCGAAGAGTCCAAAAAAAGAATTCACATTCACACCTAGAATTAAAATATCATTATCTCGGTTGTGCGTGCAGTTTCATCCAGCGTCACTGTGTTAATGTGATACGTACCTGAGGTCAGAGGGAGCAATGATGCTGTCTGACCTCCATTTCTTTTTCATGATGCTGCCTGTAATATCGGCCTGGCTCGTTTGATTCAGATAGCATGCTAATAGCAGGAATTTTATTAAAACTGAAGAACGCTCCTCTGACGTCCTCCCGTCAATCTGTCACAGGCCTGACTGCAGCTAAAGGTTGTGACAGCGCTGATGAGGAAACCTCTGCATCAGCACAATCTGGCTGCTCCCATCCTCCTCCTCCTCCTCCTCCTTCTCCTCCTCCCGCCCTGGAGGCATCTCCAGCTAATTTTAGATAAGTGATGTTGTTGGGCCTTTCTGTCCTCATTAAGCTGTTTGGGCTCTAACACATACACATGAATCACACAGCTCATCACTAATTTAACACACATCAACACGCCGCCTTCAGGTGCAGTTTGTCTGCACGCGCCGGAGAAGGCGGCTTTCCACATCGCGGTGACAAACGTCCGTGTGTCTGTGCTGCATCCAGCTCCTGACGACAGCAGTCACGGGCAGACTTTCTAAAACAGAAAGGCATGTTGGGTACTCCGATGAGAGGTGTCATGGTGGCAGGCTGTGTGTGGATGTGCAGAGTCCATGATGGCTGCCACTTATTAACTCCTTCAAAATCTTTCTTGCTGGAGGCTTTTTTTAAACGTATCTGTCTATAACAAGGGCTATTAGCGCCTGGGCTGCCTGCTAGCTTGCTAGCTTGGGGCAGTTTTACACAGAGACACTCTAAGAGACCCAGTCTGTCTGCAGTTCATCTAGACAGTGCTCTCTGTTTATAACATGCTAGCCTGTGCTCATGGCTGCTGATTGGTCGGTACTGATTAAGACCGATGGTGACAGGGGATGCTTGTACCTCTCCTCTCAGAGTCATTTCAAGACACAAGCCGCTCAGGATCATATCTCTTAAGTGGCCGGAGAACCCCTCGGTATCTGCTGGAGGAGCTGGAGAACGTGGCCAGGAGAGGAAGGTCTGGCTGAGAACGTTTTTTCCTGCTGTGCCACCTTTTGGATGAAGTTTGAAGGCATTTTTCCAACATATCTACCAGAAACAGACAAATCTGTCCTGTCTTGATTGCGAGTTTAGCTGTTAATAAAACCCTCTGCAGCCTTGGTGGAGGTGTCAGAGGTGAGACACTCCATCTGAAGCTGCGATATGCTCTCAGTGCATTTGCATAATATTTGCACAACATCTCCACACAGCATCGCAGTCTGAGTGCGGCCTCGTCTTCGGAGGACGGCGGCGGCTCGCACCGCAGCGCTGTATTTCCATCTCTGCGTGGGAGAGAGTCTCTGTTTATGAGCCTGCTGCAGGCTCAGCCAAAAACACAAAATAAAACACCACAGAGGCGAGAAAATAACAGAGAGAGGAAGGAAAACAGAGGGAACCTTCCTGCAGAACAGTCAGAGGGAGAGCGCAGCCTTCAGCAGCATGCCTCGCTTCACCCACAGACAAAGGGACACCGTGACCCCAGACAACACGGTGGAATCACAGAAAGCGGCTAACCAAAAAAGTTATTATACTTTTTAACCAACAGCCGGCCTGATTCAGCCTCCTACAGCCAGTCAGACGTGTCTCATTAGCCGACTGCGTGACCTCAGCCTCAGCATTGTTCACATTAACGTCCTCAAAGCGTGGAAGCACTCCACCTCCTGTGAAATTAATGCAAGCCGCCGGCTATTCCGTCTCTATTACCTGATCACTCTGTTGTTGGATAACAAATGTAATTTCTCCGTGAGAGGAAGGAAAATACAGGCAAGGGCACGTAATGGAATTTAATCGGGGGAATTTGCTCATTGTGGCGACAATTCATTAGCGTGGCTGATAATGACGACCTCGTTAAGCTGTCAGAAGCCGGCGTCCTCATCGTTTTGTTGTCAGTGTTAATAAAGCTTTTTGTGCTCATTTTGATGGCCTCAATTTGCAATCCACCCAGCTTTTAATAAACCTTTTTGAAAAATGTCAGCTGATTAACGGGCAAGTGTGCTGTGTGTGTGGTGCCTTCAAACCATGCTGCACCAATCAGCAAGGCTTTGGTGGTTACTCTGATGACGTTTCAGGTGTTTTTAGACCTGGAAGTGAGTTCACACATGAATGCTACCTACTTCAAAAACAACACAACCGTCACACTTTTGATGAGATCAGAATGACACATCGAGTCTGCTGTGATCGGGCCACAGGGCTGATGTATACGGGTATAAAAGCTGTGAGCATGCACGATTTGTCATGTGATGGCAGATGCAGCTCACTGTGCAGAGCACAGACTCTTAATAAATATGGAAAAACCCTCTGTGATGATTTGAGTATGTGTGGGAGACTCTGACTGTCCACCTAATCTCCATGTTAGTCCAAATACAGGTAAAGAGTTAGCATAAGTGGAGCTGTTGCTTGCTCGACCTTAATACGATCATAGGTCTTACAAAGAAATCGAGTTTTAGAAAATACTGAGGCCAAAAGGGTTTTGAACCAGGCTGTAAACACATTTATTTCTGCTGTAAAGTTGGACATTTTAACATCGAGGTTGATGGGGATTGACTCACTTTTGGAGCCAGCCTCCTAGAGGCCGTGGAGGAAACTGCAGCTTACCACACTTCCTTATTGGTGTGATCTCTCTGCCCTGGAAGAGTGCAAAAATACCACAGTCACACTTACATCTATAGCCAGTTTAGACTCCCCAGTCAACCTTACATAGCGGACACCTGAGTACCCAGCTCAACGGCACGAACAGGAAGTGGACAGGCTTATTCCACTGCAGAAGCCTGCTGATCCTTTAGGTGGCTTTCATTACTGCCAACATGGAGTTGGTAGAATCGTGCAGCCTTTAATGTACATGGACCTACACTGTATAAATCCTGCTGAAGTCTAAGATCATTAAAATTGTGGTGGTGGTCTTGGTCAAGTCCGTTGTTGTCTCCAGCCGTGGTTGAGGTGGAGGTGGCATCAGTGGTAGGCGTGGTAATGGTGGTGGTCAGGATGGTTAAGCAGCACTGGCAATAAAATCTTGGTGAAGCCGTCCAGAGAGGAGACTATGGAGGGACACCAGCCTGTGGGAGGGAGCAGGAGCAGCACATGTGACCTGAGCTCTGACTTCACTTCGCTGTGGCCATCATTATTGTTTTGGCTTTGAATCACTAGTTTCTCAGCAGGATATTGATCCACGTGTGTTAAAAAGTGATCAGTTCAAAGGATGCTCTGCTATCCTCGTCATGATTCTGAGAGCAGAGGGGAAATCTGATCTGTGTGGGAATAAAAATAAAACGTGGAGTGGAGCTCACGTCAAACTCTGAAATTTCAGACTGCACCGCAGTCGGTGGGCAGTCAGCGTGACCTCTGCAGACGGATCAGCTGAGCGGTAATGAGGTCGGAGGTCAGCCGGCTTCATTACAGAGTCCATTACTCACTAAAGCAAACACTGACTCATTTTGTCACACACACAGAAAAAGAGTCCGTCTGTGTGTGCGGGTCGGCAGAAAAGTGATGATGCTTGGTGGAGGAAAGTTTTCATTACTGTCGGTTTGTTGTTTTTTTATTAACGTGAGGACAGACGGACGTCTCGCCTAAGGTCTTCTGACAGAGCAGAAATAAGAGACAGACGTGTCGTTTCATTCTGAGGGGCTGAGCATCTTTCTGAAGGATGGTGGAAACTGTGAGGAGCATTTTACTGCTTTCTGTGACATTTCACAAACTAATTCGCCCCCTCTTTGTCCATATTTGGAGTTTTGGCGGACTGTGACGGTGCCAACATGGCGACGGTCGGAGTGCCCCACTTGATGTCACAGAAGCTTCCTCCAAACTTTATACCGTCAACGGTATGAACTCGGTTCTACAGCATCAGAGACAACAGTACTATTCCAAACTCCAACACCCAGAATGCACTGGGTTCTAGGCAGCTCTGCACCGCTCTGCACCGCTCTGCTCGCTCAGCATCCTGAACGTGTGAGATCTGTAGTGTGAGCAGCAGGTCCAGACTCTGACAGACGCCATGTTCAAAAGCCGCATGGGGAGGGAGGGGAGCCGCACGCTAATCATACAAAGGCCTCCTCTGCACAGCTCCCTTGGGTGCCTGACTCTTACCTTTCACCCTTTACATAATATTGCATCATCGCCTGGCAGTGAATTGGCGCGTCACTAAAACTTGGACAGAGACTCCTGAGCTCCTGATTGGAGGATGGGAGCCCTACAGACGCCAGCTTACACAACAGGCCTCCCCGTGGCTCCGCCTCTGTCTGCTCAGCCGGTTATTTTGGTCGTGGGCTGGCGACTGAGGAGAAACCCTCTGCTGTGTCACAGCAGCCAGGGGGCAGCAGTGATGACCTTTGACCTGCTGCTTCACAGTCAGTGGGAACACTCAGAGAGGCTTTAAGCCTTAAGTAAGGTGCACCCCCCCCCTTTGTTCTTAGAAAGTGTGTCCATGTAGAGCAACACACAGATGCACAATATTACAACTGGATGTAGTACAGACAGTGGACCTGTCTCCATACAGAGACTCTCTGACACTCACTTTCTGTTGCCTTGCCTGTATTTGGATTAACTGGGCATTAGGTGGAGTCATGTTGGTAAGGATGGATGATGGACACCTCATTTGTTCACCAGACCAAAATGAATGACGATGTATCTGTATGATCTAATCAATATTTCCTTTAAAGGGGTCTGTCACATCTCTCCTCCTCCACCTCAGAGCACAATCTGAATAAACATGACTCCTCATCCTCCTCTTCCTCCTCCTGTGGGCTTTGTCCCTTGTCCTTGTGAATGTCAAAGAGGCAGCAGCTCATTCATCTCCACCGACCGATCCGTCTCCGACCAGCTCCTCCAGTTTCATCACTGATGGTCTCTGTTTGCGCTTCCATCCGGCAGAGACGTCTCTCCAGTGGTTTCTGTCAGTGGCATGTGTCCTGCAGGTGGTGATGATGCAGCTGTTAGATTCATGGACGCAGTGTTTGACGTCCTGTGTTTACAGTCTGTGTAGGACAAGAACTTGTGAATGAAAATGAAAACTGCGTCTCAGATGAGAAGCTGACACTCATCAGGCCGTGGATGCTTATTTTTCTTGGTTGGTTGGAGGAGGAGCTGTCGTCTCATAAGTGGTGACGCCATCTTCTTCTTCTTTTGTCTCTGTACACACTTCATGCTTCATTTGCTTCTCCTGCACACTCCCGCACTCGGCCGTCACGTCCGGATGTGTCAGCAGCTCAGAAAGTCTTTCTATTCTGCAGTCAGTGCTGCCACGAGTACCGGAGCAGATTCTTTTTGTATTTATATAATAATAATAATAATAATAATAATAATAATGACACATTTTATTCTATGGTGTTTTTTAAGCGAGCTGTCTACGAGGGAATAAATGATCATTCAGTGTTGCTAAGCGGAGTTTCACGCAGCCTTGTTAGTCCTGGGACCTGAGTCCTGGGTCAGTCCACAGATGAGGAGGCCAGGCAGCAGGATTCTGGATGTTTTGAAGTAGGGGAGTTGTAGTCGGTTTGGGAGGTGATGAAGGCGTGGATGAGGGAAGGGCAGAGACGACAGGTGGAGGACAGCGGTCCTGGTGATGTGTTTGATGTCCAGGTTATGATTCTATTCTCACAGACTGAAACATGTTTCTTTCTGTAAAGGTCTGACATGGAGGTCCGTGAGGTTCGACTCCCTTTTGGAGCCAGCCCTCAAGTGGTCACTCGAGGAACTGCAGGTTTTTGTTTTTGTTCCTCCAGCCACTACTGGCTGATATTAGAGTATGTTATAATCACTGCATCTAGCACCCAGCTTTGTGTCCAGGCTGTTTGAAGAAGGAAGCAGTATCAGAGGTGGTTCGGGGGGAAGTTTTAGCCTCAGATGGCCACGGGATGAACTGCATTCTGTTCTGGCTTCATTTCTCAGATGTTGCTGCTGGCTGCCAGCTAACATGCGTGTTTGTGCCGCTTCATGGAGCAGACTGACTTTAATGACAAGTGTGCGGTGTGTGATTGTTTTTGACATGTTTTCTGATGTCAGCCGGTGGCTGGTTCGAGGCTCAGGCAGCGGCTGATATTTGAAAGGAAAAGTGACTCCTTCCTGTTATTTATTTTTTGTGGCTTCAGGAAACACTTTGACTAAAGAAATAACTAATGACAAAGTCTGACAGCAGCAGATTAACATTTCAAGTGAACAGCTGCAGGTTGGAATCTCACTGCAGGACATCAGGATTCATGTGTCTTCACCCAAACTGACAGGCCTTTCTGTTGACTGGCTCCTATTTTATTTGAAACGCTCCAGGGAAAGATGCACAATGCACAGACGAAACCTTCAGCAGCAGTTTTTTTTATTATTTCTGAGCAGCCAGACAAATCGCTGCTCACCCCGCCGTGCCCGCGGCTTTCTGCTAAATGATTTTGTTCCTGTGCGGAGGAGGCTATTACCTGGATGAGTCCGTCAGTGACGGTTTAATCACTGTTTGTCTTCAGACTTTGTCACATCAAACTCCACATATGTTGTTTTTCAGGGAATAGTCTCCTTTAAGCTTCTTCTGTACTTTTGTACTTTCATCCCTGCCTTCCAAAGGATGTTTCGGGATTATCTACTTCTACAGTGGAGTAATTAGAGCCATCTCAGATTTGTCATGTTCTTTGGGAATTACCCACCTTTACCACAGTCTCTGTGTGATGACATATGGGGGTTATTTCTGCAGTTCATGTTATCTTAGACTTTTATTTGGGTCTCTAACTTTTATCCCACATATTCCTTTTACAGCCTTCAAGGTTATGTGTGAGTGATAATCTCAGATTTCAGTTGTTCTGTTCTTCTTCTCTCCTTTCAAGAACATTTTTGCTGGATTTATTTCCGTTGCTAAAGTGCATAGAAGTGAGGTGAAGGAGTAAGGCCCCTCCCAGGTGGACATGGGTAGACTTTTATTTTTTACATTGTCACAGGTGATTAAAGCACATCCCATTTAGCCTTTCACACACACAAACACACCAATCGTACCACCACTGGGAGCATATTAGGGTGATGTGTCCAATGATGCATCAGCATGCAGCCAGGACAGGATTGAACTAACAACCTCTAACTGTTAGTGGACTCTACTGGATTAAAAGGTCTTCTTCAGGAGGAAGAAGAGGACAATGTGGTTGACCGGGCTTGTGCTGTGGGCACTGCACCGTGCTGGAGTTAACTGTAAGGTGAAACTAGTCCCTGTCCCCGCCTGTGGTCAGGAAAGCTGCCTGCGAACAGGCTGCCAGGAGGAGCTGGATGACGTTTCTGGTGACGGGCAGGTCTGAGTGCCTGCTCAACTCATTAGACTGTGACAGACTGATGGATCAGTGTTTTAATATAATTTTGGGTTTAAGACCTTTCTCAGTTGCTCCCCGTTTTGGGTCATAGCCCCATTAAGGAGGTGCCGGAGATCACAGAAGGAATAAAAACCGTTTATGCAGAAATTCTCAAGGATGAACCGTGTGGCCGCCTTTAACAGACGCTGTGTGCAAAATCTTATCTGTGATGCTTCGTTGATCTCATGGCCTCCGTGTGCGTACTGGACTGAGTTGTTCACCCTGATGTTTCCCGCTGCAGGCTGCAGATGGTCTCAGGACACCGGGTCCCCAAAAAAAACAAAAAAACGTGTCGTTCCTCTCCGGGGCCTCGGGTTGATGATGTCACAGCATGTCGTTGCTAACGTTGTTGCTCCAGATTATCATCAAGCGCCTCCTCAGATCCGTCTCTTCACCTCTCGCAGCGGCAGGCCAGCGTGGCCGTGACGTTTTGGGGTTAAGCTGTGGGAGGACGGCGTTCCTCGGCAGCCGCTGGACGTGATGCACGCCGACACGTGTCTGCCAACACTCGGCTGCCGTTCAGCCATTTGAGTGGAGAAGCCGACTGACTGGTGGGCGATTCCCAGCTGCTGCTTGCTGCTTTGAAAAACAGTGAAGGAAGTAGGTTTTAAAGTCATGCTTTAAAGTGTCCTGAAATAAAAACTGGAATAACAGAAATTCCAGTTTTTACAGAAGCTGTAAAATTTGCAAACAAACAAACCTGATATCAAACTTTCAACTTAGGTACTCCTTTTTCCTCACTGGTTGGACTGGGGGCAGGCCGGGCCACACTGCCTCCTTTAGAATATCCAGTGGTTAGAAGTGGTATTACATGAGGCTGCTGTCCATGTGCAGCTTTGACAGTGACGTCCAAAAATTTATACATTATATATATAAATATATTTCAGGACTTTTGAAGTTTTTTGTTTTTTTTGTTTTTTTGTAGTGTTTTTTTTTTCATCCAAACCCTGTCTCAAAGGTTTTCCTCTGAGACCCTGCAGGATTCACAGGTCTGAGATCCGAGTAGTGACGTCTCACCACAACCCGAGCTGCAGCACTGAGACGTATTAGAATTCACTTCATATCTGATTCCTGTCCCAACATCCTGTGCAGCTGTGATGCTCATTGGTCCCGACAGCTCCCTGCTGCTGATTGGTCGACTAACCCCAGACTCCCCTGCTCCCCTTATCCCACCCCTCCCCCCTCCGGTCCTCGGGGCAGTCCTCCCGCCTCGCTGCAGATCAGCTGAAAACCTGCTGCCTGTCATCACGCTGTCACTGTGACAGAGAGAGACTCAATGTACCAACAGCTCACATTCACATTCTGTCCAGTCAGCAGGAGATACTGACCGTCTCCGTTCAGTCCTCCTGCATGGATCTGTTTGGCAGTCAGGTTTAGAGATCCTGTGCTGTCATGTTTCAGGAGGCATGGGTCCCAGCTCTCTCATGTATGACTAAGGCTGAGGACACACTACACAACCTTTCCACTCTTAATAGATTTTGAATGGGAGGACACACTAACAGAATGACCTATGATGATGAAGGGGGTCACACTCAACAACTGCTCCTGATGAGGGATCACAGACTACAGGATTTATCAAACTAAAGCCAAAGAAAAAAAGAATTGGAGTGCGTGTGCAGCCGTGGTGTGTGGGCAGTGGTTGACTCACTTTTGAAATCTCTCTAGTGGACACTTGAGGAACTGCAGTTTTCAGTGCTCATTTTTCAGCCCCTGAGGAACAGACCCTTCACAATTAAATTGTGTGTAACACATTAAAGACAACATTGTGCATTAATACAACAAACATGGGTCATTTCAATCACCTGTGGCACCAAGTGGCACTGAGAGATCCAGACAATATGGAAGTGCCAAATACTGCAGTTCTGTAAGTGGCCACTTGAGGGCTGTCTTCAAAAAAGAGTCAAACCTTTAGACCATCAACATAACATCCAAACCTTTAGACCCTCAACATAACAACACAGAGACCGACTGACTCTCTGCAGCCTGTTCCTTTAAAGCTGACCTTTGACCTGCGTTCCGCCGCTGCTCATTTAAAACCATCATTAAAAGAAGAAGCCGAGGCAGCAGTTTTTTTTCCACTGTGCTAAATTAAGAGCCAAAAATAGAGAGCAGGAGCCGCTGGCATTTCGTTGGCATTTCAGTTTGTTCTACCTGATAAAAAACATTTTAATAACTTCTGTAAAAGTTACAGCATGACTCAGATCAGGCTTCTTTATGAGAGACGTTTGTGTTCTCATTCCTGCAAATAGCTTCAGTCCACACGTGGAACAGGGTGTAAAAATGTAGGGATTAAGAATGAAGGTTCAGCCACTAGAACACGGCGCTTCTCAGATAAAATGCCAGCTCACGTCATTGTACCGACATGAAAGAGCTCAGACAGGAACTCCGTGGCAACCTCAGAGTCTGCTGAGATTACTGGGAATAAATCATTCATCAGACGCATCATGGAACCTCGTATGTTTCACTTATGAAGATACTTTTGGCTGCCATTTTGCTCTGCAGAACTTTGTTGTTACCACAAGGAGGCACTGTGCTTGTTTGAATTCCCATAATCCTTCACTGCACGTACACAAAGAACAATGCTACTGGTCACTAATGTGGAACCTACACGAAGTTCTTACTAATGTAAACATTTTAACATGGAGCTCTGTGTGGATTGACTCACATTTGGAGCCACGTTCAAGTGGACATTTAGGGAACTGCAGCTCTGCAGGTCAGATAGCCAGACCTGAGGAATTCCTTTTATTAATCACAAGCTGCATCATGTGGGTCCACTGAGAGAGACTGTCACTGCACAAAATAAAAAAAAATCCAGAAACTAGATTTGTAAATCATTTAGTCTATTTAATATA
Organism: Parambassis ranga; assembly: GCF_900634625.1. NCBI lineage: Eukaryota > Metazoa > Chordata > Actinopteri > Ambassidae > Parambassis > Parambassis ranga. The sequence goes on from NC_041039.1 coordinate 22,939,693, forward strand.
TGTAAACATATTAGAATATACAGTGCCTTGCGAAAGTATTTGGCCCCCTTGAACTTTGTGACCTTTTGCCACATTTCAGGCTTCAAACATAAAGATATAAAACTGTAAGTTTTTGTGAAGAATCAACAACAAGTGGGACACAATCATGAAGTGGAACGAAATTTATTGGATATTTCAAACTTTTTTAACAAATAAAAAACAGAGAAATTGGGCGTGCAAAATTATTCAGCCCCCTTAAGTTAATACTTTGTAGCGCCACCTTTTGCTGCGATTACAGCTGTAAGTCGCTTTGGGTATGTCTCTATCAGTCTTGCACATCGAGAAACTGGAATTTTTGCCCATTCCTCCTTGCAAAACAGCTCGAGCTCAGTGAGGTTGGATGGAGAGCGTTTGTGAACAGCAGTTTTCAGATCTTTCCACAGATTCTCGATTGGATTCAGGTCTGGACTTTGACTTGGCCATTCTAACACCTGGATATGTTTATTTGTGAACCATTCCATTGTAGATTTTGCTTTATGTTTTGGATCATTGTCTTGTTGGAAGACAAATCTCCGTCCCAGTCTCAGGTCTTTTGCAGACTCCATCAGGTTTTCTTCCAGAATGGTCCTGTATTTGGCTCCATCCATCTTCCCATCAATTTTAACCATCTTCCCTGTCCCTGCTGAAGAAAAGCAGGCCCAAACCATGATGCTGCCACTGCCATGTTTGACAGTGGGGATGGTGTGTTGAGGGTGATGAGCTGTGTTGCTTTTACGCCAAACATAACGTTTTGCATTGTTGCCAAAAAGTTCGATTTTGGTTTCATCTGACCAGAGCACCTTTTTCCACATATTTGGTGTGTCTCCCAGGTGGCTTGTGGCAAACTTTAAACCAGTGTTAATTTTGTTGACGAATCATTTTCGTCATAGTTTTCGTTAACAACCTTTTTTTGCTGATAAAAACGAGACGATAACTAAATAAAAACTAACGCACGGTGCCAAAAACGAAGACGAAATGGATTGACACTTTCGTCAACGAATAAAAACGAGACGAAATTATTGATGGAGACGAGATCCAATCAGAGCAAATTTTGTTTGTGGAAAGGGAGGGACGAATCAGGAGACAGCGGCAGAGAGCCAATCAGAAGTGCTCTCTCTGTGTAAGGACGTTACCCCGCGATGCTGGAAGAAGGCGTCCTCATGCATGGTAACACAACACAGGAGAAGAACAGACACACAGACACGTTTAATTTCAAGACAATCAAGACGGTTTACAAACCGTGCGGAGCGACTATCAGCGGTAAAAACAATAAACCTGAAGCGACATTTGCAGACGAGTCATCTTAACTTCCGTTCAAAGATACACGTGACAAAATCTATAAATGAAGACCCCGCTGCTGATGGTTTTACAGCATGCGACCTGTTTCTAAGTTGTCACTGAAGTGTTTTGCTGTAGTTATGGAGTATTCATGAAGAAGGTCATGACTGAACAGTGTGTTCATGGAGAGCAGCTCACTGTTCACTGCTGCTTTTGTGAAAAGGTAATAGCAATTAAATAAAGAGATGTTTGTTTCAAATAACACAAGTTAAAGCTGTGCCTGTTTTTATTGCACAATCAAACCTTAAATATTTCATGAAAAATATATATCATAGAATTTTAGTCGACTAAATCCACGGCAGATTTAGTCGACTAAAATTCTTTGATATTTAGTCGACTAAAACTAGACTAAAACTTTAAAAATGTTGATGACTAAAACGTGACTAAAATCAAATGACATTTTAGTCACAAGACTAAAATAAAAACTAAATCCGAAATTGCTGCCAAAATTAACACTGCTTTAAACGACACTTTTTATGGATATCTTTAAGAAATGGCTTTCTTCTTGCCACTCTTCCATAAAGGCCAGATTTGTGCAGTACACGACTGATTGTTGTCCTATGGACAGAGTCTCCCACCTCAGCTGTGGATCTCTGCAGTTCATCCAGAGTGATCATGGGCCTCTTGGCTGCATCTCTGATCAGTCTTCTCCTTGTATGAGCTGAAAGTTTAGTGGGACGGCCAGGTCTTGGTAGATTTGCAGTGGTCTGATACTCCTTCCATTTCAATATTATCACTTGCACAGTGCTCCTTGGGATGTTTAAAGCTTGGGAAATCTTTTTGTATCCAAATCCAGCTTTAAACTTCTCCACAACAGTATCTCGAACCTGCCTGGTGTGTTCCTTGTTCTTCATGACACTCTCTGTGCTTTAAACGGACCTCTGAGACTATCACAGTGCAGGTGCATTTATAAGGAGACTTGATTACACACAGGTGGATTCCATTTATCATCATTAGTCATTTAGGTCAACATTGGATCATTCAGAGATCCTCACTGAACTTCTGGAGAGAGTTTGCTGCACTGAAAGTAAAGGGGCTGAATAATTTTGCACGCCCAACTTTTCTGTTTTTTATTTGTTAAAAAAGTTTGAAATATCCAATAAATTTCGTTCCACTTCATGATTGTGTCCCACTTGTTGTTGATTCTTCACAAAAAATTACAGTTTTATATCTTTATGTTTGAAGCCTGAAATGTGGCAAAAGGTCACAAAGTTCAAGGGGGCCAAATACTTTCGCAAGGCACTGTATGCACCGTCACATTATGCTTCTGACCCTGATCCTGTCTTATTCATTCTGTCAGTTAAACAGCGTGGCTGTGGCACATGTGGTAAGGTGTGGCGCTTGTTCGTTAACTGTGAGGTTCTTGAAGCTTTTTGATTATTTCTTCAGCTTTAAATAATAAAGAGACTGTTTGTTGGATTATTTGCCTTAAATCATACAGGTGTAAACCATTATCTTCATGGATACATGTCCTTCTTATCCAGTGTGCTTGTTTTTTCTTTCTTTTCATCATAAAACCACATGATGACTCTGAGCTCTCAGAATCACAGGAACACATTAGCAGCTTCTTGGCAGCCTCTATAGGAAGCGTGACGCTGCGAGTCATGTTTGACTCAATGCTCCAGCATGAGGTCGCCGGTGTTGGGCATGTTACTGTAAAAATTAACTAGTTATATTTACTTATATATACATATACACGTGATTGCGAATTGAGGGAAAAGGAACGTTTGTTGTACCTTCAGTTTATATAAAAAAACTACCTTTGGATTCGCTGGAATCTCCATAGCAGCACGTGTGACTTCTTCTTTGTTGGTGTGTGTGACTGTGTGTGTGCGCCCCACCACTTACCATGAAATTGTCCTCTACCTTAGTCATTACTGGCTTTTCTTGCCCTCCCCTCTCATCAAAGAACAAACTAAACAGCCCGCTTGGACGAGCTCACAAGTTCAGTAGTGAACGTTGTTATACATGAGCTGAAGGCCGGCGTGCAGACGTGATCTGAGATGCAGATAATGCATTTCTGATATGTCTGTTAATACACGTCTGGTCGGCTAATAACAGAGCTAACGCTAGCTGCCACATTTGATATGATGATGATAGATGATGGCGGATCTGTGGTTTTGGTGAAATGAACACTTTGCACGGACAGTGCAGCGTCAGCTGACGCAGAATCGTCGTGTTGTTATTTTCACACAGCTACGCAGCGCAGACGGCACCTCTGAGGGTGAGAAGTGTACTAAACTTTCTGAGTTTCCCCTTCAGCCCACTGTCTCACAGTTATTATCTTACGTTTGGGGGTATCTGATAATTTCTAGAAGACATGGCTCAGTATTCATGAGCTGTATTGACTGTAATTATCTGTGCAGCCCAGCTGAAGGCTCACGCGTCTCTCCGGTTCCTCGGCTGATGCACGAACACATGTGACTCTGCGACTCGTCGTGATGGATTTCATTAGACTTCTGCAGATCAGCGATAAACAGGGCCGCCTTGTCTTACTGCCATCTTGCTGGCTTTACTGCAGGGCAGCACCACTTGACGGCTATTGAATGCCTCCCTGATAATTACAAAGTGATGGAGGATAGCGAACCCACTTCAAAGGACCCCCGTGGTGCAGAAACCCAGCTTTAGAAAAGCACGGAGCCAGCCAAAAACCATCAGCAGGACAGAAAGCACCCCACAAATCCTGGTTAAACGGGGGGCTTTGGATTAGCTGCAGGAAGACGGAGACTGAAGTGTGAAGCCAGATACCTGGAATTTCTTTTGTGTGGGGGCCATGATGTTTCACTCATTGTTTGTCGTACAGAGGAACGACAGAAGTGCAGACTGGCTGTTTCTCTGAAAATCCTCTTGGTTTAAAAACGTACAGCCACACTGAACGTTTCTGTGCTTCCTCGTAAAAGGTGCTAATTTTCTTCTTCTTCTTCCCCCGTCTGTAAATCTGCCAGACCTGCTGAGAAGCGCCGCTCTCCCACACATAATGAGCGCTCGCCTCAACAGTCGCCCTAAAAACCCAGCAATTAAACCTGCCTGCTCATTGTTATTTAAAGAATGGTCAGTAATTAGCTGCGCCGAGTGCGCCAGCGTGTTTCCTCTGGGGGCCGAGCATTACCACGACGCTGAAGTTATCCCGCTGATCACGGAGGAAAAGCCTCACACAGCGGCGGATGAGGAAGTGTTACCCGAACGATGATGATGATGATGATGATGATGACCAAAACAAAAAAGTGATACAGAGGAATGTTTCGCATCAGTCACTGAAAATTTGGATTGACTATATGTAGCAGCCCAACACGGTCACTTCCTGTATCTGTGTCACATGGTCTTCTCCTCTTGAGAAGACTAGTGGTGTATACTGAGTTTGGGTACCAAAGTTGAAGTTAGCTAAAATGATAAACATACAGCACCTGGATGTATTTACATTTGGACTTGGCTAACCAGGAGGTGCCAACTGCAGTTTCTCCCATGTCCACTAGAGGCTGTCTCCAAAAGTGAGGCAATACCCATAAAATGTAAATAAATATGTGTGATGTCACCCATGATGGTGGCTCTGCGGGAAGCATTTTTGAAGCAAGTAATGAGGCTCTGACTGTCGCCATCTTGGCTCCACCTAACCGAGGGGTCTCAGTGATTTCACCGTAGCTGTGAAAAAATAATAATTTATTTTATCAATAGATCAATAATCAATAGATTATGAAGATAAAGGTTTTTTTGCATTACAATAAAATTTTTAATATTTTGTCAATCAAAATAGTTTAAAGTAGTATAGTAGTATATATAGTAGTAGTGCAAATATATTATATTGGACCCTGATCTGTGTTTAATGTTCGACTGTTGTACGTCACTGAGAAGATGATGATACATTTTTGTGCATTCATAACAGTTTTCTTGGTTGCATAAACTTTATATTCTGTATTATCTTCATTTTGGGGATGAAACAAGTTTCATGGCCCCATAATTAGATTGATTTGAACTTAGGCGGAGACAAGATGGCGGCACCCTGAGCCTTCTACAGACATCTTTTATTCACTTATTGACATTGTGAATTAGTAAATTAGTGAATCATTGGGCTCCCAGTGAGTCTTTGTCTTTAATGTAAACCATTGATCAGCACTTGATCAGAAAATGAGCGCCTAAAATGGCTCCTTCAGCCTCTTCCTGCTGATGCTTGCTAACAGGCGGCGGAGGGTCTGCAGAATGACGCCCCCCCGTCACGTTCAGAGAAGCTGAAGCAGCATCGTGATGCCATTAAAGCAAAGAAATGATGATCCGGCTCGTTAGTGTGAGGGTTCCCTCAGTGGTGCGATGGATGGTCGCCCGCTGCCCGCCTCAAACCGTTATAAATTAAACACGCCAGGAGGATGTTAGCGGCGGAGCTAATGAGTGGCAGCGATGAAGATAAATGTTGTAAACATTCCTGACTCATGTCAAGACGGACTGATAGGAAAAACTAATAATGTCTCGGTCAGGCTGCATCACAGGCGTGCGCTGAGCGTGGAAAAGTGCCGAGAGTTAAACTGTGTTTTGATGATGCGCTCACCTCGGCGGTGGAAGCCGATCCTTTCATATGCAAATGAGCTCCGGCTGCTGCACTTTTCCAATTAAAGCTGCTGCATCCTGGTCTGTCAGCAGTCTGTCTCTCTGATTGTCCTCCACAGATTTTCGGTGTTGGTTCCTGCGTCACTCTTCCTCTCAGCGGGACAGATGCTTTATCTGCTCCTCAGTACCTACCACTCTTTGGGCGGTGCTGTGTTAACCCATGCAGCGCTGCATTTAACCTCAAACTGGAACAGTGGCTGTTTTTGTCCTGGAAACAGAAACAGGATGGACTCTTAAAGCCGAGGATGTGCCCCCCCCCCCCTGTTTTTTAACAGGAAGCACAGGTTCTGGTGCTTAACCAGGACGGTGTGTGTGCAGAGAGTGGTGGGTGTTTTGACAACACTGATAATGAACACAAAATCTCTTCCTGCACGTCAAAATGCATCCGTTGAAGATTTTTCCTTCGCCCACTCTCATTGTTCTTTGTATAAATTTAAATATTTCTTATAATAAAAGTATTATCGCTCTCTGATTAATAGTTAATACTCTATTTTTGATCATCAGTTGTCTTAAAAACTATGAATCGGGAGTATTCAGAGCAGCATGTGGGTCACATGACTGTCTGCATGTGTTAAAGTGGGACAAAAAAAATAAAAAAATCCCACTGACAGAGCAGCAACGGTTCAGTCATCAGATTTATCTACACTTTGTTGTCGGGTATGTTTATGTCCGGTCCCCGTCTGCATCTCAGTGGCTCACAAAGACCGGCTGAGGAGCAGCTGTGTGTGATACACACACACAAACACACACACACAACTACACTGTCTGTGGGTGAGAAACACTTGAAACATCTAACTGTGAATCCATAATGCAGCAGCTCCTCGCCACACTCCGCTGAGCTGATCTGCTCGACACAAGTGGAGAAAATGTTTCTGAGCTGAAGGAGCGTCCTTAAAGCCGAGCGCGTTACATAATCCCCTCAGGCCGGAGACGAGATGAACGCTCGCACAGAGAATCTAAATGAAGATCTTAGAGGTGCGGAGGAATCGTTTGTTTGTTTACACGACGGGCTGGTTGAGATATTTGTCGGCTCATTTGTTCGCTCTCTGGTCTCCAGGTGAGAGCCGCCGCTGTCCGGGTTACTGAGGCCAAACAGCCCGTCGCTGAGTGGGTCAGGTCTGAGGCGGCGGCTGGACAGAGCGCAGAGGCAGATGGATGGGTTTCTGGCAGCCGCTCGGTGTCTGTTTCGGCAGCATCCGAGTTATTTTTGGGAGAAAATGATCGCAGTGCAGACGTTTGGTTATTTGTTTCAGGCTTTGAGGAGTGGAGGAGGGATTCAGGTGAAGAGGAGCAAACATCACACTGTAAATCTGGATTAACCCTTCTCTGCACATTCATGGTGTTTGTATATCCAAAAGTTTCCAAACATGCCAGCTTGGCCGTCCTGTTCTAGAGAATGTTGTATGTTATAAATGACAAACAGATTACAAGTTGGTGGCCAGAGGTCAAAGGCCCCCCCACCCTCAGGCAAAGAGGCTGGCTGTCGCACATGTTCCAGAGACTCCATCCTGTGACCTCTGACCCACATTCATGGGCTCCTGAGTCCACAACTCTAGAATTTCTGTCCTATTTTCTTTAATTAATCACCAGGAACACAGGAAGACTTCTATTAAACTCATTTAAAATGGTCACAGTTTGCCGCCTAAGCCTGTCTCTGGCGGTCGGCCTGTCCTTAGCGTGAGGACGTGTTGGGATTTACAGCGTTTTTTTTTAGAGCTTGTGTTTCTGCCTGTCCTTGAAGTGTGAGTGTTGTGTGTCTGAACTAGTTGACAGACGTCTGACGTCCCTGGGCTCTGTCTCTCTGCGAGTCGTTTTATTTTCCTCTTCTAATGCTGATAGAGGATCAGGTCTTATACCAGGTTCTTTATAATCACAGCTGAACCCCCCCTCACCTCACCTCGTTTCCTCCTCTGGGACTGAACACTGTCAGAGACAGTGTAGCCCAAGGCTGTGTCAGCCTGTCTTTACTCTGTTCCTTTATGTCAGATGCATTTTCTTTAAATGTCTCTTTATCTTTTTATTGCTTAATAATACATAATTAAATAAATAAATACATTTGATTGAAATAACAATAACATAATATAAGTCGTTATATCTGTTAAAAACGTGTATTTTGGCTGAAGGTGTGACGAATGTGTTTCTCAACGTACAAGCAACAGGAACATGAGGAGTTCACGTTATTAGTAGTTGCTATGGTGCTAGCTAGCTTGGGCTGTTAGCCACATTAGCTTTGCTAAACACTTTGAAATGAAGCATTGCTGAACTTCTGTGTCCCTGTTTCTTCAAAAGCTGAACTGGATTGATGATAACCGTGTGAGCTGCATTTATGCCGGTGTGTGTGTGTGTGTGTGTGTGTGTTTGAGTCTAATCAATGGTGAGTTAACCATTGATAGTAGTCTTTTAAGTGGAGGTAAAACGTGTATATGTTCATATTAATGTGTTAAATACATTCCCCCTCTCTGTTTTTTTATTTTTATTAGACCTCTGTGAAAGTTTGGTTGTTTTAGTTTGTCTGAGGTTGTATTTGTCCAATACTAAAACCCAATTCAATCAATTTTTGTATTGTTTTTACACAAAAAAACATTGAATTCAAAGAAGGATCTTAGCTTTTAAACATGACTGCAGAGTGCCAGCTTCATGCATTCGCATCTGCTTGTGTATCTTAGCTTCACTCGTGCGCCACCTCTTTGCCTGTATTTGGATAAATCAGCTGTTTAGGTGTTTAACTATGATGCAGCTAACCTCGCACAGAACCTCTAAACTGCCCATCAGGTGACGTGTGGAAGATATAAACCAGGGACGGACCACATTATTGACAAGACATTGGCCAATAACACAGAAGTGAACATTTAAGAGACAGTAGGTCTGCAGGGTGGATTTTTTGTTGACATTGACATTGTTTGAACACCACCAGTTTAAATAAGTTAACTTCACTGCAGGTGGTGCTGTATGTTCTCTGTGTTTGAGTGGAATATATCAGCGAAAAGAAGCTGACATGTTGGCAGAGCTGCTTCATCTTTGATATAAACTGTAACTGAATGTTTAATGGAGTTTACAGCATTCTTCATTTCATCGGATTTTGACTAAAAAAACTAATTTTGAAAGACCAGAATGATGAATGTGAAGGTGGGTGGAAGGGTGAAGGGAAGTCACGGCCAGCTGCTTTTACCCTGTAAACTCAGAAATGAAGCAGAAACGCTTATTGACACAAACACTTAGCGTTTGTGTCTCTCCGGCAGGGCACTGAATCATTCCGACTCCAGTCTGATCAGAGAGACATTAAGAGAAACACAGCAGCGACAGCAGGAGTCATGTGGAATCATCCCTCTGAGCTGATGCTGTTTATTGTCCAGGAAACAGACAGACGACAGCTTTTTTTACTTTGAATAAAATAGTCAGAGCGCGGGCTGAAAGATGATGGACGTGTGCTGTCCCCATTGATGGATTCCTTCTTTCATCGTTCACTCGAGCAGAAAGCTTAAGGCCGTGGCATGAAGACGAGCATCAGTCTCTGTCAGACAAAACTGCAAGTGTGTTCTCTGGTGTTAAAGACGTGTAAAGATGTTGACACGCACAGAAGTCTGGTCCCTGTTCACTGGGTCTCAACAAGCCTAAGGAAAGGGTCATTAGCAGACATTGATGGATGTTGGCTTGATTTAAAAGAGGGATTACTCCTCTGCAAACAGTGAGCAGGCAACAGAAGCCAGATCAATTCTTTATTTACAGATTTACCAACATGTATTGCGCCATCGTGTCCTAGCATAGATGGTGATGTCAGTGCATCCTGTCCCTGTTTTTGACTCATCACTACATCCAGTGTCAGTACAAACGTGACCTCTCTTGTATCACTTTCTAGCTTGGTAGTCACAGTCAAAGCTGTCACTGCTGGTTAGCTAACTACTGTCGGACTCCTACACCAACCAACCCAGTGACATCGCCATCTCCGCGAGGACAACATGGCCTCATACATGTAGGGAAATGTTCATTTGGATCACTTAATCCTGCTTAACTGACAGTGTCGCTTGTTTATAGATGGAAATCTTTTTTCAAACTACAGTCAGTGTTTCATTTCAGAGGGTCATGTCAACGGACTTTCCACGAATACGGCAATGACACAAGAATCTGTGCATGACGTGTTATTTCTTGAGTTCAGAAGGTTTCTGTGATGGTGGGTCATTCTCATTGTGTTCTCGAGGTTATAAACATCTGAGTAGATTCTATTTCCATCACGATCAGGACACAACTTTCGGCTCTCTGCAGGTAAAGGGGTGTCATCAGGTGGCAGGTCTGTAAAAAGCAGAGCTCAGAGCGGCACAGACTGCTCTTTGTATCCAGTTGTGGAGGATATAAACTCACTGATGTGGAAGCTGCCGCGCTCTGATAGCTCTCAGACAGGTTGCTTTTACAGTACAGGCCTTTAATTTGCTGCCTGTCACCAAGCCACTCAGGTTGAGTGACATTTGTATTGCTGTCAGGCCCCCAGCTGTCCATCTTCCCCTCTCCTCCTCCTCGTCTGTGAATCGTGATGAGGCGTCCGGTGGCGCTCGGCCCAACACAGTGGCCTCTGACTGGAGTGAAATCAATCAGCCCTTCAATCCTTCTCTAAAGGACCATTATCCAGCCCTGCCAGGCCTGTCGGCCTGCCCGCTGCAGGATCTATGATCTGACTCGCCTTCCTTATTCACATGGCAGGGCTCGCTAACTCAAATCTGACAAGAGCTAGACGACAGGAAGCAAAGGAGGGTCGAGATTTAACTCAATCTGTTTGAAATCCAAGCAAATAATCCACAGAAAGCAAACGTCTCTTGTTTTGTTTTATAAAAGCTGATTGGGTTTCCTAGTTCCTAGGTTTTTGAATTACCTGGCTAGTTGATCCTGTTAGCATCCACATTGTTAGCTCAGTTGTCCAGATTATGGTGCAGTGACAGATGTCCACAAACTGAACTCTAATTTCCAAGAAGTACATAGTTTGAAATGCTCAAATCAACTCTTGATTGTATGATTGATGGTATAAGAACGTTGGTGCTAACCTCCACCATGTCTCCACAGATTCCTCAGATCAGCTACGCCTCGACGGCGCCGGAGCTCAGCGACAACACACGCTATGACTTCTTCTCCCGCGTCGTTCCCCCGGACTCTTACCAGGCTCAGGCCATGCTGGACATCGTCACGGCGATGGGTTGGAACTACGTATCCACGCTGGCCTCCGAGGGAAACTACGGCGAGAGCGGGGTGGAGGCCTTCGTCCAGATCTCCAGAGAATCAGGTAGGAGAGCAGCTCCTGAGGTGATGACACGAGCGGTTTTTATCGCTGCTGCTTGATGAATGTGCAGCCCCCCCCCACCCCCCGCGTGTTGACGAGTGAACGGGAGGAGAGGGCATGTAATTGACTCTTGATATAATTACGCCAGCAGTCGACACTGTTTTCTCCTCATCTGGTCTCTGTTAGGTAATCAGACGGCGCTCCTTCTGATTAAAATGTTATCGCACCCAGGCGAGCACTAACATCAATTAGATTGTGTTGAAATTAATCAGCAGTCACATGTATGCTGGCGCTTAGCTGTGTGTGTGTGTTTGGATTCTAGGTCAGGGGTCATGCTGTGTTTGAGGCTACGCTGTGAGATATTCTTTACGATAAAGTAATGATGTTCTCAGTGTAGCTCACCTTCTTCACCAGAGGCTTTGTGTTGTTGTAGAAAGTGCTTTTATCCGGAGTTCTAATCAGGTACGCAGCTGAATTTATGCTTTGAGAGTCTGAGGGGACGTTCATATTGTACTGATTCTGAGTCAGGATGAGAACGAGACATGACCGTGTTGTCTTGCATGCAGTTTTGATGTTATTCTGGAGAATGTTCTGGAACGTCTGGTTTTGACAGCGCTAATTTACACACAACAAAACATTCCCATCTGCTGCTGCCACTGTTATTATGCTGCTATCATGGTGCCAGGTGTCATCTCTTATGCTCAGCTCCATCCATCCATTCATCGTCCTGCACTTGTCAAGGGTTGTGTCCCACATGCAGCAACCTAAGCAAGGAAACTCAGATTCCCTTCTTCCTCCATGTCCTGCGGGAGGATACTGATGTGTTCCCAGGCGAGATATCACAGCTTGAAGCCAACAGGACCCCATAATCTGCAAAAAAACAAAAAACAAAACAGAGATGTGATCCTTAGGCCACCAAACAAGACCGCTTCCACCCCTTAGTTGTGCCGAGAAATTCTGTCCATACATATTATGCCATGGAGACACTGCAAAATAAATTGCAGTTCCTCCTGTGGCCTCTAGGTGCTGGTTGATAGAAAAACTATTGGTGCCTGCTGGTCCTTTTTGTGACCACTGTAAAGAAGATTATAATGATGATGGCTGGTGATGGCTCCACCTCTTTGCTGTATTAGCAGTGTAGACGAACTGTGACGCTGCCGATATGGCGCCAGCTCTTCAGAAACCTACAGATGACATCACAAATACTTCATGTACACACATCGACTTGTTTGTGATTACACCAAAGGAAGTTCCACAGAAACTTTAGCTTTCTTTAATGAATGTATGTAAAACATGTCAAACCTTTAAAACGTGCAGCACCACTCTGTTGAGACGTCTGTGGGACGTTTCACTGTATTGATCATACATCTCTGTCTAATGAGCATCATGTTGCTGCTCATGTTTTCTCCTCCAAACAACAACTTGGCTGAATTAGTTCATTATATCAGAAGCAGCAGAGAACAAACAGCAGAAATGTTTCATCCTCTGCCTGCTGTCACACTCTGTAATACCTACATGTTTACCTGCTCCTGCTGTAATCTGTGTGTAAATGGCTGCAGCAGCAGTAATCATGAGGAATGGCTGCGATCGAGCCGTTTAAAAGTGTCAGATTAATAACGACACTGCACAGAGAGCAGCTGTGGCTCCTCTGTGGGATCAATGAGCTTTCATCTGTCTCTCTCTCTCTCTCTCTCTCTCACACACACACACACAGCAGCACATGGAAATAGCTTCATTAGCAGCCTGAATATGTATTTATATCAACAAGAGTACCACAGCTCATTCTAATGGTTACATTTGTGGGAAACACTTGAAAAGCGACTTATTAAATTACCTTATCTCAAACCCACAGAAGATTATACAATATACAGGCTGTAGATTATGTATTTAAACAATTGCTGGGAAGAGTCAGCCAGGCTTTAAAAGTAGCAGAGCTGTATCTCATCACACAAAAGAAAAGAAACGAGGTGCGAGGAAGGAACAAGAGGAGGTGATGGAACAACAAGGACGGTAGAGGAGGAGGTAGAGGAGGAACTGAGGAGGAAGAAGAAGAGGTGTAAAGGAGAAAGTCAAGAAGGAAAGTAGGAGTCAGGAAAGGATGAGAGGAAACGGCAGGAGTAAAGAGGAGTAAAGTTTATCTGCGCTGAGATGCCATAAGATGTTAGCGACGTTTGTAACCTGAAGCCCACAGAGAACCCCGATAATGGCTGCAACCTAATACAGAATCACTGCCGCCAACACCCCAGGAAGCCCGTCTCCATGACAACAGCTGCAGCTCTGCCTGCAGCATGCTGAGCAACAGATGGATAAACACACTACAGTAGGTATGGTGCAAGAAGTTTCTATACAGCAACCTGAAAAACAAAGCCAAAAAACTGCTGTTCTGCAAGTGGCCACTAGAGGCTGTCTCCAAAAGGGAGTGAATTCCCACTGATGTCCCACCAATGTTAAAATGTGCAGCTTGACAGCAGAATAAACATGTTTACAGTCATCGCATGTGATGCATTCAAAGACCATCTGAAAGTTGTTCCACGGCCCACCCTGTGTTTACAGTTTGTGGCTGGAGGTTAAAGGTGTTAAAGGACGGCTGCTCTGACATGCTAACAGTAAAGTGAGGATGCCTTCAGGATGCCATGAGGGTTTTTGTGTTACCTTTATGCAAAAATACTGAAATAAATGCATCATTGAACAGATTTTCTGTCAATTTGGTCTGATGTCTCATGGTGCTGAAGTCAGGACTCTCGAGGGGGCAGCTCATGTGCTGCAGGACTCTAAAGATGGACGCTAAAGATATTTTGGGTGAAGGGTATTTTGCTAGCGATACATGTGCAAGCAGGCGAAACTCAGCCAGCTAGCTGAAACATAGCTACATTGCATCAGTTAGCTATCACTTCTGAAAATAGCTGATGAAGTAGTTTGCAAATAAGAAGCCAGCTAATTTAACAGCAAAAATCAACCATGAAATGAAGTGATTGTTCCAAATTCGGTGACTCTGCTGATCGGACACTGAACTGCTCCATAGCTCATGATAATTCTCATCTCTCTTTGCATCCATTGTTATTATTCTGCATCCTGTTTGACTCCAGCAGAGCAGCGTTTTGTTCTCGCCTCTCCTCAGATGGAAATCGGTCCCTCAGAGCGTCTCAGATGAGCCCGATGCCCAGCTCCATAATCAGTTGTAACACTCGGAGGACAGAGCGCAGCAGCTACACCGGCGCTCCTCTGAGTCTGTTGGTCGTTAGCTGCTCTGCGCTGTTATCGGTCCAGCTGGCAGGCGACAGCAGACTTTCCCTGAGAGTCACTGACCTCACTTGCAGAGAGAAACTGCTACAGATTAAAGGACCATTAACATCAAATAAAAACAGCTTTTTCACACTTTATGTGGGGAATATCAAGACATTAAATCATCATTTCCTCAGCTTAGTGATCCTGTTAAGTGTAGATAAAATATCTTTTATATTATTCGTTCACCTTTGAACTCTTTGAAGTCTCGATCAGCTGCAGGGTTTATCCTCCGGACAGCGTCGACCTCCTGCAAGCTGAGCCTCACGTGATCAAACTGATACTAATTTGACATTATCACAGCTGCACAACACCACTACTGCTGCTACTCGAGAATTAGTCCCAGTGATGAACTTTTATCGAAGAAAGAAAAAGCCATTTTTCTTACTTTGTGCGTCCTTTCCGGCTGCTTGTTGGTCCTGACTGAAAGTAAGAGCCAGTGACGGTTCATTACCCTGTAACTCACCTCTGTGACAGTGATTTACAGAAAAAGAGCTGAAGCATGTGGGGCCGATGAGTGCAGGAGAATCCACACTTGAACATTAAAATGGGACCGGCGGCGTGCTATTAACAAACATTTTCACCACTGACTGTAAAAACAAGATGAAAGAAGAACCATCCGTGACATCCCCCATCACTTTATAGCTCGGTGTGGAGGGGTCAGCAGATGTATGGACGTTTTATCCACATGGATCTGATGCTAAATGAAAACAATGTTGTCTCTGCCTGGATGCAGTCACAGTTAATGAGGTGCAACGTGAGCGGTGTTAAATTTTAACATGGAGGTCTATGAGATTTGACTTACTTTTGGAGCCAGCCCTCAAGTGGACACTGGAGGAACTGCAGCTAGATTAAATTATTGTATTAGTCTTTGAAGTGTCTTTGTACTTCATGCATCTCTGTATGTTTAACAGAGGCAGGAACTGTTGCCGTGGTAACCAAAAAAAGGGTCATGGCAAAAGGGGACGGTTTACCATAAAAAATGTGTTTGAAACCCAGACCTCCCTCTCCCCGGCCACCTTCGCCAGCTCATTCAGGAGGATACCGAGGTGCTCCTAGACCACCTGCGAGATGTAATCCCTCCAGCATGTCCTGATTTGTCCCCCTGGCCTCCTTCTGGTTGGACATGCCTGGGACACTTCACCAAGAACCAGGCGCCTGAACCACTTCAGCTGGCTCTTCTCTATGTCGAGTTATACCCTGAGCCACCTCCTGGATGACCAAACTCCTCACCCTTACAGTCTACGGGAGAGTCCGGCCACCCGGCAGAGGAAACTCAGTTCAGTCGCTCGTATGCGACCTCACTCTGTGGTCACTACCCACAGCTCATGACGGAGATTGATCGGTAAATCAATCTGTCTTTACCACAGTGAGTGGGGCCTGCAGAGAGAACCAAACTGTCCACGTCCTTCTCACAGACTTACAAATCCTCATGTTTTCATTTATAAACATGTAAAAGCAGAGGGAAGTGAGGATTTCTGTTTTAGGTTGTGTCATGTAAAAACAAAAATCCCACTCTTGAGGCTGGTTTTTGATACAGACACAGGTTTCTAAAGGTAGTTTGTGTTTCTCATGAATTTCACATCACATTCAGCCTCCACACGTCTCCTCGCCGCACAAAGCTGAGTAACAGTAACTGTTGTTAAACTTTAATTGGCTCTAACTCTGCTCAGTTTTAGTCTGAAAAGTAGAAAAAGTCAAACAGAAACTTGACGCGGTGACAGTAAAATGTAACCGCCGTGTGCACAGGTGCCTATAAATATGCATACAGAGGTCGCAGGAACAGCTTGTTAGACAGCGGTTGTAATAAAGGTTTTCTGGGTCATCAGTGCAGAATGTTCCAGCTTTAAGTGGAAGGTGAAGAAGTGACGTGTGGACACTGACAGCTGAACAAATCCACTCTGAGGAAGTTGTTGTTTTCTGGGGAAACACTGCACACAGGGGGAAACAGGGCTGTAGGATGCATTCAGGGGCCTGCTGTCAGCTGGGAAATCTTTCTCTAATGTGCCCCTCTGTCAGCAGAGAGAGGAGGGAGGAGGGAAGGCCTTCATGAATTTATAAACGTTCCACTCGCGGCTGATTATTAATTCTGTCTGAAAATTACCGCCTGTTGCACCCACTGTTATTATTATTAATCACCATCATCATTACTCGGGTTATTTTTCCTGTGAGGCTGACAGCTCTGCAGTCACTCTGTGTGGCGTTCAAGGTCCTGATCTTTGCTCTTTTGACACAAATGTAAACTAGAAAACAATACTTAGGAATAGGCAGATGTATTTGAACAAAGTTACCCCACCACACACACACAAAGAGCTGCTTGATATAATGATAAATGTTTTAAGCTGTTTTTTTACAGCCATAGCTCACCTGTATTTTGAGAACTGCCCACCCGGGGATTTATGCTGGAGCTTTGCAACAGTCCTTCAATGCATCATCCATGTTGTCAAACCACTATTTTACATGTCCTAACTTTACAAAAAATCCACACAATTCTGTAAAACTAAAAACTCTGCACTCCTCAGCAAAACCCGGAAGCCATGACAAACTCATGTGACCAGCAGTCACATGGCAAAAATTCAAAGAGTGTTTGGCTGATCTGCAGGAAAAAAATAACTTTTTTTTCAGTTTCAGCGCGACAAATAATGGTAACACACCCATCCAGCAGGGCCTCAATCACTCAGAACAGATGAATTAAAGGTTCCCGTGGAGTTTTGCTGCAGATGTGACCCGTGCAGAAGGAGCCACCGTTGAAAGTAGTCGCCACCGTTTAGTGGGATGGGGAGGCTTCCCGCTGGGAGGAGCCGGATCTTCCTGCACGCTCTGTGGGAAATGAGGGCCGGTAGCGACGCTGACTCCTGTTTGAACTCATATCTGAGCGGAGCGGCGTCACCCGCTGCCTCCACAGCTGAATTCAGCTCAGTGGCTGTTAATTATATGTTCACATTTTAAACCTGAGAGGAGATGTTGAAATGGAAGGACTGTGCGTGGCGGCTGGAGCTCCAAGAGGAGGAGGAGGCGGCCAGCGGGAAACACAAAACGGTGAAGAAGTAGTGACATTAAAGACAAAACACACATGTCCCCTCACTTAATCCATAGATAAAGACTGATCTCAATGACCACAGGTCAGATAAGCCGTTTAGCCCTATTTTATGTTCATTTTTGATCGTCACGTCCAGCTGAATCTGCAGCAGGGTCATTAACTGTGTAGGGGCTGCACCCTGCGGAGATGTAGCACCTACTACTGTTGGTCTGTGGAAGACTTCCTGTTTACCATGATGCATTTCTACTCTTGGAGCCGCTTAGAGTTCAGTTTGTGGTGTCTGCTGTTTTCTCTCGTGTTGTATCTTGCATAGAATCCTGGGATATGTTGAAGGCTGCACCTGATGCGTCTCTTTGAGAAGGATGTGGCGGCGTTGTCGCACTGTTGTGTAAAGCAATCAGTCTGATATGAACATCAACGTGTGTGGTTTGTTGAGCTGAAAGCATCGTTTATTTGTGTGCTGCTTTTCACTCAAACCTCGTTATGGTTTTGTAAACCTGACAAAGAGGTTTTGATGCCCGAAGCTAAATGCAAGTGAAGTTCGAGATGAATTATGGAAACAACTGTTGCACAACAAAGAAATCTTTCTATCTGAATATTCATGTCTTTCTTCAGAGTCCAGACTCACTGTCAACATCACTTCATTCATCATAAATCTGCACGCTCTGACAGCTCCTCCATCTTGTCGCCCAGGTCGAAGATGTTAATTGTTTTGACTCCTATGAAGTTAACTTGTCGTCAAGTTGTCCTCTGTAACTCTGCTTTAAATTTGTGTAATTACTGCAGAGGAGCCTCAGGCGGGGACGTGTTACTGCAAGCGACTGTTACTTTTATCATTAAAAGACCTGACAGTTACATTATTTAACTGTACAGTGTATAATGTACCCATCATCATCCACTGCTGCAGCTGCTTTGTTTAGCCTGCTAATTCATGTTTCATTATGTTTTCATTAAGTGAAGGAAAGAGCAGGAGAATGACGTGCGGACGGAGCTGAGGGCAAACCGCTCAGCCGTCAGGTTTCATCAAGATGGCGGCGCCAAAAAATGATTAAACAATTATGAAGCTGGTCAAATCAAAACATGAATTTGACCTCAAGAGAATGTGGCGCTTTACAGCTGTCTGATCCAATCCTGAGAACAGAGAGGACAGGGACAATTCTAAACTCCAACACCCAAAATGCATTGGGCTGGCTGCTGCTCCGAAGAGCTGATCAGAAACAGTAAAGTGAGGGTAGCAAGGCTGGAAACAAACGTCATTCAGGGGCATGCTGACTACCAATTGAACCCCAAGTGTAGCTCACCATTCTCACTAGAAGAAGCTCAGACAATAATCATATTATAATACCAACGTAACCATAGCGACCGTGGGAAGATGAATAATATGTCACAGGAAAGCTGAGAACCCCAGAAACTTTACTGTCATATGTTTATGGACGCTGCAGACAGAGACTCCAGCAGCTCTGCCCTGCTCACTGGCTGCCGGTGATCAGAGACTCCTCTTCCTCACACTGATGTCTGATCCTCTGACCTGTCACAGTCCCACATTAAGCACTGACTTAGGTTAGCATACAGTCTCCCAGAAACATCGGGTGGGATGGTTGGTGTGGAAGTCTTATAGTAGCTAGCGTTAGCTAACCAGCAGTGACAGCTTTGACAATGACTACGAAGCTAAAGGTGATAAAAGGGAGGTCACATTTGGACTGACACTAATGAGAAGCAGAAAAATAATAAATAAAATCTTCTTTTACTTCCAGAAATTCATCCACAGTCATTTTCACTAGTAAACAAATATTGAACAGAGTTCAGTTTGGCTCCTCTGAGAGGTTTATCTGGCTGCGGATGGCTGGGTGTCTAATTCTAATTGGAAATAACGGACAGCCTTCATGTGTAGCAGCTGCATTCTTCTGTAGGACCTTATGCAACGAGGCGATGCCTCTGAGTCAGCCACCGTCAAACGACTTTTCATAAAAACACGCCGCAGTGGAAAGAAAAGCGAGAGCTTCAGTCATCTGTGGAGAAAACAGATTTACCTGAGGTTATTTTCCTTTGAACGTTTGCTTTTTTAATGACGAGACGTCTTTTCTTCTTCTAAACTCGGCTCAGTCAAACACACCACAGCAGCGGTGTGTGTGTGTGTGTGTGTGTGCGTGTGTGTGTGTGTGTGTGTGTGTGTGTGTGTGTGTGTGTGTGTGTGTGTGTGTGTGTGTGCGCGCGCAATAGACGGAGTGATGGTTTTGTATTTTCGCTGACGTCCTGTCAGATCAGTTGCTGTGGAAAAACTGCTCCTGTCTTTTTTCCTTCCTCACAAAGTGTGAAATCCTGCCGGAGATAATCTGCTTTTCTTTCTCTACTTTCTCATCCTCTTCCATCTTTCCCTCTGAATTTCTTTATCCCTTAAACTCCTTTTCTCTTTCTCTCCCCTCTCATGAATGCTTACTTACCTGTCTCTCTCATATTTGCTCATTTGTCTTTTGAATAAGGAACGTTTGTGTCGCATGACTCCTGTCAGTGTTTCCAGCGTCCTCCCTGCTCTGCGTGCAGGCGGAGGAGTGGAGGGATGTTTTTCATGGTGGGGGATTTCTACACCTTTTCCTTCCAGGAGGAAAAGTGAGCAGAACAAAATGAGTCATTTGTAGTCAGCAGCTGGCTTTTTTTCTCAAACACCCCATTAGTGCCGGCCGAGCGAGCCGAGGTGAGGAGCAGGTGAGAGACGGCTGCACGAGGATGAGGACTGAACACACACACACAGAGAAAGAACACTCTTCTACAGTGTAATTTTAACTAAACTGTGAACTTTAGATGTCCTTTAGTGTCACAAATGGCGCCCGCTGCCCTCGGCCGTGCTGGTTTCAGGCTGTATTCAGAACGAGCCTCTCTGCCTGCGTTCAGCCTCATGACGCCTCTCTGAGGTTTTTCTATAACAGGAAATTGTCATTGGGAATAAAGTGCAGCCTCTTTGTGGTGAAACAAAAGTGAAACAAACATCCCATTGTGAGGCTTCTTCTCTCCTTCTGAGGGAGGAGGTTCGAAATGAGCTGCTGTCGATGAATACATCATCAGCTGCAGGAAACCCGGAGCGCGCCAATTATCTGGAGCTCGTTAACAACGGCGGGTTGAAATGAGACGAACTGGAGAGACGGATTCTTTTTGTTTCAGCTTTAAGTTCAAACGCACAAACTATTCACAGCTTTACGTTGGTTTAAAAACTGAAATTAATAGCAGTAAAGGGTGTTTGTTTATCAGTGACTGATCAGTGCTAATGCTAACATCATCAAACTGATCCTTCTAGAAAGTCTGATATTATCAGCTTAGGTGGCTAATACAGAGTGTAAAGCTGATTGATTGAGCCAGCTTTCAAGTGGACACTTGAGGAACTGCAGTTTTTAATATTGGTATGGATCATTTCTCCATATCGCGGAAGTTGCGGCTTGTTGCCACTTTAACCCTTCAGACACTGAGCAGCAGAGCATCAACTCATGTAGATTTCTGCAGCTCAGTTTTGAGTCCTCCTTCCCTGGGAGGCTCTAGGACGTTGTGAGGGTCTGAGCGTCGCCATGTTGGCAGCGTCACCGGACTCACATGCTAACTGCTACTTGCTAACTTTCAGTTATCCTCAGTAGCTTGTTGTGTTTCCTCTTTGGTATTTTCCTCGGCGTAGTTGGTTACAGTTAGCCTGTGGTAGATGATGGTTCATGCACTCAGCTGCCAATCAGAGCTTCTTTTCAGATCCCAAAGAAAGTTAGAAAAAAAGTCAAGACCAGCAGGAGAGGGCAGAGGACCAATAACGGATAGTCATATTTGTCCATCGTTGTGTAAAAATGCTCCAAAAGAAACACAAAGTGATGACAAAGAGACGGCACACCACTACAGATGGCTGCAAATGATGCAAAAAAAATCAACCCTTCCCCTTCACTCTGTGTGTTGTACAGAGAATTGAGTTGACTTGAGAGAACACGTTAAAGTTCATTTGAAATCCCAACATGAGCTCACAGCGCAGCACTGATCCCGGCGTCCGGGTGTGGAAGAAGATCCTGAACGGTTGGTGCTGCTCCTCGTTCGGCTCGTCTCGTTTGCATCTCGCTCCATCAGCAGACACGTCTCTTCTTGTGTTTCAACAGAACAGAGATTAATGATTTTCTCCCGCTGTGACCGACACACAGAGCAACCTCCAGTGGTCCTGAGTCACAGTGATGAGCTGTTGCCGTGGATTTCATCATGTGCTCATAACCCCCCCACCTCTCTTTATCCAGCAGACTCAGTAACTCAAAGTACAAGAAAAACAGAGAACTAGCGCTTGTCTAAGTAGGAATCACACATGCCCACGACTTGACCCTGGTCCTACTGATAAAGGTTACATCACATCAGCTGCTCAGTGTCATTTCAGCTAGCTGCCTATTGTTCAATTCCTTTTGCCAGATACTGATACAGATATATTAACATCATACACTGTAAATAAATATGGATGAACCGTCCATAGCATCACCCACAGGCCTGTGTTGAGACTGTGTGGGAGGCTCCGTCGTCATTTTAAGTCATAAACCCGTTATTATAATTAATATAATAAAAGCAAGTCGTACAAAAATTCTCCCCCCATACAGTTATCATGAAAATGGAACCTGGCTGTTTCTGCTGTAAAGTTAGACTTTTTAACACATGGGGATCGACTCACTTGTGTCAGCCCTCAAGTGGCCACAAGTGGAACTGCATGTTTTGACACTGGAAGGAAGACTTGGAGATTTTATCTTTAATAGAGATCGCTCACATATCAATCTTCCTGTTTTGATGTTGATTGATCCAAGGATGGTCTTATTAATAACCTGACACTGGATCGCAGCCATTCCTCATGATTACTGCTGCTGCAGCCATTTACACACAGATTACAGCAGGAGCAGGTAAACATGTCGTTGTTACAGCGCCACAGAGCGTGACAGCAGGCAGAGGATGAAACATCTCATTTCTACTGTTTATCTGCTGCTTCTGATATAATGAACTCATTCAGCCAAGTTGTTTGGAGGAGAAAAGAGATAAGATAAGATAAGATAAAACTTTATTAATCCCGAAGGAAATTCTTGTGCCAGAGGTATTAAGTTACATTAAATGCAGTTAAGTACAGAGTATAAGTGTCACTATAATCCAAAAAGAGTACAGTATGCGGTATGAGCACAATATATGATACATGGATACAATATGGAGATGTAAGGTGCTAAGTAAACATAATATAGGAATGACAGTGATGCCTGACATGATTATCTAGCGCTTCTCCCTACAGAAAGGGGAGGAGTTATACAGTCTGATGGCCACTGGCAGGAAGGACCTCAAAACATGAGCAGCAACATGATGCTCATTAGACAGAGATGTATGATCAATACAGTGAAACATCCCACAGACGTCTCAACTCTCCTGATTTTTGCACAGAGGACCACACGTGGTGCTGCACATTTTAAAGGCTTTACATAAATTCACTAGAGAAAGCTGACTTTACTGTGGAACTTCCTTTGGCTGCAGTGTAAACAGACACAGCAGGTCGATACTTACCAGGAAATTAATGCTAAATTTTAATATAATCAAACAAGCAGCTCTCAAAACTCTCAATGCTATCAATAGTGATGGAAACAGTTTGGTACCAGGTTGTGAACAGGTATTGGCTGTTCTTGGCTTGTTTTTGGACATTTTAACATGGAGGTCTGTGAGGGATCGGCTCACTGTTGGAACCAGCCCTCAAGTGGCCACAATGGGAACCGCAGGTGTTGACACTTGGCATGGGTTACATTATTGGAGACAGAAAACCACCTGCTAACATAGCATGCATCTTATTTGCATGTGTGTGCCTAGCAAAGCTAGCTTCTTTAGCTATCACCCTGCTCTGCATGAGTCACCTGAAACCTACACTGGTACATCTGGTGATTAATTCTCCACAGCTGCATCATTCTTACGTTCCACTGCCACATTCTGCTTTGTTTTTGTTGTTCAGTGGCGCTGAAGCAATCGCCACCTGCTGGTGATTGTGTGACACAACATTTCATATTGTTTCTCAACAACGTCCAGAGATCTTTTCATGATCAGTTTTATTTTTTACCACTCAATTTATTGTAAAGATGTTGGTAAACTTTCCTCCCTCTGTAAGCTGCATCAGTGTGTGTTTCCTTACCTGGCACCTTTACTGCTTATGCCAGAGGAAACACACACACACACACACACACACACACACACACACACACACCTTTTCTTCTTATATCCTCCATTTTGTCAGCAGTCGCAGACAGATGTTGATTCAGGCTGTGATACAGAACCGGAGCCATCAGCCATATGGACCATCAGGTGCGCTCCTCAGCGCTTCGCTGCTCATATAATGATGCTTTAAATGAGCTTTTTTGCTGAAACTGAAAGTTATTTGTAATGAGTTATAAAAACTTAAATGTATACAGATCTTTCTTTCAGAGCTAATGATAACATTAAACCTTACCTAAGGTTTGCTAGCATAAACAGTTAAATGAACAGTAATAGTCAGAAGTCAGAGGTTTTTCTAATGGAGTAAAACTCTCCAGCTCACTCGCTGTCAAACAATAAAAAGGAAGCTTTTATTTTTTAGCATGTAGTAACTTTTGAAATTCAACGTTAGCTTGTGGTTCATTTAGCAACAGTCTCATTGATTGCATATAGCTTCCCTGTTTGTCTGACTAGCAAACATGCATACTTTAGAGTTTAGTCTATAAATGCAGGCGGCAGCTTTTGAAGAGCTTGTTGATCATTTAGCAAGTGCGATTGGGAGTGGATAGCTTCCTTGTTAGCAATTAGCTGGTCTTGCTGGCTTACAAACGACCCACTGTGAGAGTTCAGCCCAAGCAGCAGCCTTCAGGTCTCAGACTTGAAGCCCATGCGGAAATGTGTCAAAGCTTGTAGTTCACGCTGCAACCACTGGGGGCTGGCTCCAGCAGCGAGTCATTTCCCATAGACTCCCATGTTAAAATGGCCGACTTCACAGCAGAAATGAACATGTTTACAGCCTGGTACAAAAACCATTCTGGTCTCAAATGATAGGTTCTCTTCTAGTGTCAATTATACAGGGGGTGAATTTTTTTACAACTCACTCATTTTAATTATATTCAGACTTAAAATTACGCATAATTATGGGCGTTGCTGGTTGAGTGACAGCTGGTTGCTGTATCACAGTGCAAGCTTCCTGCTTCCACGATCGCCCGCCACCCTAAACTACACTCGTGCTCCCCCTCTTTGTCAATATTTGGACTTTTGGCAGACGTGACACTGCCAACATGGCGGCGGTCAGAGCATCCTGGAGCCTCCCACCGAGCCTCAAAACGGCTCTTCAGAAACAAACGGGTGATGTCACAGAAGCTCTGTCCATAGTTTTTACTGTCAATGGTTCAGCCTCCTAAATGTTAGCAGCTTCTTGTTCATTTAGTCTGATTGATAGCAGATAGCTTTCCCCTTGGTCATGGGCTGGTCTTGCTGGTTACCAATGGCCCATGTTTCATTTCAGGACTCTGCTAGAAGCAGGTTCAAACAAGAGCTGGTTTGGTAATGGTTCATTGTAGAAGTTAATTTGCTGAAATGTTAGCTTGTGGATTATTTAGTGCCACCTTTACATTTTATGAAACTGTGCCCACTTCTGCATAACGCTGCTGCAGTGTGTGGATGTGGAGCAGGTTCTATGTGCTGCTCAGAGTCAGACTGTAAGGAGACCTTTCACACCACAGCTCTCAGTGTCCCCATTCTGACTTTGCTTCTCCGCTCTGTGGATATTTTTAGTGGTGTGAAGTCGCAGCCTGA
The DNA here is from genome assembly GCF_900634625.1 of Parambassis ranga. Taxonomy (NCBI): domain Eukaryota; kingdom Metazoa; phylum Chordata; class Actinopteri; family Ambassidae; genus Parambassis; species Parambassis ranga. The sequence goes on from NC_041039.1 coordinate 22,965,018, forward strand.
ACCTGCTGGGTGTGATGGTGTGGCATCTTTGCTGAGTAATGAGGAGTGTTTTTTTAGGATACAGCCTCATTGTAAAATCTCTTGTCTGATTAGATTCATGAACATTTCAGGATAAAATGTGTTATTTTGTCCACAGCCTACTCTGGTGACAGTGACATGAATTAACCCTATCCTGGGAAAACTCCTCTGTGACTTCAGTTAGTTCGTCTTAGGCTCAAAGTTCTTAGAAGAACTTGTGGCTACAGATGTGGGTACGCATTCGCTTCGTACACTCGGTTCATCTGCTGGATTTTATTTATGTTTATTCTTTTCAATGGGTTGTGTGTGTGAGCATGTGTGTGTGCGCATTGGTATGTGCGTGTGTGGGGGAGGCTATTGATTGATTGAACACCTACCTAGGGGTGACCTCCATGTCGGCTCGGTGTTGAAGTGCAGGTTGTAGCATGTGAGTCCTTTCAGAGATAACTGATCAATTAGCTGAGCTAAATGATTCCTGGACATAAACACTGGTTGGATTTTCAGCTCCTGGTTTTTGGAGTGAATGAGCTCAAAGATGCTTTGAAGTTTCAGAGTGATTTTTGCTCTGAAAGCTTCGTGAACACACTGCTTCACTTGTTTTATTGTGCTTTCAAGTCAAGGCTGTGCATGTGTTACCCAGGAAACCTTTCATGGTCCAGCATTCAGCGGGCTCCGAGGCGAGGAATGAAAGAGGCGAGTGGGCTCGTACGCCCCGCTTCTGTCTGCTGCTCAGGGTTTAGAGGGTGGGGGGGTGGGTTACACAGTGATAGACACTGGCTGCCATGGTGAGCTGTTAATTGAAAGGTCAGTGTGAAGGCTTCACTCGAGGCTGGCTTTAATAATATCTGTTATTACTCATAATTCCATTAAATTGTATTATTCCTTCTCTTTGGTCTCATGTCTCTGTGATACAATTCATTTGACTTCACATCATTAGCTTGTGTGTGTGTGTGTGTGTGTGTGTGTGTGTGCGTGTTTTCATTTCAGCGGCTTGAAAAATCCAAGCGGGACAAATTGCTAATATGAGCTTCATCCACAGTGCTGTTAGAAGGCAGAGATCCAGGTCAGACTTCTATTATAAACTGTCACAGAGTGGATGAGCTCTTTATTCCTCAGCTGCTGAGGAGACTGTCTGTGTGCATTAAAAGTGAAAAGAATATGGTGTGTGTGTGTGTGTCAGAATCCTGTTGTACTCTGTGTGCACTGTTTTCATTATTATTATTATTATTATTATTTTTATTTTTATTTAGTTCAGTTAGGCACTAAAGAAGTGTAAAAATCAGCCCTGCTTTAATTGACATGTATGATACAAACAAATCTTTGAGATACGACCATCTGAGCCGACGCCGCCGAACAAAGACAAACAACAACAACGTGTGCTCTGTAAGTGAACGAAAGTGAAAGTGTACGAGACAAAATTCCTCCTCCGCCTGTTTACGCCTCCCTCCACCTCCATGCGCATCTTCCGTTAGCTCAAGTGGTCTGATCTCCAAGCTAAATAACACACTTTATAGTAAAAGCAGTTTTTTTTACATTCTCATTTATTACTGTATGTTTTTATACAATATTTGTAAATACAGGTACTGTACATTTTTCATATTCAAAACACATGAACAAAACAACTGTAGTGGAATTTTGCGAGCTGGAATGGATTGTTGGGATTTCACTTACTTTAAATGAGGAAAAGTGCTTTGAGATACGAGCAAGGTCACAGAATGAAGTACACTGGTATCTGGAGGTATTACTGTATTTCCCTAAAATAATGTTAATGTACTAACAGCGGATAAATAACAGAGAGAATGGTCCCTCCTCCACCGCCTGAGTGTCTGGACCTGCTTCACAGTGTTCGTCAGGCATACATCACCATAGCTGCTCAGAGGTGGTGTCAGCTGGAGGCAGACTGAACGATGGAGCTGTGTAGCTTGTTATTTTCAGATCATTACGGCAGAAGCCAGTGAAGCAAAGCAGATAATAAGATAGAATGTTGTCTGATGAAACAAAGTACAGAAAGTGACCGAACAGGAGGCTACATGAGAGTGAATATCAGCTCACACTCATTGGTGAGAGTGGAACGAGAAGAAGGGAGAAGCCTGATGGTGATGTGTTCATGTTGCTGTTAAATCTGTTAGCGTAGCTTCTGTGTCTTGTTAAGCTGCAAATTTCCATGAACACATGGCACAAGTGAACCTCCGAAAATGGGCTGTGTTGGTGAAGTCATCCGTATCTGTATAAAATATAACACATTACACCGCTCATGTGGAGGCTCCAACTGCAGCAAGTGTTGTATGACACTGGGACGCTGATTCGATCCCAGCTGGGACCTTTTAGGGTGGAGTTTATCTCCAGGTGGAGCTTCCTCCCACATTCTGTAGGTATGGTTGTTGGTCTGTTGGTGTATGTTGCCCTGTGATGGAGTGGCGACCCGTCCAGCATCTGTAGATCACTGGGACAGGCTCCAGCGCCCCCACATGACCCTATACTAAAGGATAGAATGGGTTCAGGCGGATGGATGGATGGATGGATGACTTTTCTTAGTTCTAGTTTGGTGGAATAAATCCATGCCCACACCGTCCCTTTGTGGCGCTCATGTGGGAGGACATCTTTAAAAAATGGTGCATGTTTATGAATCCAAATCCATCACTCTGGTTAGTCACACCCAGCAAGCACCTACACACATTCTAACTCAAACCGTCACTTTCTCTTCATCAGTCTGCACAACTTCTGCCCCACCAGATGCCAACACTTCTAATAATGATGGATGAGAAGCCACATTTAAGCCTTTTTGATTCAGTCATGTGGAGCTGTAGCTTGTGAGCATAGGTGTTGTACAATATAAACCCTGATTCAAAGACCAGATTGTATCTGTATACCCCCAGCTGTAGCTTCAGGATATGAACACATGCCTGATAAATGGGACACAGTTGAGTGATGTGTATCTTTTGTTTCCACTTTTTGTCCTGCTGTGCTGTGTTTATATCTCTATAACACACAGTTCCAGGGGATCTGAGGACATGCAACATGAGAGAACGCAGCTTTTTCCTTTTTAAGTGATATAAAATAAAAAAACAGCCGCAGGAGGGGAAACATACCTTGTTTGTTCTGCAGCGTGTTTCTTTGTCGCAAGGATTTCATCAGAAGTCGTGCTGAACCTGATTCTGTAAGAGTCAATTTATATCCAATAATACATTCAACAAATCACCCAGCAGAGGACTCCGATCAGGTTAATGTGAGGAGTGAGTGAAACACGAGAACCAGGTTTGGATTTTTCTTTTTCAGATAAATGAGTTTGTGCTGTTTAATGAATGAACTCCTCTGGTGGAGTTGGGCAGCTTTAAGCAGAGAGGGTCTGTGCAGAGCTTACAGTAAATCCTCAGCAGGGATTTCCTTATCGGTTTCCTGGGAAATGGGAGCACATTCCCACATTATCACATGTGTGTGAGCGTGTGCTGCACATCAGACTGTAAATTGTACATGACAACATTTCATGCAGTCTGTTAACTGATGATTTCCCACTCTGTCATTCAGAGTTAATTTAGTGAATGTGGGTGCAGCAGAAGCAGCCTCGGAGGATATTTTCCCACTTTCTGCTGAAGCTCATTAAAAATCATGTGTTTGCACCTTTATTATATTTGGATGCAGCAGAGAGCACTTTGTTTCTGTCGTACAGATGAATGTGAAACTCTACGTGAATCTAATCTTAATCAAGAATCAAGAATCTTTATTGTCACTATACAAGGCACAATGGCATTTTGATCAGCAGCTCTTGGCTTAGGCACACAGTTGGACACATAACTGTCCGTGTGCAGAGGTTTATTACTCAGTCTTTGGGTGGGTGGGGACATGGGCTGATGGATTTCACAGCTCTGGGGAAGAAGCTGTGTCTCAGTCTGTTGGTGTGAGTTCTGATGCTCCTGTACCTCTCTACAGAGGGAAGAGGTCCAAACAGTTGGTGTCCTGGGTGGGTGGGGTCTGCAGCTATACGACCAGCCCTCCTTTGAATCCGGCTGTCATATATGGAGTCCAGCTGTGGGAGAGGACTCCCCACAATCCCCCGTGCTGTCTTCGGCACCTGGGCTAAGTCCTTCCTGTCCTGTGCAGTGTAGCTCCTGTACCACACTGTTGCACTCAGACAGAGGATGCTTTCTATTGTGGCCCTGTAGAAGTTTATCAGAAGCTGAGGGGAGAGTCCAGTCCTCTTGAGCTTCCTGAGGAAGAACAGCCTTTGTTGGGCCTTCTTCACCAGGTGGGACGTGTGCAGGGACCAAGACAGATCAGATGTGATGTTGTCCGCCCGCTCCACCTCCTCCCCATGAATGAGGAGAGGGAAGTGTTCCATCTTCCTGGATCTCCTGAGGTCCACAATGACCTCCTTGGTCTTGCTGGTGTTCAGGACAAGGTTATTGTCTGAACACCATCCTGTCAGGTGCTGGATCTCCTCTGTTGTTGCTGCATTACGATCATGGGTTCTGTTGGCGAAAAAGTGACACGACATAGTATGCTGGGCAATAGATGCACATGGCCCATTAACATAAACACGTGTCGTATCCAATGGAAGATTTATTGGTAATTTTTTTAAAGTATTTATTTGCTTGTTTTCTCTTTTCCATTGATCTGGTGAGATTTAACAAATTTTGCTGTTTGTGTCTGCCCTGCAGATAATAATAATAATGTTCAAGCTAAATGCTAACAAACATTGAAGTGTAATTGATATTAATTGTTAAAGGAGAAAATGGGGCATAATTCCCTGTAATAGGTAAAAGTCAAAAGCAGAGGGGCTTACGGCAACAACACCATTAATCAGCTCAATATGCTGAAGTGCCTGCTGATGCTGATTATTTCAATAAATGGCCAAAATGATGCCTGATTAATAAGCTGTAGCTCTGATAGAAAGAAGTGAACCTGCAGGGTGAATATAAGTTTAGTATTTACAGTAAGAATAAAACTACAGCATCATCACTGTCAGACAGACAGGTGACTGACGGGCTGACAAACTTAGCTAACTAACTAGCTAATGAACTAGTCAGTTACCAACTAAGATGGGCTAGGACCAAGCAGGAGCTAAGGAATGAACCCAATACAGGAAGTGTCGAAAACTGCAGTTCCTCCAGTGTCCACTCGAGGGCTGCCTTAAAAGTGATGTAATCCAGATAGAACTCCATGTTAAAATGTTCAACTTTAGAGCAGAAATCAATATATCAATATTTACTGACTTGTTTTAACTACATGAAGATATAAAAACCTCTGCCTGTATTTGGAGTTCAGGTAGACTATGATGCTGCCAAGATGGCGGAGTCACAGTGTCTGGTAAAAACAGACACGTTTGCAATGAGAAATCCCTGTGTGCCACAAGCTTTTCCGCCATTTTTTGACCTACACAATATTCATACAACCACAGGAGGGCGCCAGATACATCCAAATCTTTTGCTTAAATCATTATCTTCTTGTCAAAGTTACTGAGTTACATTAAAAATGCTAAAATATTAAGGACCCGTGAAAAGGGAGCTAACAAAGATCCTCAAAGCTAACCTCCCGAGTCTCCCCGTGGTCACATTACAGCTGTGATGAATACCTCATGTTAGCCTCCCGTTAGCATCTGCATGTAATCTTCATTCGGAGGTTGAAGCATTAACAGCTCATAGCGTAGTGAACAGAACCTTTCACTGTTCACACTGCGCTTCATACAAGCGAGAGCTGCTTCAGCGTCAGCTGCCAGGAGTACTTTGAACCGCTAACAAGCGCCACACGTGGGAGATGTAGTTTAAATATGGAGGAGGGCCGCGGAGCAACACAAACACTCAATAAGGTCGAGCAAGAGACACAGCTGAAGTCATTTCCATCTGCAAATGAGACGGCAGCTGTTCAGACTGCAGCAGATCAGATGTCAGGATTCATACAAGTGTGACTCTGAGGGAGGACGGGGATACAAGAGGGTTTTTTATACATGTTCACAACATGTAAAGTGATGTCGGTGAGTCCGTCCATCGTTTCGCAGTTTCTTCACACCACCTTGCTGGAATTACTTCAAAATTCTTCAAGTTCCCATTAAAACATGATTAATGTGACCTGAATTATGATCAGCATTGATATGTATTTTTTATTTAATGATTGCTTTCACTTTGCTCTGGGTGTTTACAGAGACTGCGGCAGTGTTTGTGTTAGGAGGAGGTAGGAGATGAGTGGAGGTGTGTCACTCTGACACTTCATGAAAAATGCTGCTTTTACACTTCGGTTTGCTTTCATCTCGGCCGGCAGTTGTTGTTTGTGTTTCCTCTCCTGTCACATTGTTAGTCAGTGTGGGCTCATTGTTCACTGCAGTATGAAGTCATCACGGCTACAAGCAGAGAGAGCTCAGACGTGTCTGTGTGCAGCAACACACAGGCGTCACATTCCTCCGATTATTCATTATTCAGGTGTTTCCAGTGTTAGCGCTGCATACTACAGATATTAAAATATTCACAGCAAAAGCACACTAACATTCTTGCAAGTGTTCTTTTGACCCTGGGACATGTTTCATATGGTTTTAACCCCTCATGATAAACATCAGTCCTGCCTGTGATCTTTTATTTGAGCTTTTATTTGTCATTTAAAACCAACCAGGTGTGAAAAGAACTGAACTTTTATTAGAATGGCAACAAAAAAAAAACAGATGTGAGATTCACACTCTGAGCAGCATGACCTTCAAACCTTCAAATACATAATCTCACACACCGTGGCTGTGAAGGCCTGTGAGGCCGCCGCTCCGATCTGATGCCTGATGGGCCTGTGTGATGCGGCGCTGAGCTCAGAATGAAATCAATTTTACTCTGAAAGCGTCTAAATGAAGTCGAGCCTTGGGGGAGTGACAGCAGACGGCGTGATGATGATGATAATGGCAGCAAAATCTTAAATGTTTTATCTCCATCGCTCTCTCTCGCTGCAGCTGCTGGTATCAGGCGAGGTCTGAGCTCACGCTGCTCCCGTTTCTTCAGCGTGGTTAACACTTTACCTCTGTGACATTTCTGTAATGTAACACAGTGTTTTAACTCCAGCATTGAAGTGACCACTTGTACAAACTGCAGGAGCGCAGGAGAAGGACCATTTCTGTCTTTAACGCTGCATGTGTGTCATTTCATTCACAGCGCAAACTGTGTGTGTGTGTGGAACACACACCAATCTTCTGATTACTGTAAATGATGTCACAGGGCCTGATACAAGTCAATAACCTGTTGTTGTTATCAGAAACCTTGAAGGAATGACTCCATTATGTTTTACGGTGAAATTCAGTTTTCAATTTTCGTGCAGAGGAGAGGGTCTTAAGGTGAGGGACACAGTGTGTCATTAGCATATAATCTGCATATGGTTTATAGATCCCTCAGCTTATCTGGGATCACCTCGGTATCCCCCTGAATGAGCACATACACCCATCAGACAGGACTCATGGCAACTCTTGTAACCAAAAGTGCAATTACAGAGGTGTGTAGGGTGTGGTGGACTTTCACTGAAGAGTCTGAGGTTCGAGCGCTGAACACCAGCAGCTGTTTTGTTGTCGCTTGTTCTTAAGTTCTGTTTTTGCCGGCAGGTTAGTGGGAGGTCTGAAATATCAACATGTTACACTCTTCGTGAGAAGAGCGTCACTTCCTGACCTGCCATTAGCTCAGAGCCTGACCACGTAAGGCCTTGACTCAGTATATTTCCTGAGGTCATAAAAAGTCATCAGTTATCAGTCACAAAAAGGCCAACCACACGCTACGATTCTTTTTTCTTTTTCTCCATCTTTCTGGCCAAACTTAAACAAAAAAAAAAATCAATTCCCTCCACAGCCAGTTAAGTTGGCACAGTGCGCAGTTTCTGGTTCAGTTCCTCTGCAGCCTCAACTGTACTTCCCTACAAGTCGGGGCCACAGAGTTCATTGTCTGTTCTAGTTTTTCCGTCCCACTGCAGGAGCAACACCACAGACTTAAAGTGTGTCTTCAATAAGAACTCAGCAAAATGTCTAGTCCTGCCCTCAATCCACCCACAGAGAAAGAATGAGAGAAGTCATCCAGTGACAACCTGCATGATTGAAGCTAGCATGCTAACCAGCTAAGTTTGAATTCTATTATTCTTAATACCTGGTCCTCACACCACTCTTTTGCACTGATTTAATCACCCTTTCAGTCAGTGAACATGACATGTCTCGAAAAACGTACAAGATCTTTGGAAGAACTAATTTTTTAAAGTGCACCGCAGATTTCAATCAGCCTGATTAGACCATTAATTGTAGTGGATGCTGTGGCTGCTGAATAAAGGTGTTGCTGCTGAGCTCCAGTGGTCCAGTATTATTATTACTATTATATTATTTATTAGCAGTATGAGGCTGATAATCTGTGTTTAATGTCTTCAAGCCCTAATGAACCCTCTGACCTTTGTTTCATTGGCGGTAGATGAACGTTTAATGGTTGATGTGGCGATGCGTCGGAGCATCACACAGACCGTAATTAAAACATTACAGTGGAGACATAATGAGAAGATAACACTACAGTTAAGCAGGGCCTGAGCAGATGTTCAGACCTGAAGGGGTGTATGCTCATACACAGCTGGCTGTGTTTCTGTGCCTGGCCTGATGTTTGTAGACTGATAGATGTCATTGATCTGATGGATGGTCAGCTTTTGGGAAGGCTCCAGGCTGTGTGTTTGCAGCTGGACCACGGATGGTTCGGACCAGTCGAAGTCCTTTGAGGGATTTCTGGCAGTTCTTGGCATGTTTTTTTTGGTAGGGTGATCAGTTTTCTGATATTGTCCTCATAAAGATGCTAAAATGTGTCTACCAACATGCTAACTGCTAGCTACTGATTCTGCAAATTTATTGATCTGGTTGGTTGCGGTTAGTTTGTGGCAGACAGTGACTGACAGATGTTTGATCCACGAACTCAGAGCAGACTATTTACTGTTCCTGTAACTGTTTTCATTGTTTATTTTTACATATTTAACAAATGTCCACCTCTGACCATTGAAAAGAGAATGAGGACTGGTGGAGAAGTGGTGTGGTTCTGGTTGTGGTTCTGAAATGCAGCAGTTCTGATTGGACCGGCTCCAGTATGTAGTTTGTTGTGTCTCCACAAAGCCTCATTCAGATGGGACCATCTTCATGGTTCATCATGTTGATTCCAAGAGTCTGATCCCCTCTCTCTCTCTCTGTCAGGTGGGGTTTGCATCGCGCAGTCTCTGAAGATTCCTCGGGAGCCGAGACCCGGCGAGTTCGACAAGCTTGTGCTCCGCCTGCTGGAGACGCCAAACGCCCGCGCCGTCATCATGTTCACCAACGAGGACGACATCCGGTAAAAATATCCTGCCGCAAAATGATTTCCTGTGTTATTATGAAATTGTGACTTCTTTGTGTGTTTATATTAACTTCCTGTCTGTCTTCATTTGTTTCACCCAAATCTAAATAATTAGTCGTGCTTTGTGTCAGAAAAAAAATACACAAACAAACAAATAATATTCTGGAAAATATTTTCCCAAGCAACTGTAATTAAACAGCAGCAAGCTCCTCCACAGATCATCTGAAATCAGGATCCAAATATAGAACACACACACACACACACACACACACACACACACACACACACACTCTGTGTCTGTTTGTCCACCAACTGTGCAGAGCAGATGAAGATAACAAGTTTCCAGTTATGTGACTGAACTGAGAGCATCTCTGGTTCTCACTCTCTCACACACACACACACACTTGATCAGTGTGAGTGTTAATTTTCAGCAGATAGATGAACTTGTAAAACTTGAGTTTGCGCTGCACAGAATGTGTGAGAGATAAAATTAGCACGCTAGCCAGAGATGCCAAACACATCACATATGAGTATATGTGCTGTATCTGCAGAGAAGTGTGAACTGACCCCTCCCCCCTTTGTCTCTCTTTCTCATTGGCTGTTTCATATCACGTGACTCTGAAAGACGAATCCTGGATGCAGCAAAACGCAACAACCTGACGGGTCACTTTCTGTGGGTGGGCTCTGACAGCTGGGGCTCCAAGATCTCTCCAGTGGTCCAACAGGAGCGAGTGGCCGAGGGCGCCGTCACCATCCTCCCCAAGAGGGCGTCTGTGGACGGTGAGGCAGGGAGCCCTGGAAAACGTGCAGACCATGGGTCCGGATTCTAGTTCTGATTCTGATTTTTTTTCTTCGTACAGCATTTGACCGCTACTTCAAGAGCCGCTCGCTGTCCAACAACCGCAGGAACGTCTGGTTCGCCGAGTTCTGGGAGGAAAACTTCGTCTGTAAGCTGGGGATGCACGGAAAGAGACCTGGCAGTCCCAAGAAATGTACAGGTAGGAGACGGGGGTCAAAGGTCAACCTGCATGTCTCCTCCTTCCTTTTTCTTCTTTGGCTTCCTCGAGCCCTCCTTCCCTTTTCTGCCTCCTCCTCCATCTTTCCTTCTTTATTCACTCCTCCTCCTCCTCCTTTCTTCCTCCTCCTCCTCCTCTTTGTCTCTTGTCCTCGTACTCTCTTCCTTCCCACTGTGACACAGCTGTAAGTCAAACACGCTGTGCTCATTGCTTTGGCCTTGAAACCCTCAGAAATCTGTTTGTTCTCATGGCGATACAAAGGCCTGCAGCACTATGGAAACAGCATGTAGACAGAACATGGACACATCTTTATATCAGAGTGAGAAAAGGCATAAATCATGAATAAATGTGAATACACTGGAACAGCCTCTACACACAGCTGTAGAGCTGCAGATGAGACAAATACCCACCGAATGGTCGTCATGTGACTGCTGGTCACATGTGAGTCCGTCATGACTTTCTAGTTGTGCCGGAGAGTGCAGAGTTTTTTTTTTCCGAATTTGTTAACTGTAAACGCTTTAATTGTGGCATAATTTTGAATTATTATATTAGGGTTATGATTTTTCTGTTTCCGTTCAGCTTCAGTTTTAATGATGTGTCTTAATATTGCGTTTCGTACCCACCGGCTGTGTTTCCTGGCTGAGAATCCTCAGTGGTTCTCCACTAAAAAACACCTTGACAGTAATTATTTACTCTGTGTGATGTGTTTTTTTTTTTGGGCACCTTTTTCTGAAGTCTCTCCTCTGCAGCATCTCACAGCCGCTTTAATCTCCTCCCCCGAAGCTACAACCCAAAAAATCACATCAGAGAAATCTAATATGTTTCCCCTGCTCTCTCCCTGCAGTCAGAAACTACAAAAGCGTGATTAGGTTAAGTTCTTTGTTCCTGACTCAGCTGTTCTCAGGCGGCTCGGGGTGGTTTCAGGAAGAAGGGGAGCAGCGTGGAGCCTCTGCTCCAGCAGTGTGGGGACTACTCTGAGCAGATATCATTTCAAACATCATGTTTTTGCTTTTTCACACTGCACATCTGTTTCATCTGTTTCTATGAATACATGCACCAGGATTATGAAGTGATCAGTTAGTGGTTTTCTTCCTCTTTATGGCGGACGGCCGACCTGAAGCTGCTGACAGATCGGTGTCAGCCTCCCAGTCTGATCAGATCTGTATTTCAGAGAGAGGCAGTCATCAGACGGTGACAGTGTGATAACATAAACCTGCTGAGCTGCGTGATCGCTCGTAAAGGAGGCTGCTGGAGCGGTTCTCGCTCCGCTCAGGATGGCTGGGTGTTTGTCTTTTGTGTAATAATTCAGCAGACATCGTGCTGCAGCAGTGTTGACAGTGAGGGATGGACACACAGTCTGCACATGTCAGCACTTGTAAGGTTTGTTGGACAGAACGGCCCAGCTGCTGTGAGAGAGGAGCACAGGACGTCTCTACCATAGACTGTGTATAAAGATGGAACATCTGGATCGCCCCCTGGTGGCTGGCTGCAGTATAGCTCATAAACCCCGCCTCCTCCATGATGGTGGATGGGACACCGACCCAACTACACACTATACACTGAGATTGTTTCAACATAGCACCAGCAGGGCTCGTTAACTGTTCAAGCTATGTATGTTAGCAGCACCTGACCCCACCAAATACTGGTTAATCCAAAAAAAAGGTCGGGGCTGAGGTTGATGGGAAGTCATGTGAAGAACATGTCTGCTGTGAAGTCAGACTTTTTAACTTGAAGTCTGTCTATCAGGATAGAGGCGGGGTTTATGTACCTGTACTGCAGCCAGCCACCAGGGGGCAGTCAAGATGTTGTAACCTCTGTCATCCATCTTTATATACAGTCAGTGGGACTGACTCACTTTTGGAGGATGCACCCAGGGATGAGCAGAAATCGTCCAACAACCACTCTGTTGAATAAGTTACAGTATTCATACATTAGTGTATATATTTGTGTTGTTGGTGTTTGCAGCCCTTGTGCAGATGTCCTGATTAGTCTGTATTTTGTCATGACACCATTTGAGAAACAAAGGACTGCTGTAAGCCACCACTTGGGTCTCATCGTTTGTGATTTGGGTCCTCACTGCCGACATCAAAATGACATCAAACTCTGGTCTGAACGCAGGTTTTGTTCTCTGAGTCTCTCCCTGCTGACTGCAACGTCCCCTCAGCAGCATGTAATCCTGCCTGAATTATGAGGACTTCCTCTGTTTAACAGTGGCCCACTAAAGGGACCGAATCCTTTACAGACACGTCCGACACGCCAAACAGGATTTTAGCGAGGTGTGGGTTTAAATACAGGTGAGCGTCTGCCTGTCTTCCAGCTGCAGACAGAGAGAAAGCAGCAGAAGCTACAGTGTCAGCGCTCTAAGGGAAAGAGCTGCGGTCGTTCCCGGCTGCTCCTCTGATAACGCTGCGAGCCTTTACCTGCGCTTTGATCAGGCTGCTGCTGTCAGGGCGAAGATCGCAAATGATTGTGTTAGAGGCTCCAGATTGAGTTTTGGAGCTGCTGCGGAGTCATCACACAGACAGACACACTGCTGAGTCTGCAGGTCAGCATTTGTGTGTGTGTGTGTGCAGTATCTCTTTCAAAGCCTCAGAGAACTCACACTGTGTCTCTCTGAGTTGTGTGTTTGTGTGTGTGCAGTATCTCTTTCAAAGCCTCACAGAGCTCTTTCTGAGTTGTGTGTTTGTGTGTCGTTGCTGCAGATTTGTGTTATAGTTTTTGGTTTTATATTAAAGATGCTTCTGCAGCTTCACCTGCAAATTGCTTTGAAGGACTCAGATGAAGGTTTCTAAGAATGCTGCATTAGTCCATCACCGAGCACTAAACATTGTCTTTGGATGCTTTTCAGCTGATTGCTGGCCGGGTAAAGGGAAGAAGTGGAGGTAGACAGGACAGAGAGGGTGAAAGTGAGAGAGAGAGGAACAAACATGCAACGAACATCACACACTACAGAGCACAAACGTGGCGGGTTATTGTTGTTTTAAAGCTGAAAAACTCTGTATTTATATTATAGCTGTTATATTGTTAGAAGTGTACTAGCATTGTACAGATAAACAGGTTACACAGTAAAGAGTGGGGTGGTCAGAGGACCAGACTGCAGCTTGGGAAGCAGAGAGACCTGCAGACTGATACAGAGAGAAGACACTATAACACACAGTGGAGTCGGCCTGCAGCGAGGACAGGAGACACTACACGGTGGATCTCGTTAGGGGGTCACAGACTTCAGAGCTTGTTGTCACTGATGCCTAACCTGCGTCCTCAGACTTTCTGTAAAACACCTCAAAAAATTCACAAAAATCTCAAATAGGTTTAGAGAATAAAACATTTTCACCACAAGATGTAACAGAGCAAACTGCAGATGGACTGGAAACCCAGGCCTGGGGTGTCCGTTTAGACAGAGGGTGGAGGACAGGAGGACATACCTGCTCAATCAGCAGTGGCTCAGTGGTGAGCAGGGTTGTCCAATAACCGGAAGGTCGGCGGTTCGACCCCAGCTCCTCCCTAGTCGTTGTTGTGTGTACTTGGGCAAGGCACTTTACCCGCATTGCCTCCATACACTGGTGTATGAATGCGTATGAATGAATCGGCGGTGGTCGGAGAGGCCGTAGGCGCACCTTGGCAGCCACGTCTCCGTCAGTCTCCCCCTGGGGAGCTGTGGCTACCACTGGTAGCTTACCACTGCCACTGTGTGAATGTGGTGTGAAAGAATAATGCATCTCAATGTAAGCGCTTTGAGTGCCTGCCCAACAGAGCAGAAAAGCGCAATATAAGACCAATGCATTATTATTATTCAATCATAAACACACCACAAAGGGTTAAAACACAAGATGGAGGGGGGGGGGGCACTGTTCTGTCTGTGCACACGTTGATTTGAAGTTTGCAAACAGCATGCTAGCACATTTAGTGTCCAGGTCAACAGTATTTTGTTATGTTGCTTCTGAGCTAGCAAACTATGGCAACGCCCGCTAGCTGCTGCATTGATTAAATGCTGAACCGATCATAAACACAATCATTTATAGAACACCTTTAATGCGTCTGCAGTCCTGCAGCTGTTAACCGTCTGAGTTCAGGAGCTGAATGCAGAAAGAAAATAACAACATCACCTAATCAAAGCTGTTTTCAATAGATTGATCCTGTTCTGTGTTAACAGCTGCTTGTATCGATTTCTGAGTCACACTCAGAGCTCACTGCAGCATGTTAGAGACGATGTGGGATACTTTCATGATTAGGATATACGAAAAGGAAAAGACAAACATTAAGTTTGTGTATTTTATTAGTTTTACATCAAACCTATTTAAAATAATATCCTGATTAGAGGTAGCATTGATCAGGGATTCTGTCTAGAGTCAAGTACCGGAGCAGAAAATCAGCCTTCCGCCAAATCACCTGCGTCGGTGTCAGGTCTTCCTCTGAAGGTCAAGTTCTGAACCTCGGTGGGCCGGAGGCGTCCCTGATCTCTGCAGCCTCTAGCCGATGGATTCTCTGTCAGCCCTTTATTGATTGTGATCTATAATTAGTGCCGTGTTTGTTTGTGTGCGAGCGGCAGCGACGGACAAACAGGCTTGTTTGTATAATGGGGACAACGGTCTTGTTTCCTGATTCAGGTGACGAGTTAGGAGTCGGAGGCTGAATCCTAATGTTGTCCTGACACCTGACATCAGGGGAACCAACTGTTTCAGCTGATATGGGTTTTTTTCTACGGCCGATATTATCTGGAAAAACTATCAGGACAGCCATCGGCTAAAGAGATTGTCCGGACAAAAAATTAACAAACTCAGCTCTGTCCGGTCTAAAACTACATTCTGTTCAGTGGGGATCTTGACCTTTTAACAAATTGTCACCTAAAAAGTATAACTTAATCAACTGTAAGTTGATTCATCAGGGCAACAGCAGCTGAAACGTGCTACTTTACTCCTGGAAATGCACTCATGCAGCGACATTCTGTTATATTTAATTAAAAAGTTGCAGCAGTGAGGGGGAGACGTTGTCCAGGATGCCCCAACGATCACCATGTTGGCAACGCCACAGATCTCAAAAACTCATGGCAGGAAGCTCACACCGTGATGTGGCACCTGCCTGTCACTTAAAGTTCTCACGTCCATCATTATGCATAATTTTAAGGCCTGATATGATTAAAATGAGTTTTTTAAAAAAAGGTTTCCCCCATGCTAGAAGGGAATGTATCAGTAGAGATCAGCATCATTTTTTATACTGGGCTGTAAGTTGGCCACTTTAACATGGGCGTCTATGGAGATTGACCCACTTTTGGAGTCAGCCCCTAGAGGCTGCGGCATGAACTGCAATTTTTAACACTTCCCCACTGGCTTCATGTCCCGACCCCAGAGGTTTCTGCTTGATCAGGACACATTTGTAAAGACACACAACCAGTCAGAGAGCTACCTAGGGCTGCCACGATTACTCGAGTAATAATCGAGGGCAAAATGCCTCGACAACTAATTTAGTACTCGATGACTCATGTAGTGACGTCATTGGGGATGATTCTCTTGTGGCGTAAGCAGGATGATCAGCGTTCTGGGCGCAAGAGGTCCCGGGTTCGAGGCGCGGGTGAGCAGTTTACACACAGACACACAGTTTTGGCGCCGGGCAGTTGCGGACGGTTGCGCGCTGAAGCAATGACACTGCAGCGGTCCAAGGCATCAACCTGCTGCTAGATGCAGCCGTACCTATGGAAAAACTATGACATTTACACGTGCTCCGAGTACTCGAGTAATCACAAAAATAATCGGCGAGTATCCAAGTATCAAAAATACTCATTTGTTGCAGCCCTATTGCTACCATTAGCGTAGCTTAGTGTTTTCAATAAACTTCAGTCTATTCAAATAGCATGTCATGAGCAACGGTGACGTGTGCTCACCTGTATGTGCGCACACGTCACCATGTCGAGACAGAAAATAACATGCTGCCGTGCAAATAAGATAAATAAGATGAGGCCAGTTTGTTTAATAAAAGAAGAACTCACAAAGCTTCTTCAAGGTTGGCAGGTCTGTAAACTGTGTTCTGAATCACGGCCCTGGTTTGAGACTCAGTGTAGGGGGTGAATGTTTTTATTCCCTTTGTTCAGCTGCTTGCTTTACTTGAATCTGCACGTAACGTTTTAGCAGAAAATGTTCAATAAAAACCACATTTCACGAGTAATGTAGCAGAAGTGTTCATGCTGGAGTAACAGTGAGGATAAGTCGTGTCACTTGTGTGCTGCGATTAAATTTTTTTCTGCCTGACGTGCCGTTTGTTCTCTTTTTATGCAAATCGCTCACTAAACAGAAAGATAAGCAGAAAATGAAGAACGCGGTTTTATTATGAGGAGGAGCGCTCACGTGTCTGCGGGAGGAATTCATGAATGTTTGAGCAGCTCTCAGGCGTGTCCATCATATTTTTATACATCTAAATCAGTGTTGGGAGGAAACATTATTAATCCTGTGCTGATGACTCTCACGCAGTCACTGATAAACAACAGAGCCGGTCAGAATAACTCCATTAATGTAAATGTATTCAGGTCTGCGAGATGCCACGGCACCCCTCCCCCGAACTCACCCCGCTCCCTGTAACATCTGTAATTAGTTTGCTGTTTATCTAATTTCCACATCTAATTGAAACAGAAGGATGCCTGTGAGTGGGAGGTGGGTGGGGGCACCAACACGTCCATCCTGTTGAGAAGGAATTAGATTTACCCCGTAAGTGACGTGTAATTGAAATGCCAGCAGCTGTGATGAAGCTGTCTGTTGAGCACGCCGCCTCTCTTCAGCTTCAACGCCACAATCATCATCATCATCCATCATCAAGGCTCATTAGCTAATAGGGGTGGGGGGGCGGCCGGTCAGCACCTGGCCGAGCGCACGGCTCGTTTTCAGCCCTCCTGAACTTTGCACCATGATGAATTCATATTTGTTTGAGTGCGGTCACATCGTTCAATAACAGGAATTTTGTGCAAATGAAGCAGCTGCTTTGTTTCCTCCACTTCGTGCCACTCAACTGTTTAAAAATATCTCTGCAGCTACAGGCCAGTATTAACCCCGGCGACCTCTGCTGCTGCAGAGCATCACGAGAAAGAAATGATGGAAATCTGATGGCTGCTGTGCGTGTTCATAATCACACATGTAAAAGTTTAGTGGACAGACAAACAAAGGAACAACTAAGGAGCTACTATTTAGGACATTAATTGATTATGCTATTTATGCTAATGGACTGTGGCGGCCTCTTGCTCCCACACAGCAGTGCAGAGCTGCCTGTCGCCGGGCGGGGACAGCTGGTGGAGTCTCTGTGTGCAGCGGCCAGGAGGTAAAACAAGCAGCAGCAGCAGCAGCCGTCTTCTTATGGCGGTTGGAGGATCCACATTGTTCTACATGAGTGAAGGAAGCTGTGCACCGATGTGTCTGGGAAATGCTGGCAGCAGACTTCAAAGAGGAAGACGGATGCAAACCATCCTTTGATGAGAGCTTTTAAATCCTGGTCCCTTTTCTGTTGCTAGGATTGCAGCTAGCCTGCAGCTAGCCTCTCCTCCCGGGGCACAGTAAGCTCAGCTGCTAAGATGATTTTTGCACTGTTGGTTAGTATGACCATGTCCAGGCTGGTGGGGAAATTGGTCTCCCTTGAAGGTTTACTTGCAGGGATGGAAGGAGGTTCTTGGCAGTCGCTGTTGACTTAGGAGCCTTATCGCCTTCTCCTAGACTGTTTGTGACCATGAATCTTCTTCTTCTTCTTCTTCTTAATTTTGTGTGTTGTGACCTAGAAGTTCATACTAGCTAAGCAGAGGGCTGTTTATAGAGGCATTACCATGTACAAAATTATATATGTACAATATAGTGACATACAACCTACCATATCTCCCAGATCATGACCAATAAAAGAAACGTGCTAAGTGCTAAGCTAAGTTAATTGCATGTTAAATGTGTAACAGACATAATCCCCATAAACTGATTCTAATTAAAACATGGCAGGGACATCTGATGAAGCATCACAGGGCGCCACACATGATTCAATCTGTGTGTAAAACATGTGGATTTCAGTCTGTGATAAACAGCCCTCAGAAATAAAGTCTTTTATTATTTTCAGTCAAACGGAGCTGAGTTTTGCGTTTTGAATTTCTAGGATCAAACATGTATCTGTATGTATTAAGGAGACACTCATCATGTGTGGCGAGCAGCGATCATCTGCGCCCAGCTGTATATCTCCTGTCCGCCCGGGCTGTTTGACAACCTCTGCTCTCTGCTCTCCGTTCAAGGATCATTCATTACCGCCGCGCAGACGTGTAATCTGTCTTTACTGCCGGAGTGAACGTCTCCCCTCGGACTGATCCCCCGCTGCCCGCCTGCTATTAAAATTAAATTGGATTTCATTTCTACGCTCCTATTAATTCTGAGAAGTCTTGTCTGTTGATGGAGGGTCCGGCCTGGCAGTTAGTTTCCTCCTCCTCCTCCGCTCTGGTTTGGCGGCCGGCAGCGTGGTCGCAGAGCGCTGCTGCTGCTTTAATAACAGCGATTACTCCGTGAATGTTTTGGAAGGACTTTGCCGAGTTTTCACATAAAAGATGATGATGTCTTCTCTGTTATTTAATCACAGTTAATGAGATGTGGACTGCTCTGTATTTGTCATGTTAATGGTTTGTTGGATGTGTCTCATTTCACGTTCCCAGAATCCTTTGTAAGTTACTTTCTGCCTGGCGGCAAGGGCGAGCTCTGTCACCTTTGGGTTCAATCAGGAAAAAGAAATTAGCATCACAGGAAGTGATTGTTTTTTAAGCACATTCCTCTGTAGACCTGAGTCATTATGCCAACTTTTAAACTGATCTGTTTTGTTTCCAGGGTTGGAGAAAGTTGGCCGTGACTCCACCTACGAGCAGGAGGGCAAGGTGCAGTTCGTGATGGACGCCGTGTACGCCATGGCCCACGCCCTGCACAGCATGCACCGTGAGCTCTGTGCCGGGTACCCCGGCCTGTGCCCACGCATGGCCAACATTGACGGGAAAGAGCTGCTGGCGCACATCCGCGGTGTCAACTTCAACGGTAAGAGCTCTGGATGATTTATATACCAGACACCAAACCCACGAACTCTGGTTCCTCCTCTCTGGGCCAGGCTGAATGCCATCATCTAGTGGTTGAAGGAGGTACTGCGCGAGGGTTCAGTACATGGCTGGTGACTTCACGACATAGTTTCATGTTTTAAATCTCTAATCAGATTCAGTGTCGATCAGTCACGATGATGACACACAGTAAGAGAGAAGCTGATAAACTCCACCCTGACCTTCCTCAGTGTGTTCTGTCAGGATGTCATGTCTCCACCTCTGTGTAATCAACACCCAGCAGAACCACTCCCTCGTTTTCCCACTTCCTCGCCGCTGCGGATGGAGCTCTGCTCATCATGTTTGACCTCATGGTGGGCCTTTGTCAGCAGGAAGCGTGAATGCTGACGCCGTCTTTGGGGAATCCTCCGCTCATTATTAAACCCTAAATATGGAGGCTGCCTTTTATTTCCTCCTTTTTCCACACTCATTATTCTCAGCTCAGTGGGAGCTGCTGCAGCCTGATGAGCCGTCTGCTTCTACACAACAAAATCACACTCAGCTGTGGAATATTAAATCCCAAACTCCTCTCTGTGACATGTGACGATGGAAGGAAGTCAGTGCTTTTGTGCAGTTTGGAACACTAACTCAGGCTCCTACCATAACAGAGTGGTTATTCATTATGTTTAATTTCAAATTCATGCTATGCGCCCTCTTCCCTGAGCATTATCAGCTCATTAGGCCAGGTAACCATGACTGTGCTCACAATTTGAATACAATTGCATTGTCAACCTTCTGCGTGTGACGTGCTCTGCAGTGGGCCGGCCGTATGAGGAGTTCTGCACACTCGCTTCTTGGGGAGTGTGAATACTCCGTGCTGAAATAAACTTTGTTCTTGTTCTTGCCACCCGAGGAGCGGGGATCCTGGAGTGTAGAGCAAGTGTTACTCCTCGGTTTTCTGTTTGTTTTTGAAGTGGTCTTCCTGGTCTTGGTTTATTCATGGTTTTATGTGTTGCCTTGTGTCTTTATTGAACTTCCTGTTTTATCATGTTTACCTGTCTGTTTTACTTTCTCTTGTGTTCAACATTCTTTATTGTTTTTTTACTGATAACATCAGACTGAAAGATTATCATTTCATTCACACACACACACACACAGTTATAGTCATCCATAAGAATTGTAGCATACACTTAAACAACTTGCCTGTTAAAATTACAATACAGAGATAAATCAGCACAGAGTAATAGATATTGTGCATCTGTAACTGTAGATTTGCGCCTGCAGGAATGAGCTCTAATGGATCTTCATGTAAGTAATTGGAAACATCGAGACAAACCAAACGCAGGTGAAGATGGTTTTATAGCTGTGAGTGTTATTTAGCAGGCACAGCACACAGGACGAGTGGATTTATTTCATTTACCGCCGCTCTTCTGTGTGCCGGAGCCTTCTATCTCTCTCTGGTTGAATCAAACCATCTGTAAGCTTTAACGTTTATTTTTCACCTCTCCAAGGCTGGCTTCATTTTAACGACTGTGCTGAGAAGAATTTCACTCGTTTAAAGGCAGAGAATTAAAACACATGTTCCAGACACATTCTTCTCCTGCACACAATGTAAACCTGACACATACAGATTATAGAATCAAACAGAAACAGTCTGTGAATACACAGCCTGCAGCAACAGCTTTTGTTAAAATTAGTTAAAAGGATTTAGCATGCTGAGCTAGCATGATGCTAAGCAGTCAGTTATACCCTAGCATAATACCACTGTGAACCACTTTACTGATAGTTAGCCTTTAGCCTGCTCTCAGTCCAACCAGAGAGGAAGGATCAGACCCCGTTCACACTGGGGAAACAACCCGGCTAGAGCGGGATTCAGGCCGTATCTGGATATGTTTTTTCAGAGAGTTGCTCATGAGAGTTTTTTTCTCAGAGTTTTTTCGCAAGTCTGAACAACGCGAATTCGGATATATCCGGATTGATTCCAATCCACCTCTCGGATCTGAACACAAATGCGGCTAGCAAATCCGGCTAGCAACGCCATACTACCGGTTCACGGGGGCAGTGTCCGGGTCATGTACAAAAGCCGTTTTTGAACCGAAAAAACGAAAGAACAAGCGACATGGGACAAAAAAAGAAAAAACGCACAATGCATGCGCACACGCAGTCCTACCGCGACCTGAACGGAATCTGTATATTACGAGGCGCCACCTAGCGGTTTGGAGGACAACAAACAAGCCAGGTTAAGCTGGATTGTTTGATAAACAGATTTGAAAATAGGTCTGAATGTATCCAGCTTAAAGGCTATCTGATTTCAATCTCACTCTAGCTGGACTGACTTTCTCCAGTGTGAACAGGGTCTCTGTAAAGACTTTAAGAAGTGGCTGCCAGTCTAGATTTCAGCAGTACGACAGCGCATTCTGTGGTCTGGATTACGTGGTTTGTTAGCAGTCATAGACCGTATGCAGTGTAGGCCAGTGGCCTGCAGTGATGATGACATCTCTGCGATGTGATTCCTTAACAGAAAAAACAGCGTAATGATGATAGTCGTAAATATGTGAGTTTTTTTTCTCTAATGTCAGAGAGTATCGGAGTTTTGTTCTGGCAAATTTGCTACTTTAATCTAAAAAATTCTGAGATTATTCTCGGAATACCACCCCCCATTTACCCCATTTGTGAGTAGAATCTGAATTAAGGCAATCAGAAGGTATGAATAAAAAAGCCTCATTCCCTCTCCTCTCTGCTGTGTTTGCCTTCCACTCCATGTTAATCCTCCTGTAAATGTAAAGCTCCACACAGCAGATCTTCTCTTACACTCCCCACAGGATTCATCGACCTCCTACCTGCAGTCGGATTTAAATAATTTTTACATCTACGTTCTCGGCACAGAGACGGGAAACAGAGGGAGCAGATTTGAGATGTTTTTTTTTTGTGGCGCTCCCTTCTGCTGGATGTGACGAGCCGCTGGTGGATTTTTCCGAGACATTAAACATTAAATCAGCGGCGGATTTCACCCACAGGGCCGAAACTGTAGCTCTGTTTTTATACTGACAGGCAAGTTTTTAAATATTTAACTATGTGATGAGAACAGAAACTGGAAACAAAAAGGCCATCAATGACTCCCCCACATGGCCAACAGAGGAACTGCAGTTTGTAGCACTTTCACATTAAGATCCCAGGTAATCTTGTAAAGGAAGCCAGAAACACGTTTCTGTAAACTGGGCAGATTTATTGGCCCACAGTTAAAGTAACAGAACACTTTTAATAGCATGAATAAAAACCTAAAGACAGGAGCCAGTTATCTGTGGGTTTACTTCACACTCCCTACTATAAAAAGAGATGGACCTTCTGGAATCTGGCCAGCAGAGACAGATGCAAAGAAACCAAAGGAAGCAGACAGGTGCAGTTATTTGGCAGACATTCACTGAAAGCACTTTATAAATGGATAAAAAGGATGATAAACTTTGAATAGAGGAGCCAGGAATAAACATGTCAGTAAGCAGCTGGAGACAACAGCATCATCTGAAAGAGTCCACAGCTCCCTCTTCACTGAATGCATGATGTCTGATGCTTGTTGGGGACTGCTTCATGTTGAGGAGGAAGAGGAGTCTCTGTGCAGAGCTGCTGGTACCGGGCAGGGACAGCTGCTGGAGTCTCTGTCTGCAGCGTCCACAAACATTTGACAGGACAGCTTTGGTCCACACATGGACAGAGGAGAGCTGGATCCAGACTCCATGATCCCCGACAGAAACAGGAAGAGACAGACGCAGCACAGACTGAGAGCCACAGACACAGAGTCTGATACTGACACAGTTTTTCAGTTTACTCTCACTTTAAAGACTCTGACGAGCTGTTTGCAGCATTCTGGGACCTTGGCCCGTGTTTCTCTCTAATCTGCTGGTTAAACTGGTCATCCTCAGCACTGAAGTGATGCCGGTGCAGCATGTGGCTCATGTGTGGTTTGTGCCTGATTGAGCTCCCTCTTATAAAGGACCCCCCCCACACACACACACACACACACCCACCCACGTCACGCTGTGTTTGAGGCTTTCCTGTGTGAATCTGCGAGCAGCATGCTCTGCTGACCCTTCACATACATCAAACGCTGACACAAATCAAACTTGAGCTGCTTCACTGTTTTTTTATGCTTCACTAGTCTTGAACATGGAGCAGCGGGGTTACCCATAATTCCATGTATGAAATGCAGCGAATCCAGGGCGAGGCGATGCTCTGTGGTGGCGGCAGGCAGCGGCGGCCAGAGGGTCTAATCGCCAACTCAGCCGTGTGCTCCTCGACCGTGTGCTTATTTTTAGAGGAGCGTCAGGAGGCTAATCGAGACACTTTCGCTAATGTTAGTGCTCACCGTGATGAAGCCATCTGCACGAGGCCTTTGTAGTAAAGTCCAGTTTGAACAGAGCGAGGGAGAGTAGTGGGGGGGGGGGGGTGAGGTGGCTCCCCCTGATTCCTTTGGACAGGGGATGCTCAGTAGGAGGCGATAAAAGCTTGTTGTTGCTGTGTTTTTAGGGGGATGCAGCGTGACTGACCCCGTGGAGCTGCAGAAAGCCTGTACAGTCACATCAGTGGGAGGGGGGGGGCAGATACTGTAGGTGAGTGAAGTGATGAATATGTGAGGAGCTCGTCTCCTACTGTGACTTCACTTCTTATATTCAGCTTTTTAAAAACTGCTGAACAAAGCAGGAAACGACTGGCGGGAGCTCAGCTGTGTGTTCAATAAATACTGATGCTAATATGTAGCAAACTGCAGTGAGAAATAACTGCTAACAGCTGTTTAGCTTTGCATTAGCATTGAAAGCATGATGAAAACTGATTTTTACTCCATGAACTTTACCCTTTTGTGCCCCACTTCACAGCACACAAACTCTGACCCACTTCTATGTGACGCCATTAGCTTACCACAACGTTACGTCCTCCTTCCTTAAATACAAACATCTAAAACAAAAAAACATCTGATCACAGAAAACCTTATTCTGCTGCAGTCATTAGTTCAGACCTGATCCTCCATTAATCCTCCTGTTCGACCTGAACGGCTCCGACACAAGCAGCTCTCCTTCAGCTTCCTGTCAGGGAGCCGAGCGCGGCGGGATCTCGGGTTGTTATCGAACGGTCCGAGCTGCAGCCTGACAGCTCGTCCGTTCAGCTGTGTGATGATGCTCACGCTCTCTGCTCGTTTTTCTGCATCCCTGCATGCGTTCCCTGCTCTTTGTGCTACCTCTGCTCCTCGTTCAGCCGTGAAGATGTTTGGATGATGTGATCGTTTATACCTAATTTCCTTTTTTACATATTCACATTCACATGTTATTACCGCAGAGCCACAGATTGCACCATGGCTCCCCCACACTGAAGGAAAACTGTCACCTGTGACCTGACTTGTGCAGGTAAGTCAGTAACCCTTTGCTCTCCTGGAGGTCGTTCTTCACCAGAAGAGACTGTTGCTGCATCCTGTGTCATGTTGCCAGGAAGAAGGTTGCGGTTCCTTCCTGCTTAGGGTGATGCCCTTACACCCTGACCCCGGGATACGTGGAGACACATTAGAAAAATAAAGTCATGACCACACCTCTTTATTTTGAAAGCGGAGTTTCCAGAAGTGTTTTTTTAACCATCTAAACTTTAGCTTTAAGGACAAACTGATTATCTTTTTTTGGTTTTATTTCACACACACTCTGGTTTAATGTCCTGGCGCTGTGCACCTGTGTAGTTGGACCCACGTGTGGTGCAGATGCTGATGCAGTTTAAATCTTTCATGTAAGCTCAGTGTGTTGTGCGGAGCAGATTGTTTGCTCGTGGCTTTTGTTTAGTGACAAAGCTGCAGCATGTGTCAGTGTGGACTCATCACGGTGACCATGTTTGGAAATAATGTGAAGCATTGATTTCAACACAGATTCTCTGAGCTGAGGGTGAGGAGGAGGTGGGGGAGGAGGGGGAGGAGGAGGAGGAGGGGGGTTTGGGTTTTTACATCCTGAGGCGAGCTGTGGTGATTCATCTCCACGCTGATATGATTTGTGCTGTTATTCATGCTGAAGAAGGAAATCGGGGCAGGATAGAATCAAACGGGCGCCCACTCACTTCATTATGAATCTGTTTTCAGTTTTTTGTTGTTGTCGTTCTGCTCTTTAGCTCCAATCTGCTGCTCTTCCTCACGGCTTCAGCAGATTCAAACTAACGTGCCGAAAGTTCAAGACTCTGTCCCCGATGTTAAATCTGCCCCGAGGCTCAGAGATACAGCTCCACTGTACGCCGACAACATAGTGCTGCAGTGGGTCTGTTCAGGAGTGCAGACGGACTAACGGAGCCTCAGAATGTTCTGTGTGAGGTTCAAACATTTATTCATCATTCATTTAAGTTACACAACGAGCTGTGGTGTACCCACATAGGTCCCACACTTTTAATCTGTTGTTGTTGTTGCTGGAAGTGTCCTTCAGAAGATGGTCATAATGTGATAGACATGGTCAACAACAATACACAGGCAGGCTGTTGTCAGGGGGTCCAAAGTGTGTGTTCCTCACACCCTCACACCCTCGCAGCAGCAGCAGCAGCAGCAGCAGCCTGACCGGCTGATACAAGGCAGCATGGATCATGTTGTTTAAAGTCTGAACATGGCAGCAGAAATGGAGCCTCATCAGACCAGGGAGCGTGTTTTTCTTCTTCTATTGTCCAATGTTGGTGAGTCTGAGTGAATTGTAGCCTCTGTTTGTTGTTCCTTCCTGACAGGAGTCACACCTGGTCTCCCCTTCTGCTGCTGTAGACCATCTGCTTCCAGGGTGTTGTGCGTTCAGAGGTCTGGTTAAAATCAGTGTTATCTGAGTTCCTTTCCGGTCTGACCGTTCTCCTGCTGCTGTCTGGATATTTTCTGTGTTTCAGACCTCTTTAAACACTACAGACGGTTGTGTGAAAGTCCCTGAAACACTGAGACCAACAACCTTCCTCATTGCTCTGTATTTTTCTTTTTCAGGAAGTGCTGGAACCCCGGTCATCTTCAATGAAAATGGCGACGCTCCCGGGCGCTACGACATCTTCCAGTATCAGATCAACAACAGGTCGACAGCAGAGTACAAGGTCATTGGACACTGGACCAATCAGCTGCACCTAAACGTAAGGACCACTGACCTGTGACCAGTGCTAGCTGTGTTTTCATAAAACCTGAACTGTTTGCTGATTGTTTCCTCCCCACAGATGGAGGCCCTGCAGTGGACCACCGGGGACTCCTCCCTGCCGGCCTCGGTGTGCAGCCTGCCCTGCCGCACAGGTGAGAGGAAGAAGGTGGTGAAGGGCGTCCCGTGCTGCTGGCACTGTGAGCGCTGCGAGGGATACCACTTCCAGGCCAGCGAGTTCACCTGTGACCTCTGTCCTTATGAGAAGAGACCCAACCAGAACCGCACCAGCTGCCAGCCCATCCCCATCATCAAGCTGGAGTGGCACTCACCGTGGGCGCTGGTGCCCGTCTTCATCTCCGTCCTGGGGATCATTGCCACCACCTTTGTCATTGTCACCTTCGTCCGCTACAACGACACGCCCATCGTGCGCGCCTCTGGCCGGGAGATGAGCTACGTTCTGCTGACGGGCATCTTTCTGTGTTACATCATAACTTTCCCCATGATCGCCGCACCTGACGTTGTGGTCTGCTCCTTCCGCCGCATCTTCCTGGGCCTCGGCATGTGCTTCAGCTACGCCGCGCTGCTCACCAAGACCAACCGCATCCACCGCATCTTTGAGCAGGGCAAGAAGGCGGTGACGGCGCCGCGCTTCATCTCCCCAGCCTCCCAGCTGGTTATCACCTTCTCACTCATCTCGGTCCAGCTGCTGGGCGTCCTGGTGTGGTTCGCCGCCGACCCGCCACACACCTTTGTGGACTACGGTGAGCAGCGCACGCAGGATCCCGAGAATGCTCGCGGCGTACTCAAGTGTGACATCTCTGACCTGTCGCTGATCTGCTCCCTGGGATACAGCATCCTCCTGATGGTCACATGCACTGTTTATGCCATTAAGACGCGCGGCGTTCCAGAGACCTTCAACGAGGCCAAACCCATTGGATTTACTATGTACACGACCTGTATCATCTGGCTCGCCTTCATCCCCATCTTCTTCGGCACGGCGCAGTCGGAAGAGCGGGTTAGTGCCCTTTCATGATAAATAATTCACTGTCATGTTTAATGTATTGTTTCTGCAATGTTTATAAATGGAAACACTGTCAGCAGCATCTACACGTGTGTGACACCTTATAGAAATATGCGGATAGTAATGATGCACTCTCAAACCACGCACTTAGTAATCTATTACTTTGATTTCTTAATATCCTTTATTTTTTTGCAGTGTTTGCATGCACAAAGTAACTATCCACTCGTTTGGCCAGATGAAGCTGAACTAGAGCTCTGTGCTCACAGAGATCATGTGGTCTTCATGTGGAGACAGAAAGGAGAGGCTAGAACCCGAAGAACACGCTTCATACAGTCAGACATGGTGGTGGCAGTATGATGCTGTGAGGAGGATTCAGTCAATCTGGAACTGTGGATCCTGTCAGGGTGGAAGAATCATGAAACAAAGCAGCCTAAAGTTCACACATTTTGTTTTTTTTTTTATGCTGTGGCATCTTAATCAAACACCGCTCATTGGTAATGAACACTTAGGTAGCTTAGGACTCTGTGTGCAAACCAGAATCCACATTCAGTCCTGATCAGATGGACTGATTGATGTTTGGTTTGTTTCTGATCACCACAGACACAGCCCGGCTGCATCGCAGCCTCTCAACACTAAACTAATTAGAGCGGAATTAAATTCAGATCATTCACACGACAGGTTTTGGGTTTTTGAGTTTGCTGTTAGCGAGCCTGCCAGATGGAGGATTCTGCTCATTATCATGTCTGTGGAGATCTGGAGGACAGGTGGAGCGATTCTCTGAGACTTCCTCTAAATATAGTTCATCAGTCTGTTTCTGATGCTGCTACTGTTTTAGGTGCAGAACCTCAGTGTTATATAGATACTAATACACAGACTTTCTGCATGCATAAGTAGTCCTGAAAGGCCACCAGATGAGGCTTATCAGCTGAATATAGTCCAAGGTCCACTATGAGGCAGAGTGCTCTATGAACAGAAGAGAAAATCTGCCCTGTGAATCCAACAGGAGTATTCAGGAGTAGGTTAAAGGAGAGGTCTGTAGTTCTTACATAGCTCTAAAACAGTGAAGCAGCTTTTGTAATTATAAATTATTGCCTCTAAATGAGTATTTCTAAATCCAATCATGGCCTGTGGAGTGGATCCACTACTCCACCAGTGAGCAAAAGGAACTGGAGGAGGAGCCTATAGCTAGCATGCTAGCTTTAATAACTTCATCCAGCCATTCAGCCTATCCCAGCCAATCACTGTAGAGATGGACGACATGACAGCTTCACAAAAGTCAGACCAAAATTTCTGGATCACCCCCTGGTGGCTGGCTGCAGTGTAGGTCACAAACCCCACCTCCTCCATGTAAAAGTTAGGGTAGGAGAATTCATTCTGATGCACTTTTTGTTAAATTAGTGTAACTTCTCATTACAATAAGAGCAACCAATTAGTTCGGCAGTTTCGCATTAAAACGAAGAATATGAATCATCTGTGGAAGCTATAAAATGCTAAAAACATCAGCCAATCCTCCGGGTGGACCCTGCGCGGAGTATTGGCGGAGTATTGGCGGAGTATTGGCTTATACAAAAATGATGAAGCTAAGTGTTGACAAAGGGCAGCCCTGCAGCCGTGGGCTTTATGGATCTTCGCAAAAGTATAAACCAGGCTTAACGGTAGGGTAGGAGATTTTAAAAACAAAGTGAGAGTCAGAAAGATTTCTAAAGTAAACACACGCCCCTTTCTCTCGGAGCTCACCCCGAAGCCACACCTCCAATCACATGGACGCACATTACCTGAAGACGAGCTGCGGTCTGTGACTTCGTTGAGCTCCGAGAGAAAGGGGTGTGTGTTTCCTGGTGTTTGGGGCATGTCTAACATGCAGGACGTCCCGGGGCGGACACCTCAGTATCATCCCAGAGGTCTGACCCTTTCCACAGTGATGGATGGATGGAAGACACCTGTTCACAACGAGCTTCATGTTTCCTTCTTTCTGCACTGTCACTCTCTTCCTGCTCTACGCGCATCAGAGAAGTACATGCATGATGGTCGAAGTCACGGGCCGCAGCTCGTCTTCAGGTAATGTGCGTCCATGTGATTGTAGACGTCCAAAGAACAGTTCTCCATCACATGACCATGAAGGTCTGTTTGGTAATGCATCCGTGTTCCTGTGGTCATCAGGACATTTGGCAGGTTTAACACAGGATCAGTGTCGCTGCTGAGTGAGTTTTTCAGATCCTCCTGGTCTTATGATCAGGATTAGAGAAATGATCCTGCCAGGTGCTTCTTGTCCATGAAGCCACAGTTGTTCGTGTTGGTTTTAAAGTTGTGAAGGTGTTACTGGAGGAATTTTGTGGAGGTTTTCTCGGGTGGAATTTTCAATAGTTTGGTCGGCAGCTTAAAGGGTTTAAGTAGTGTTTTCATTTTCTGCAACAGTGCCCCTTCATTCCATGAGATTAATGTTCCTAGTCCCAGACAGGTGTTTGACTCTGGAACTTTGTAGATAAAATATTTACATAACAAAACATTTTCTCATTCTGAAAAACACTGGTGTGTGGAAGATTTTACTGCCACTGCTTTAGTAGGGAAATCTGTAATAACGTCAATACCTCAGACCCCTGTGATAAAGCTTGATGATAGGTTTATTTTGTAGTTTACTGGTTTTGTGCAGGCTCCTGGCTGCTTTCCATCAGATGTACGTTTCTCTGATGCTGCTGTGAGTCGTTACTCTGCAGCACATGCATCAGTTTGTTTTTAGAAACGAAACTGCCAAACAATTGTGTGTGTCTGTAAGAGATGATGAAGAGCAGCGACACCACTGGGGGATCTTTACCACAGAGGAAACAGACCAGATGAAGAGTTATCGCTGCTACAAAGCTCTGGTCCAGGGTCTGGTCCTGAGCTGCTGGTTGAAACATGCCAAACTTACTGCCAGCAATGTGAACCGAACTCCTGATCCGCTTGTAGAAGGACTGAATGGCCTGTAGTTAAAGGTCCAGTACCCCAGACTGCTGAAGCACCCGCCACAGGATACCCCGAGGCACACAGGAAAATGCTTTCTCCAGATCCATAAAGCCCACGGCTGCAGGGCTGCTCTTTGTCAACACTTAGCTTCATCATTTTTGTATAAGCAGGATTGTCCGGTGCAGCCAAAGAGCAAATGTAGTCTGGTTTAGTAGCCCCAGGATTCTGTCTCTGTCTTTGCAGATGACGTGGTCCTACAGGCTCTGCTCCGGTCTGTAGTGGTGAAGGGAGAGCCGAGCCAAAAAGTGAGGCTCTTTAGCCTTAGCTATGGCCATAGCAGTGGAGTTTCCTCTGCTGGGTCAGGTGGAGCTTGCTTGGAGGAGGAGGAGGTGGTTTTGGCATCTGGTTAGGATGCTACCAGGAAGCTTCCCTGGTCTTTGGGGCATATCTAACATGGAGGACGTCCCAGGGCGGACACCTCAGTATCATCCCATAGGTCTGACCCTTTCCACGATGATGGAGGGATGGAAAAAACCTGTTCACAACGAGCTTCATGCTTCCTTCTTTCTGCACTTCACTTCATCTCTTTAACAAGCAGACTCTGGCGCTGCCACGATGGCGATGGCCATAGCCTCATGTAAGAAGATGATTATAATTTATGGTTCCCAGGAGTCTTATTTGGTTTCTCTGTTTTGGCGTTTGAAAACTGTTTCCACTCAGACTCAGACTGAGGTGCAGGTGAAGTCCTCTCTGCCCCGAGCTGCCACTCCTCTGCTCCTCCTCTCTGTCATGATCTATGAGTCTCCATTAAAGGGCCTTATTAAACACCGCTCCGGACCACAGCGTGTATCGATCTCCGCTCATGCTGCTCGTCCTCATTTGTACTCGAAGTTTTCAGTAGGTTGTACTCCCACAGCCGGAGGACCTACCAGTCGATGAAGATGGCGGCATCCTGCTCAGTATTTAACTCATCACACGCTCGTCTCTCGCCGTGCTGTCTGCCGCTCGCCACGTTGCGTGTCAGCGTCGGTATCTATTTGCAGAGTGAGAAATCAGTGTGTGGGTGCAGACTCTTCTGTTAAAGGATCACTCCTGGACTGAGGGTCTAATTAGCTTACATGTTCCACTCTGCTCGGAGGGTGGAAGTGGAAGTCGAATTTTTTTGTGGAGTGAGGCAGATGTGTTTCAGCTAAATAATTAACATGTTATCATGTAAAGTACAATTTAACTGTCAGTTAGAGGCCTCGTTAGGAACCTTCTTTATGCAGTAATGTCTTTACAGTGCGGCCGTCCTCATGTATTCATACATCATATGTAAAATCAAACACTGTATGTGTTTAATGACAGAGGTTATCTTTATTTGAGGCAGTAGGCGAGGCTCCCTCATCTAACATGCTCAGTGCGTCTGTGCAGCTTATTGATTATCACATATCTCAAAGTGATTAATTTTGATTTATTATGTGGGCTGTAACGATTCACCAAAATTAGATTTTTCACATTAATTATTACCACAGATGTCAAAGGAAAGGGTGGCGGAGCATTTATCAAGCTGTATGAAAAAAACATAAATAAATAAAAAAACATTTTAATGATCACAGCAATCAGAACACAGGCTGCTGCTCTGCACCCAAAGACTTTGTTGGCTTTTGGTTAATCTAGTGTTGAAATGATGAATCTGCTAATCAGATTATACATTTGAAAATTGAAACTTATTCTGGGGCTGGGAGTCGCTCGATGGTCCTGGTCATGGATTACTGGACCCGGTCTTTACCTGCACTTTGTTCCTGGAAGGGGCGTGGGATTATCCATCTACCTTCACCCGTGACCGGAAGAATGAGATCACAAATACAAGCACCTGAAATGAGTTTCCTTCACATGGCAGCTGGTCTTTAGAGACAGGGTGAGCAGCTTGGTGTTCGGACATCTTGTGCTTGGTGGGGAAGCGGGAGTAGGGACCCGGAGCTGACCCAGGTCACACTGGAGGGATTGTATCTGTCAACTGGCCTGGAAACATCTCAGTATGAGCTGGAGGAGGCAGCCAGAGGGAGGTCTGGGCCTTCCTGTTTAGGCTGCTGCCCCCCTTGGTCTGATCTCTGATAGGCAGCAGAAAGTAAACAGATGGATATGCGACGTTCATTCCTTCAGTGTGCTTCCTCTTTAAAAGTTTGATGGTGATACAGATGCAGATACAGTGAAATGCTCTCAGACGTCCGGTTGTTTTTATGTTTTGATATGTATGTTGTTGTTTTCTGATCGCAGAAGCAAGATGGTTTACTCTTTAGCTCCTTCCATCATCACCTACGCTTAGTTCAGCTCTACAGCATGAAAACACATCCAAGCTAATCCTGCTTTTCTGATGTACAGTGTTAGACTGAAAGGTGAGACGATGAGGACTGTTCCACCTCTCTGAAAAGTCTGAGCGAGGCACCGACAGAATGCTGCCACATGTGCATGCGGTTGCTGGTTGATAGACATTTGACATATCACACAGCCCTGATCTGACAGAGAGCTGAGGCAGAATAGAAACACGGGGGACCTGAACGCACCACCTGATCTCCTCGGTCAGCCTGTGAATCTGGAGCACGCTCACTAGCTGACATTTACAGTAGCAGCAGCTGCCAGCTGTGTGCTGGCCACACGCCAGCCTCATAGAGAAGCCAGAGAATGACTAATAAGCACATCAGAGGGGCCGGGCCCTGAATACAGCGCAGCCGGTCCCCGGGAGGCTTCCCCGTTCAGAGGCAGGTAGGCAGGGAGGATTCAGAGCTGCGCTGCCTCCATGCATAAAGAAGCAGGCTTTCACACTCTGCTGAAGGATCCAAGAGACGATTAACATGCTGCCTCTGCCCACAGCAGCTCCTCAGGGGACTCCGGCTCCTCTGACCTCAACTTAGGAACTGCTTTATCTTATTAATATGCTAACAGTGCTATTATTAGCGCTATTATAAGTGTCTACAACTGCTTCACTCTGCCTGCAGATATAAAAATCACAGAAACGGCCTCCGCTGCTCTCTGACCGATGTTGTAGAGCTCACAGGAAGTGACGGCTACACTTTAAAACAACCACAGAGTTTGAACCGTGTCCAGCCTGGAAACATTGCTTTGAAGCGTCTGAACCGAGACAGCTGTGGTGAGATTCAACTTTGATGTGGTCATGTGACTGCAGTTTGAGCTTGTTGCAGTTGACAGGGTGATGGAAGCATCACTGTATGCTCTCCATTCATGGCGTCCAGCACGGCAACAATTACAGAAGAAGAAGAAGAAGAAAGCAATCAGCGGAGACATCAGCTGAGCTGGAGTAGCCTTTCTAAACTCCACAGTCTGCAGTTCCTGTAGTGGCCACTGGAGGCTGCTCTGAAAGCCAGCGTTTTTGAGCATTTCTTTGGCTGAATTTCTCAAATGACAAACATGCCCACAGCCCGTCATAATCTGGTGTCATATCAAAAGCACACAAATGGCCATAACTGGAGGTGGAGGGGTAGATGGCGCCCCCTGTGGTACCAGGGAACAGCCCATTTCACTTTCATTGTTTCTTGTGATACAGTTGATGGATTAAAATTGTTTGATTTGGGTGTAAAGTATAGAGTGTGAATAAAAAGATTCGGAGGCTCCAGCCGCCACCATCTTGGTAATGCCTGAGCCAGCCTGGTGTCTGCTTGGAGCGTGAATGGAGCTGAAGTACGTGGAATTGGATGCTGCTACAAACATCTCATTTTTGAACCCTCCCTTAAGTGGACACATGAGGAACTGCAGTTTTTTCTTGACTACCATAATGAGGAGTCCTGCCCTGAACAACATATTTACATAAGACCACAGGGAGGCGCCAGATATATCAACATAGGTTGTTTTGATTGGTTGTTTTGAGAATGTATCAAAACTGTCAACAGCCAATCAATCAGTGAACACCGATGCTATTGAACACACCAGCCTGTTTATTAAATGTGGCACACTTCACAACCTTTAATCAAACCCTGTGTGTTGGTTTTAAATACCAAATAAAGGCTGTGAGGGGGGCGTAGCAGCGGCGCCTCCAGTGTGACCAGGTGTGGAGAACGACACCGGGATGCTGCTACAGACAGTATGACGTGATGTCAGAGAGAAAGTCAGTGAGACTGGGAATAAGACGGCGATGTCTGCAGCTCTTCTAACAGGCAAAGAGCAGGCAGACATGGTGACATTAAAGCTGCAGGAACATCCACATTCTTTGCCTCCTAACTGGAACTGCCTGTAACAGGATATTGCACTGAGGTACTCCACACACCAGCTGAAGATATCAAACTTACATAAGTCCTGCCTGCTCCAGGTACAGCATGTTCTCCTGAGAGAACAGCACTGAGTTTAGAAGGGGCGTAAACGGCAGCGTCATGTTTATTCATGAACACCGGGACTCAATTAAAGTCTCCCAAACTAATGAGCGTGAAGCGGATCTCGTTCAATAATCAAATGTTTGATGAGCTGATGCTGCTGATGCTCATATCAAAGAGCTGCTGCTCTAGTTCGGCTTCAGCTGCAGTCTGAGCTTTCAGCCCGTGGAGCTTTGATCAGGCTGACAGCTGGACGTCTTCTATCAGACGACCCAACCTCCAGTCCACCTTAAATCTCCTTATCAAAGACTCTTCTACTCCTGTTAACCTTAATATGGCCAAAGAGCAGGGTTGTCCAATAACCGGAAGGTCGGCGGTTCAACCCCAGCTCCTCCCTAGTCATTGTTGTGTGTCCTTGGGCAAGGCACTTTACCCGCATTACCTCCAGTGCACTCACTGGTGTATGAATGCGTATGAATGAATCGGCGGTGGTCGGAGAGGCCGTAGGCGCACCTTGGCAGCCACGTCTCCGTCAGTCTCCCCCTGGGGAGCTGTGGCTACCACTGGTAGCTCACCACTGCACCAGCTTGCCACTGTGTGAATGTGGTGTGAAAGAATAATGCATCTCAATGTAAGTGCTTTGAGTGCCTGCCCAACAGAGCAGAAAAGCGTAATATAAGACCAATGCATTATTATTATTATTATTAGTGGACCCTGGAGGAACTGCAATATTTGGTGCTTCATTTTCAGTGTTCAGTTTTTAGGCTTTAAGCTTTAAGCACAAACTCTTCCATCTTCCATCCAATGGTGAGGATTCCTGCCACTGAAAACACATCTGTGTGTGACCAAGAATGGAAAAAAGAATCCCGTGTTTGTAGATGAGGTTTGACTGTCCTGTGTGGAGCCTGAGGAGGGTGTGTTGATGAAGATTCTCAGTCATCCAGTTCATAATATGTAGAGAAGATTGAAGCAAGGCATCTGGACTTGCAGAGTTTTCTTGAAAATAGGGCCTGTCCACTTGCCTGTTCATGCCAGTGTCCCACAGCTAGCTGCACTGCACCTTGAGGGTGTCCTCAGTGAATGCATGGAGTAAAGTTAAGTCATTTAAGGCTGCAGCTCATTCTCAGGAAAAAACACACAACGTCATGATCATAGTGCCTGACATCATCCAAACATGTCAGAACTGAAATGAAAGAAGCCATGCTGCTAATGGCTGCTGATTGGTCAGCTCTATAGCAGCCAGAGTCCTCACATATATATCTCTATAGGGGCTCTGCTGTGGATGGTTGGATGATCTGGGTTGGAAAAGGTTCGATATAAACATGGAACTATATGTAGAGTCTTTACCACCTTATATAAAAACATCCTGAATATTCTCCTTGAACGTCACATCTGTGGATGAACCTGATGACACTCACTTATGTTTCTGAGGATTCATCCGTTCATCAGTGGTTGTTTGTTCAGATTCTTACGGAGAAAGATGAAATCTTTCCATCTTGTGTAATGATGTAAGAAGCCAGCCGGCTCTGACCTTCACACTGTTTGTCTTGAAGACGCCTCATCACTCATCGTGCAGCTTGTGTTTTCTCTTAGGCCCACAAATGGCTTTATGCTCCGCTGTCTGTCGTACATTTTCATAATGAGTCCTTGATGCGTCGCTGGAATCACCACGTTGTTTTTTTGAAAGGAACTCGCCATCTGTCGCCATGTTTCCTTCTCCTCCTCCTCTTCGGTCTTGGTGGCTGAACACAGCCCCTGCAGAGGAATCCCCCACTGCCAGTTTGACACTCAGAGTCAGAGGGGCCATTAACCCCGGGTTACTTCTTGATGCGGTTGCCGTGGCAACACGGTTGGACTGCGTGTTGCGCACAGGGGGCACAGGTGTGTTGTGACAGATGCTGTGGGGCAGGTAGAGGAAACAGAGGTTTATGCTGCCTGGTTAAGTCCTGGAAAGAGTGTGTGTGTGTGTGTGTGTCATAGCTCAGTTGATGTTATTTTCCTGCTTCAGGAGAGCGAGGTTTTTCAGCATCAATGGTGAGCGTGTCCAGATGCTTCCTTTCACCCTCACTGTCCTCTGCTGTGTGTGTGTAGTGTCTACTCGCTGCTCCTCATCCTCACCTGACCAGCGGCTACTTCTTCTCTCCACAGATGTACATCCAGACGGCCACGCTCACCGTCTCCCTCAGCCTCAGCGCCTCCGTCTCTCTGGGCATGCTCTACATGCCAAAGGTCTACATCATCATCTTTCACCCTGAGCAGAATGTGCCCAAGCGCAAACGCAGCTTCAAGGCCATTGTCACCGCCGCCACCATGACGAGCAAGCTGTCGCAGCTGGCAGCCGAGCGGCCCAACGGTGAGGTGAAGACGGAGCTGTGTGAGGGCGTGGAGGCCAGCGGTGAGTGGGGCACACGATCATTGTTATAAACCCCACAAACTAAAGAGTTAAAATGCTCCTCATATAAGATCTGTTCAGATGTTTTGTTCTCACTTTTTGTACAATGAGTGGAGGCGGAGCTAGTCGTCCATCTTTATTTACAGTCTCTGCACCTGACTTGCACCATGTAGCTGTGTTAGCTGTGATACTTCATCATCCTGCTGTTTCCTTTCTCTCCTCAGTGCCGCCGACAAAAACCACGTATGTCAGCTACACCAACCACGCCATGTGAAGGCGCTGTGGCTCCGACCCGAGGACGGACCCCCGGAGCGTTGATCTGTCAGAGGTGATGTCACAGAAGAGGCGCTGTGAACGCGCTGACGTCTGGTTCTGTTTACAGACTGCTGCGGTGCACACAAACATTCAAGAGGCTGCGAGGGGGCGGGAGCTCGGTCACCTGACGGACTAAAGACTAAAAAGAAATACAAAAATATAACTTGTGGGGACCAACTGTATTTGTCGTGATTCTACTTGTGCGTTGTGGTTGTGATTCTGGTTCCTGTCTCATGTCGTCTGTTTGTCGACCTGCATTATGAGATGAGTCCGTGGCTGTGTCTGGCTGGCTGAGCGCTGGCTTCAGGTGGTGAAATGTCTACACGCCATGGTTGAATTGAAGCATGCCCTTTTTTGATACAAAGGATCTATTTATAATAAAGGAATGTTTCACAAAGCCGGTGGCATGGTGCGGTCTGATTGACGGGCGAGATGGTCTGAATGAGAATAAAAGGAAGAATAGGAAGTGGTCGTGGGTGTCTGGGCTGGGTGTCTTCTCTCTCTTTCGCCCCCCCTCAGTCTCCAGTCGTCCTGTCCGTGGACACAGAAAGTGCTGACGCCGCGCTGATGATGAGTCCTCAGAGCCAGACTGTGCTGACACTCTGTATGTCTAATTCTTCACCTTTTTTTTAACCCACCTGAACATTGGACATTTTTCACTCACATGTTCCCTGAAAGTCCTGAAAACAGCACAATGGCTCCTAGCAGAGAGAACTCAAGCAATCCTGCTCAAGGTTAGTACCCCTCCTTTCTTATATCAGACAAACGCAACCTCAGATGATACTCGGATAGTTTGAAGAAGCACTCAGGAAGATGGATCGTTCAGGATATTTAAGTATTTGCATGTTACAGCCGCTACAAACTAGGTTTCTGCTCCTGTTTCTGCAGGTCAGCCGCATATCTGCTGGTCTCAGGTGAGTCAGTCCTGGCTTCCCAGCTGCTTTGTTTCTTGAAGAATTTTCTTATTGTCAAAAGAGAGTTGTTCAAAATCAGGTGCCGTATTCACAAAGATTCTTAGAATCCACTCTTATCTTAGCCTAAAAAATCTTAGTAAGGACTCCTAGCTTAAAAGTGATTTTTAACTGTGACTGTTTAGGCGGTGGCGTACCTCCTGGCGCAGTCTTCATAATTAACCACAAACATTATTCCTGCTCGTTATAATCTGTAGCAGTTCAGCGTCATTCACAGCTTGAAGAATGTTTCTCCTCTCTGTCGCTCCGTCCTGTTCTCCCTGTTTAATGAACGATTAAGCATCTTAGAAGTCCTCCTCTCCACTCTTAACAGTTTTTTTACCTTAAGACCTATTTTATCTTTACTAGGATTTAGTCTTAATTTTAAGTCGAAATTCTTAGAAAACGTCATAATTCTAAGATATTTCTTAGAATTTCAAAACTAAGGGAAACTCCTAGCGCTAAGAATTTTGTGAATACGGCCCCAGGTGTGTTTGTTGACTCTTTCCACCCCAAGCCTATTTTTTAAGCTTAAAAATGGCATTCCCAAAATGAACAGAGTATATCTCAGCAACCACTAGGTGTATTTGAATACTTTTACTTTTGAATAATAAAGGGAACACCTAGAAGATTTTCTCAGATGTGTAAGGATTAGTTGGTATGCCTCTGGCTCTTTGTAAATTAACATGGCACACAGCAAAAGTGAAAAACAAATTTCTCTCGTCTGTTGAAACTTTACATTTTTATAATGAATATCTTCTTGAAATGATGCAGTTGAAGCACCTAGTTATATCAAGCTGTAGCTAAGCTTGTGGACATTATGTCTGCCAAGTTTCATTTCATTCTAATTAAGGGAAACAAAATTACAGAGGGTTTAGTCCAACCTATGTAAGCATCACACACATTCAATGAACATCCAGGATTTGACCTTTAACATCAGACCAACCTGAGTCTGGCAGGAAACTCGGCACGGTGCACGCCTCATTACAGAATGTTAAAAAAAGGCAGTCGATGTGATCGATACATGCTGTGGAACAGGAGAGGCCCGATCAATACGAGCTGCCAGAGAGAACTCCTCATGCATGTAATGAATATCTCTGCATGTCCCGGCAGAAAGGAGGAAGAGGGCAGGTCTGACTGACGGAGCCTCGGGGCATCCTGCCTTTATTTCCCCAGACACCGCTCGCACCCAAGTGAGAGAAAAGATGGCGAGCAGGTACCACAGCTGAAGCAGACGCTGCAGGCGAGTCGGGAGGATTCAGTCCTTCCTGTCTGATCAGCAGTCGGCCTCCTGTTTGTCCTGTTTGGGATGCAGACAGCGTTAGCGACCACGCACAGCCTGCCGTTATCTACTGTAGCTACATAATGCTAACAGGGCAGGTGCACTGATCAGCGTCCTGTCAGGGTCTTCTAGCTGAACCTTTCCTTAGTGCTGTCAGTATGCAGACAAATGTTTTATGCAGGTTCAGATTTTAAAAATGTTTTTGAGAGTACTCAAAAATTTTCTTTCCTGCTAATGTAGCCTAGCTGCTATCAACTGTAGCAAAATAGTAAATTTGTTGATGTGACAGCTAGCTGGCTTGCTAACGCTATCATTGACAAATTACTAAATGGATACAGCAGCTGATTTCCTGGGTCTTATTTTTAGTAAAAACAAAAGGCCAAAGTGTAGCTTAGCTTGGATGCTAGGTTAGCAATGTCATGGCTAACATGAGTTTCTTACAGCACAAAGAAATACAAACATGTGATAACTGCTTTATGCTAGCCCTGCTAGCCACCCCAGCTATAAAACAGGATGCTAACTGCAGCTTACCTAACGGCCACAGGTGTCACTGTTAACAAGGTTTTTCTGATTGTGGAGGATTTTTAAACATCATGAGTCTGTTTAAAGGTCTGTGGACGTGTGTGTGTGTAAATATTGTGTAAGCACAGTCACAGTAGCAGCGCTTCCACACGGCTCAGATTCAGAGGGTCATTGCCAGCAGCCACCGGGGGCATCTCCATTAGCCAAAGAATAATAAACAAATATTTTATACAGACTTTTTCCAACTCTTATTTTTTTTCTTTTTTGGCTCTCAGCTGTGTCCGAGCGACTGGTGGAGTCTGGCACCAGCACAGCCTGGCACATCACCACACCAGTCATCTCCACACTCTGGTCATTGTGTGGATCGAACAAACGCTGGGAGCCTCGGAGGCCGTGGTAGCTGGAGTGTTGTCGTCTCTGGACGGGTTAGATCCACTCTGTGGGTGAGACATGAGAGTGGCTTCAGTCTGACCCCATTTACTCCCCCGCAGTAATGAGCACTCAGGTCTCAGGCAGAGCCTTAATGAGGAGGTCGGATCTGTTCACACAACGTGGCGTCTGACGAACCTCGACATCCCAATCCCAAAGGGACCCATTAGCTGCAGGACCCATCCCAGTTCTGCCTGCAAGCTCGCTCCACATTCTCCCAGTTCCAGGAGAACTCTTTCCCTCTGCCCCTCTGTGCTCAGCTTCATCTCATCACTCTTCATCCTCCTGCATGTTTGTTTAGCAGCTTTTATTTTTAGCCGTTTCATTGTCGGTCCAGCCGCCGATCAGAGGTTCACCGCTCACTGAATGGAACTAATGTGGCGTCGACCTCTGACCCTAACTCTGACCCCGACACAGCTCCAAAACAAGAGTGCAATTAAGTCGAAGGAGGTGAAATAACAGGTGGACTAGAGACATCATCATCATCATCATCATCATCATCATCATCATTGAAGGGAAATTACACAAAATTCAAAATATGGTTAAATTAATCAAGACTAAAATGTGTTCTTTCACTTTGTTTTGTCCCAGAAAGCCGCACATCTCAGCTCCTGTAGGATTTAATGTTGTCTACTTATCAACATAAAAACAGCAAACATGTAAGAATCAATAGCACCAGGTCAGATCGGAGCTTCTAGTGGAGGTGATCATGGCCCAAACCGATCCGGGATGCTGGGGATGGTCCTCGCGGCCGCTGCCCTGCTGCGTGTCCCGGGTTTGGAGCATGTTTGTTGGTGGATGTGCGGTTGGAAAACACGATGTGTCCAAATCACTGTGAGGCAGCGTGAGGCTGACAGGAAGGACATGCTGTGTGTCGGAATGCCGCAGCAATAATCAGCCTGGAGAGGCGAGCCGTGTGAGAACAGAGAGCGTTCCCACAGACCGGGATGCAGCCGAGCGGCTTGGCAGAACACACTGCTTTATTTATGAAGCCACTGCCAGGAAGTAATCAGCGGCAGAGTGGACGCTGCCAAAACATGAATAATCAACAAAAGGAAAATGACATTCAGTCTAAAATAAGACTCCTCCTCACTGCAGGGCTCCTCCGTGTTCCTCTGTGTGGAGACGCTGCTTAGATTGAAGCTCCTGATCCAGAGACCTCCTCCTCCTCCTCCTCCTCCCAGGGGACGAGGAGGAGGAAGCTCCTGGAGCCGCTGTGTCCTGGCGGAGGCTTCAGGGTCAGTGACCTCACTGGTGAACTGAAGCTGTAGATGGACTCTGCAGCTCGGCAATTTCAGCGTCACATGGAGGCTCCACCAGCGGCTCTCAGGCTAACATGGCTGCCAGCTTCCACTTCCTGCTGTTTGATTTTTGGGTGCACGAAAAAAATGACCAAACTGTCATACAACTGGCGTTTTTTAAAAGTATTGATCAGATATCGTGCACAAGACGACTTCTTTCTTGACTCAACTCCTCATCATCAGTGTCCTGAGAAGACCAGTGTCTCACAGGTAGAAATGCAACAAGCTCACACACACACACACACACACACACACACACACACGGACAGCCTGGAGTGGGGCTCCCCACGCCAGGTCCACAGGGGCTCCGCAGGTGGCACCAGTTCAGGCTGTCTGTGGGGACCATCATAATAATATCTCAATAATACTAACACAGGAGATGATGGTATCGCCTCCTGCTGGTTCACTTTCTCACCGCCTGACAGCAGTGGGAGATCCTGCACCGTCAGCTTAATTGGCTCTCTGACAGACACGGTGTGGACTTTCATTACTCAGCACTTACAGAGACTAAGTCTGGAGAGTTTACCGTGCTTTAATGAGGACAGAGCACCAATCAATTCAAAGAGAGCTGATCAGTTTTAGAATGAATGAGCAGAATGTCACATTTTATCGGATTAACATAGAGTCTGCTGCCCTTCAGTCACACCAACAGCTGATGACGGAGCTCAGTCTGTCCTTTATCAATACTCAGGGTGATGATCCTCCACAATCAATTGATTTTTCAGTGTTTTAAAGGATTCGATCCTCTGACCTGGAGGCTGCTGCTGGAGTCAGCCCCTCACCACCAGTGATATGAAGTCTCTTCTGCTTCTGTGTCCAGGATTGTTGGACCAATCAGTGGGAGGCCCAGGATGCCAGCGCTCCCTCGGGACAGCTGAATTAAACATCTTCACCATTAAACGAGGTCTTAAGGTGAAACCTGTTCAGAGTAGAGAGGAGGACAAGGAGGAGAGCCATCCTCCAGACTGAATGACAGTGAGCCGGTAGCATGATGTTTGTGGGTGACCTCACCTCAGACTGAACACTGTTCCTTCCTCAGAGTCACTCTGAGAACGTTCTGCACTGAAACCGTCAGACTGCTGATGAACGCAGGAATCACCATCTCCAAGAATCAATATTTATTGTATTTATAACACACCTGCTGCAGGCTTCATTAGCTCTTATATTAATAATACAACTATTGATTCCTTTTATCCCGCTCCCGCGCAGGAAGCTTCCCGTCAGCCGACTCCACCGCTCTGCAGCTCTGATGGATTCTGACGCACTCAAGTTTATTTTTATCCCCTCAGGTATTGATTTGTGTGTGTCTTCCAGCTCCTGAGATTTTAATTGGCTGCAGGCGGGTTCGGTCTCAGGTGGTCTGCAGTGACATGTTCAGCACTGCTGGTTCAGCTCACAGCCTACTGCTCACCTGAACTGAGCCGGCACACAAGTCCACGCAAAGTCTAGAGAAGAAGAAAGATTTGACCCCCTGATTGGCTTTATTTTTGGTCACTCTTCATCATCTTCACTTCATTTTTCCCTCCACCTGCCAGAATCATCCTGTCACTGTAGAAACGAGCTCCCCTGTCATTTAGAGCCGCCAGGCTCTGAATCAAGCCTGCAGCTCCTCTGATGGGCTAAAAGGTCTCAGATCCTCTCTCAGACCGGTGACAAGCAGCTCTCTGCCCTGCAAAAAAAATCAAAGGAAGCTTCAGGTTTCTGCTGCAGAACAACATGTTAGACTTATTGAAAGTACAGTGTTTACTTCTTTATTTAGTTTTTTGCTGACAAAAACGGACAAAAATTCACAGAAATGCAGCTGAAGTAAAAGTGCTGCATTCTGCTTCTCACAGACCTGATTAATGACCCCGGCTGAGAGCGGAAATAATATTTTTTATCTGAACCTAAAACTGCCATCTGTGGTGAGTGCAGGCAGCAGAGAGCGGCTCGTTAACCCGCTCACAAAAAACACATTTTCCAAAGTTATAAAAGGTAACACACACACACACAC
Organism: Parambassis ranga; assembly: GCF_900634625.1. Lineage (NCBI taxonomy): Eukaryota > Metazoa > Chordata > Actinopteri > Ambassidae > Parambassis > Parambassis ranga. Next base: position 23,008,928 of record NC_041039.1, read on the forward strand.
ACACACACAGTGTGTGTGAACAAACCGATGATATGTGACCTGAACCAGATGGATGATTAGCATGTGAAGCTGCTGCTGTCCTGTCTGGGTATTAATAAACTACACAATGCTTCTAAAAGGAAGCCGGCAAGGCCGTCAGAGCAGGATCCTCACAGTCCCTCCATTAATCCACTTTTTGAATTGTGCAGTCTGAACTTCCATTGCTGCAGGGGCAGACACTTAAACACCCGCAGATAAGCGGAGAAACGTGTACGACTCGGCTAGGCTAGATTGGCAGCATTCTTGATTTTGGAAGGTTGCTCTGGATAACAGACCGTTGCTATGGATGCAGTGCTGGTCACCAGGCAGATTTTCTGTGCAACATCCCCATCTGAATAATGTAATCTGTGAAAAAAAAGCCTGGCTCACTGTCCGGTTTGTTGTTTGGGGCTGGTCTTGTCACCTTGGTAACAAAAAAATGGCAGAAAGGTTTGTTGCAGATGAAAGAATTTTGCCTTATGGAATTTGAGCTAACCGTGAATTAGAAGTGAAATAACTTCATCTCTTTTTAACGTCTCACCAATAGCTGACCTCAAGTGGTCACTGGAGGAACTGCAGTTTCTGACACTTCCTCAGACCCGCAGGTTGCTGCGTGCTGATGTGTTGATGCTGAAGGTTGATCCAGTCCAGCCGCTGTGAAGAAGCCAGCCTTTTAGCTGCAGCTCTTAATTAAGATGAGTTCTTAATTATGTTAGCATTGTGACATTAGCAGTTAGCTTACATAGCTAATAGCTTGCTGTGGTTGTTTACATTGTTCATACTGCACAAAACATATGCACACACACACTCACACAATCTTCAACAGCTTCCTCTTCATCATCCCCCTCTGGGCAGAAGCTATAATTAGCTGAGGCCCCCTGGGGCCCCTACAGGCAGAGATGACCCATGCTAGATGCCCTGAAATTAATGATCCACATGCTGTCCTGTCTCTCTCACACACACACACACACAGTGCATTATTTACTGTAAACTCTGGTGGAGGTGGAGGAAATGCATTTGTCATCATTAAGGTGTCGCTCCCATTTATACAGAGACAACCCGGGAACCAAGGACGACATCAGTGCTAATAGCTGTGAGTTCACTGTCTTTCCATCCTGCAGGTATCATAATGAGGAGTTCAGTGCTGCAGACGCTGCAGAGCTCAAGCTCAGACTGGTCAGAAACCAGCAACACACTGGACTCACTCAACACGACTCAGCAGAAAAGTCTCCAGATTTCACTATGATGCAGCGAGAACCTGCCAACACCCAGACCATCCCTGATTAAGATAACCTTCCTCATCACCTAGCAAGGACACTCACCTTCATTTCTTTTCCACACCATTGTGTTATTGATTCTTCCAGAGATGCTGCAGATAAACGTGAAGATAATTTCTTCCTCTGAGGTCAAACTCATCTCAAACAGGAATGAAGCTGCAGGAAGTCTTATATCTTCAGTTGTTGAGTGTATCTGTGAGAAGAACCTCCTGGTAGTTTGTCTATGAAGGCATCACACATGATGAGTGGAGAAGCTTTTTACTTCTACCTAAAATTGATGTAATTCTTCTCCTTTAGTTTAGAGAGTTTTAGTTTCACATCTAAGGCCACAGAAGCTATTGTAAGCTGTGTTTCCATGGTAACGAAGCATCCACAACATCCCTCTGTGAGGTTTCTGGAGAGACAATTTGAGTTCCTGTGGGAGGCTTCCACTGTCGCCATGACAGCGTCCAAGTCTGGTCGTCTAGTATAGTTGCATATAAAAGTGTCAGAGCTTTAAAGGATGTCAGGACTTGGATTCTGTTGCTTCTTGTCATATTGTTTCTATGTTGATCTAGTATGTTGTCCTCCTAGGTTTAGGCTCTGTGTTAACCTGTGTTCTGTTATTGTGTCATTGTTAGCTGTAGGTTGATGCTCGTCCTAGTTGTGTTTTCAGTGTCTCATACTTCCTGTTTTACTTTGAAAGTCCTGTGTTGGTGTTTCCCCTTGTGTCCCTGTGAGTTTGATTACCTTGTGTTCTCCCTCCTCCTCCTGATGATTGCCTGCTCCTCCCTAATGTGTGCCAGCTGTGTCTCATTGTCTTGTGTGTGTCTTGCCTTCACTCGGTGTCAGTGTGTTCTGTGACTTCGTGGGTTCATGTCGCCTCGCTACGCCTTGCCAGCCTTCACGACTTTTGTCCTTTTGCCTGGTAAATTCTTGTTTATATTTGAACTACCTTGAAATCCATGCTAAGAAGAACTTTTGTATTTGCTTTGAATACTTAGTTTAGCCAAGCCATGAAGAGGTGCTTGTGTTTTTGATTAAGAGTTATCTTTGTTTTTTGACTCCGCCTGGAGAAAATAGTGTCAGGGCTGGTGTAAGATGGAGGACACAAACGCAGCGGAGCCGGAAGTATCAGGCAATACTCTGGGTTTAATACAGGCCAAAGTTCGGTACACGGGTAATCATTCAGCGTAGCCAAAGTGTCCAAAAGGGCAAAGGCAAAAACAGTGGTCAAAGTTCAAAGCAGAGGTCGGTACACAGTAGATAAGTCTGCGAGGCAAAGGTAACAAAAGGGCAAGGCAAAAACAGTCGTCCAATCCAAAAACAGGTAATACACAGGATAATCCAAAATACACTCGAAACACACTGGGGAGATCACAAGAGCGGGAGGCTACTTGGACGGCTATGTTGCTTGGATTACTCACAAGACGAACTGGCAACGAGAGGGAAGAAACACACAGACTTTAAACACAAGAGGGCGGGAAGCCACAGGTGAGGCACATTAGGGCGGAGCAGGTAATCACGGGAGGGGGGAAGGGTGCACACACGAAGAAGGGGAAGTCAACAATCCTGAAACACAGGGAAAAATGAATACCAAAATAAGACAGGAAGTGACTAGTAAAACTCGGGTTAATGCACACAGAAAATAAGCTATCAAAATAAAAGCCCTGGCTCAAATCCTGACAAATAGACTTTGTTGACTGTGAACCTCTCCTGTCCTGCACTGGTGTCCTTACCTTGCCACTGAACCCAGGACACCCACTGTCAGCAATCTGGTGTCAAATAAAATGGCAAAGAAGCTTGTCACAGACTAAAGACAGCAATGTAAAAAGTGAGATGAAGCTGATCTCTTTGGTCTTTTTTGTGTTCTAACTTTAACATGGCGATGTTTTTGGACACACCTGAGGGAGTGCTGCAGCATTGATTTTACTCTCCGCCCTCAGGCTGTCAGTGTCATCAGTGCCACTTGTTTCCTGCTCCTCATCAGAGTTCTGATTCGGACATCATTCTGGGCTGCAGGCCCCGCAGCAGCATGTTTCCCCTCCTCAGCAGAAGGCGGCACGCAGAGCAGAGGTTCGGTGAAGTGTATCTGAGTGAACAGGTGTACTCTGTGACGGGGATGAATGTTTTCGCTGTAATGCATTCAGGATGAACACATGCTGAGGACAGATAAGTGAGATGAGTAACAGATCCGACAAAAGACGTGCCTTTTGTCATCCTGCAGAGGATCATGGGTACTCCCAGAGGGATGACACAGCTGAAGAAACACATGACACTGACATCATCTAAATATACTCAAAACAGGACTTAAAATGTAAATATAGAACAGAGCAGAGGGAGGATTCTTTCATGTGAATGTAAAACGGCCACAAAGTAAAGTGCTGTTCCATCTCTTCAAGGATTTACAGAAGAAAACAGTTTCTTAGATGAGTTCAAAGACAACGCTCTCAAGCACATGCTCAAAACTGCGAATACACAGAATCAGGCTGATCCGGTTGTGTGTTTACATGGCGTGTGCTCCTAATATCAGGTTACTGCTCTGCTTGTAAATGTCGTGTATTATAAGGAAATGATTCCACCTGCCACTCAGAGTTTCCATTAATAACATATTTGTGTCTGTCGTACTTCATCAGAAAAAAAGAAGACGCAGCCAAAGCTCGTCAGGTCAGTGCATCCTGCAGCACAGATGCTTTGGAGACTAGCTCAGCACAAAGCTGCAGCATCAGCATCCTGCACATATGTATTTATTCTGTGTTAAAGACTTTGCAGAGATGTTGGTGCTCTCTCTGCAGCTGTGTGGCTTGTTCATGTTCTTGTGTTGCTGCTACTTTTATACTTTTATCTGTGTTCAGTGGAAAATCAGATAGCATTTACCCTGAACTCCATTAAAAAGACCTGCATCTTTCATTGAGCTGTGGACATCATCCACATGCAGAGTGTGAGCACCTTGGAACAGGGTGGTGGACTGGAAGTGGCCCCCAGGCCATAAGTTTGAGATGTTCTCCTGCATGGACCCTGGTCTTTAGTCCACTCCTCAGACCTTCAGTCATGTCTGTGTGCAGGTCAGTCAGTAACCCTTTGCTCTCCTGGAGGTAGTTCTTCACTAGAAGAGATGTTTGCTTCATCTGTTATATTGGAGAGAAAGACTGGGTCTGGGTCCTGGTTGACTGCAGACTGCTTCAGGGTTTCTTTCAGATATTCAGACAGTCTTCTTGTTTCATGATTCTTCCACCCTGACAGGATCCACAGGTGCACACTCCTCACAGCATCATACTGCCACTACCATGTCTGACTGTATGAAGCCTGTTCTTTGGGTTCTAGCCTCTCCTTTCTGTCTCCACATGAAGACATCTCTGTGAGCACAGAGCTCTAGTTCAGCTTCATCTGACCAAAGGACTTCCAGCCTGTGTTCTCTGTGTGCTCTGTCTCCAGGTGGTCTCTAGCAGACCTTAGTCTGGGTGCTCTGTCTCCAGGTGGTCTTTAGCAGACTTCAGTCTGGGTGCTCTGTCTCCAGGTGGTCTTTAGCAGACTGCAGTCTGGGTGCTCTGTCTCCAGGTGGTCTTTAGCAGACTTCAGTCTGGGTGCTCTGTCTCCAGGTGGTCTTTAGCAGACTGCAGTCTGGGTGCTCTGTCTCCAGGTGGTCTTTAGCAGACTGCAGTCTGGGTGCTCTGTCTCCAGGTGGTCTTTAGCAGACTTCAGTCTGGGTGCTCTGTCTCCAGGTGGTGTCTTCTCTGCAGTCTGGCAGTCCATTCCTGAGCAGGACTCTAGTGACGGTCTTCTCTGACTCTTCAGGTCCAGACCTGGTTCAATCCTTCACTGGTGTGTCTGCAGCTGTTCTTGGTCTCAGATTATGTAACACACCTGAACTCCTCCATCCAGACCAACGCATGTGCTTGTTGTTGTTGTTACTGATGCAGATTGCGATGTGCAGCGATGCTGCCGTCCTGAATCTGTCAGTGCAGATGAGAGGTGAAGCTGCACAGGAGCCTTCAGCTCAGCTGTTACTCATCTGTCCTCTCCTGCTGTCGCCCGGCGTGCTGTCTTCAGATGTCTCCTCGCGCTGAGGCGGAGCGGCTGAACCCCGTCGTCCTGTCCGCGTACATTAAAATCAAACACACCTCTGTGTAAATACAATTGTGTCACATGCGGCGTGGAGTCGGAGGAAATCGTCCTTTTCAGGCTCTCAGCCTTCATCTGGTTCGCTTTATGAGCCCTGACAACCATCACCAGCTGCAGAGGAGCTAAATACCACAGCCCTGCCGGGAGTTACACACCGAGAGGCTGATGACTCGGCCTCTAAAGGTTCAGGAGAACAGCTGGGATGAGTCCTCTGAATGCTGTCAGTCAGGAAGAAACATGCTGAGCATCGTGCAGTAAAGGTCTGATCTGTGTCTGCTGGTCTCCTGGTTCCTGTCCAGCCCATGATGCTTTTGTAAAGTCTGATGAAGGGTGATGAAGACAGATGAGTTCTGACAGAAACCTGAAGACCATTTCTTTGAGCTTCTCTTGTGTGCAGACAAACACACAAAGTGATCATCTAAATCCTCATTATCTGCTCTAGAGCTGCAGCAATGATCACATGTAGTTCCATCTTGCTGAGGACCTCTGAGAGCTAGCAGATAGCGCCTATTATTTCAATTTATAAGCAAAATATGAACAAAATAAGTGCCGCTTCTGACCATCACTGGATCTGAAACATGGCTGCCAGTGCTTCCGTGTGCGTGTGGCTGTGACCTCTGACCCCTTTTCTCACAGGTCGGGCTGGCCTGACTGATTGTGAGTTCGGGATATACAGCAGGTTTAGTTTTGTTTAATCTCAGAGGAACTGTCTGAACCTCCTGCAGAGACAGATAATCAGCTCTGTAATGAGACTGTAAGTGTCTGTGAGCGTGCTCAGTGAGTTTCCTCTGTTTCCTTTGTTTAGGTGCTTCAGTCCATTTTTAGAGGTTCTCTCTCTTTTTGTGCGCCGTCAGTTTTCTATGAATAATATGATGATGATGTAACATACTGAAGCTCCTCCTTAGGTATATAGGGTCATTCACTTCAAGTGGTGTGGTGATTTTTGCCAGTCTGAATGAATCAGTGCTTTACAATACGTGGTGATTTTAAAGACAAAAAAAGCATTTATTTAAAATTCGTGTCACAAACAACAGCTTCTGTGTCAGCGACCGGCCTTATTTCAATTGAACTCTTTTCCTTGGCTGTCTTGATGCTCTCTGCTTAAGCTTTTAACTAAATAATGAACACATAAAGCTCAGTGACAGTGGCATTCAGAGGCCTCATTATGCTCATTCTTTGTGCAGTAAAGAAAAAAGAAATTCCCTGTGAAATCGCTTTTCCTCCTCACATCCTGTTCCACTCGGTACAAACCATACATTATACCAATTGTAACCATCTAAACTCAAAATTCAATTCTTTTAGAATAAAGTGACACATATCTCACATGCAGGAGCCATCTTGGAGCCCAACCCACTTCCTCGCTGAGCGCCTTTGCTGCTCTGTGGGCTGCTAGCTGCGATGTTATTCTTCCACCTTTAGCCAACAATCACTAATTAAATAAAAACGTATTAACTCTTAGATTTTAGTTTAGCTGGGTCTGTGTCCCAGCCACTAACATGGAGGGGGCAGGGCTTATGGCCTGTACTGCAGCCAGCCACCAGGGGGCGATTCAGCTGCTCTGTCATGTCATCCACACTTACTGAGCAGTCTATGATTTGAGGTAAGTCCTTATTATAATTATAGAAGCCTGATGAGCAAACACAGGAAGACGAAACACACATGTAGCCACACAGATTCTGCACACAGGCTGTGTGTTTTCACACATCTGGTTACAGCTGTGTGTTCCTGCAGCTGTGTCACAGAGATGATTTAATTCAGCTGGAAGACTTTTAAAAGACAAACTTCATCCAGAATCAAACCTTTATTCAGTCAGAGCGAAGGCTTCGCCTCCTCATCGTCAGTAAACACACGACTTCTCGTCTCTGTCAGCGTTCTGTTTTTGTCATTAGTGTTGAAGCAGGTGCTCCATTATCGCTGCTTTTATTGCTGCTCTTACAGGTATTTTTGGGGCAGAAAAGCCATTTTCAGTCCCAGACGGCAGGATTTGCAGCAGAAAGCTGTGAAATCCAGTTTGTCCCTGGAGTGATGAAAGCACTTTCAGAGTTTGTGTCTTGGTTCAGAGCCTGTTGAAACTCCCCGAAGCGTTTCATATTTTCTGCCCCGCTGGAGATAAAACAGCAGCTCCACGCTGCTGCATTAAAACACCTCCGGAGCACCGCAAATGATTCTACAGACGGAGAAAGAGCAGATACAGCGAAGTCAGTTTATTCTACAGTAAACAGAACATTAATGGAACCAGATGCCTCGGATAAAGATGGAGTCGTCAAACAGGAAATGGTTTCACTGTCTCTTCGTTCACCTTCTGGTAAACACCTTTATTTATTTAAGGGTCAAAGCTGGAAAAGAAAATCCATTATGGTCTTTAGATCGCTCTCTTGTGCGCCCTCTTGTGGTCGATGGCTGAGTGAAGGTCATGTTATAATGGTGGAGAAGGCGGTCCAGGAGGCTGAGGTCCACGTCCCGCCTGTGACCGTCCTTCACATCCTGTCACTGAAACTTCCTAAAACTAGGAATGCCGATATCCACCCTAAAGAGGAAATAAACACTGATTGTAGTTAGCATCATTTAAATGATGGATTATCTAACCAAACAAATGACAGTGAGGCATTAAATAATTTAACTGACACATTTTCCATCATGTGTGCCGCCATCTTGGTTTGGGTTGGTTGGTGTGGAAGTGCATCGATAGCTAGCATTAGCTAACCAGCAGTGACAGCTTTGACAATGACTACCCAGCTCAACAGTGATACAGGGTGGGCGTGTTTGTACAGACACTGGATACAGTGATGATTGTTTTGGACGGTCCACTTTCACACTTTGTGTCTTGGTTAGCAGTGGTGCTATGGGAGAACCCTCCTGTTAGCGGTAATGCTAGCATTTATAGCGACACCGTGTAAGTGGGCACAGTGTGGATGGGATGGTTTGTGAGTCACATGACAGCACACTCTGCCGTCAGCAGTCAGGAGGATCATATGTACCTGGCGCCCTCTGATGGTTGGATGAATATAGTGCATGTCCTTTTTATGTATTGTTTGCATCATATCTAGATAACTTTGGACTTTCCAAAAATTTTTGTTGTGATATTCACATCAATATAGCACCTAAATGATCAAACAGTCCTCCTGCGGATCAGAATATAACCATCCCGCCATCTCTGTCAGTCATATTTTCAGACTACGCCAGGATGATGTGGTCCTGTGGCGGTCAGGCACTATGTGTGTTTTTGGTCCGACCCTCTGTGGCACTGTGTGTGTGTGTCTGCTTATTTGTTGTCGCAGCTAAGACAAGCCAGGTGTGTTGTTGGAGGCGGGACTTGTTACCGTGACATGTTGTAAACCCAAACTATGATCTTTACCTAAACTTTGGGTTGCAAAGCAGAAATGTGAGTGTTCTTTTTCTCCTTTTTTGTCTTTATTGGATGGCAGCAGTGAAAGAAGAGAAAGGCAGAGAGCAGCACATGGCCTCAGGTTAGAGGTGTAAGTAACACACACCACGGAAGACACGTCAGGCTAATCAGAACAGGAAGTCACCTCATTTCTGACTGACTGTACACTACTAAAAGTTAAAATGCAAAAACCAGTGCCCCACCTGAACATCAAATTAACACCCTCTCTCCGTGTTTAGCGACGGGTTGGCAGGCGCTCTCCGGGCTTGATGGGAAAATGTAGATCAGGAGGTAGATGGATGTAACTGTGCTCGGGGGATCAGCAGCTGGAGCTCCGCAGTGCATCAGATTCCAGCGGCATCAATTATTGAACATGTTTAAAGAGCGGCACGCCTCGCTCGCATCTAAAGTTTTTAGGTGACTTGAAATATTGATGCAGACTAGTCCAGGTCAGCGCAGAGGCACAGAAATGTTCGCTGTAACGAGCGAAGAGTTAAACAGGGGAACAAGAGAAGCATCAAATGTAACGTCTGCATGATGCTGATGAAATGAGTCTGGTAGGTTCAGGTCACAGCGGGGCTGAGGTCATGTTGTTCAGCCCTGGTGACGCCTCCAAAACTGAGATGTTGGCTTTTATTGTCAGCACTTTGTGTTACAGTCAGGCTCCGTCTTCAAACCAGGTCTTATTTTGAAAGTTTGGTTATTTCCTGTTTTATTTTGTAAGCACTGACGCTCCTCTCGTTTCAGGTGTCTTGTCTTCCTCTCCCTCCTCCCGATGATCACCTGCTCCTCCCTAATGTGTCTCCCCTGTGTCTCATTGTCACCCTCCCCTGGTGTATGTAGTCTGTGTCTCTCCCTGCACTCCCCGCCAGACTGTCTTGTTTGCTTTGCAAGCTTTCGAGCCGCTTCTCAGCCTTGGCATCCGTAGATACCTGTGTCCTGGTAAAATTTACCTTGTTGGTACTCCGTTGTGTTTCTACTTTTTTTGCCTGTATTTTTGCTTTGCCTCCGATATTGACACTGTTTGTTGTCATTCTAATAAAAACGTATATTTTGTATCCTGGGCTTCCTCCTTGCATCTGTGTCCGCCTAAAACCAAAACCTGACAACAGTATTCTGTATGACAGGTGCTATATAAATAAAGTTTTGATTGATTGATATTGTTTTATGTTTTTATTTTGTTTTTATTTCTTTTATTTTGATATGTGTTTTATATTATATTGGTGTACAGCACTTTGAGTTGAGCTGAGTATAAAATCAAAGAAAATAATAAAATACAACATTAAACTGAAATCGAGAAGACATCTAAAGTTTTACCGTCCAAACCTTTAAACCTTTAAATCGTTTTCTGTGTAATGAGTCCTCCTCTCAGTGCAGCGTGTGGCTTCTCAGACATTTAGGTGGAAGTCTTTTATGATCGGAGCTAAAGGTCACTGAGTTTTCTTCCGGTATTTGCTCTGACAGCGCAGCCTTTCCACTAAACGGCTCCGCTTAAACTCTGAAGTCTGAGTCTGCCTCCTCATTATGCAGCACGTCAAACACAACTGATCTGTTTGCAGGCAGCGGCAGCAACACCGGTAATTGCAAAATATATCATGTTGAGGAATTATTGAATTACAGAAAAGATCCTGAAGTTATTTAAAGGTGTGATTGACAAATGCATCATTGGGGTTTGTTTGAGTCTAGCCGGTGTCCTCCAGGACTCATTAAGTTGAAGCACTATATGAATGTGAGGTGTCGGGCAGCAGAACAGAACGCAGTGCATCTTTAATCAAATGTTTACAGCAGAACAGCTCCTATAATGAGCTGTTTGTCTCCCTAACAGTGGATCCAGCGTTGTGGGGTTTGATAATTGAGGCCCTGTATCTGTGAGACCCGATGAGGGTGTGGGGACAAATAGCACATCAGGCTAAGAGGAGCATCCTTTCACATTCACAGCTTTAATTAAACAGCTGTACAGATACAGCAATGTCTGTCATGGCTCTGACAGCGGAGCTGTTTCCAGACACAAGAAGTAAGGCTGAGGTTATAAGGAAGCTGTTTCTCCTGCTGATATTAGATATTTACACTGTTAGCAGAGATGTGTAGCATTACAAAATAAACAAGGATCTGTGAGCTGCTGACAGAAGCAGAAACATCTCAGGCAAAGTGAATTTTCTTCCTGATGTTGGTGATTATGGGGCCACAAAATCTAAGATCTTCTTTACTTTTCTCACACACACACGTGTGTCCATGCTCCGTCCAGCTTAAACCGGCTTGTTTGTTGTCCTCCAAACCACTAGGTGGCGCCTTATAATACACAGAGTCTGTTCAGGCCGTAGTAGGACCGCATGCGTCGTGTGCTTTTTTTTTTTTTTGTCCCGTGTCACTCGAACTTTCGTTTTGTTCGGTTTAAAAAGCAGTTTATTCCTTTGTAGCCCTGTGGAAAATAAACTCGGGGCAAAGCTGTTGTAGGGTGGGCGGGGTCTCTAATGATGCAGACTGCTCTGTCCCTCCATCTATGGATGACGTCAAGGCGCTCTCTACCACACCCCTGTAAAAGGAGCTAAATGTCCCGCCCTCTAGTCGTTGGTGAGCCCTCCTGATGATGCTCCTGGCGTCCTCCAGCCATGTCAGTTTCACAGGTGTCCACCATCTCTGCAGCTGTGCTGTTGATGTGAGGAGGAGGAGGAGGAGGGGGGATAGGGCCATACCTACAGAGGTCCACAATCATCTCCTTGGTCTTCTTGATGTTGAGGACCAAGTTGCACCAGAGATGCAGTGTGTCCCCCTCCTGTCTGTAAGGGGACTCACCACCACTGGTTACTGGTTGTAGTTACAGGTCGGATTTTTCCACATTTTATGAAGTATTAACCACTTATATTGAAGACATTATGACAATATCTTATAACTTATAACTCTGGCCTAACTCGTTAGCACCTCTACATTCACACAGTGCCTTCTTGTTATGTAGAAATTCACACGGGATGAAGTGCAGGCAGATCAGATTTATTAGGATTATTAGGATTAGATTTACAATGGATCAGCTCATGTGATCCTCTTATTCTGCTGAGAACATGTGTCAGTGAGGTGAAATCATTTTCCTCCGCAGGCCATTTATTGAAGGTGATTATTTGAATGAAAGAGTTTAAGGTTTTCCACTTGACGTGGTGGAATGATAATGATCGTACTGCAGAGCGGAACCCAGTACGGACCCTGAGCAGCAGCTGATTATAACCGGCTGAGACGACCTACCTGCAATTATCAGCTGAACTCCTCAGCTGTGCTGCCTCTGATTGGCCGGCACTTAGGGGGCTTAAAGTCGTTTAAGAGACCATCTCGGTCTGTCCGGCGTGACTCTCTCCTGCTGTGAAACATGCTGTCACACACCCGCTCGCACTTCACACACTTGCTCCATAATAATCCACCTCATCGGCCTCTGGTCCAGAAGCAGCTCATAAAGACTGCACTCATTTCATCCTGAGGCCTTCCACCAGCCCGACACTCAGAATAATGACTCTCTGAGGGTGAGGTGTCGAGGCCAAGACAAGCCTCTAGAGACCGGCTGAGAGCGCTAATGGTCAGCACTCCGCCGTAAACCTTTATTACACAGAGATGGTCTGCTGAGCTTACAGTCTGATTATACAGTTACTCACCTCCAGCCACTGCAGCTGCTGGGAGGAAGCCTGGTCCCCAGAAACACCTCTGAATCCTGCTGAAACATGCTCAGTTAGGTGACACTTTCTCAAACAATAAATATATTTTACAAGGCAAAAGTCACCCAACTATCTCCTGCTCTGAACAATAGATAAGAGAAGACCACCAGTGGGCGCCAGAGATCCACACATGGGTCGTTTTAAAAGCCTCGAAACATCTAGTTCTTGTGGTGGTGTTCTCCTGGTGAGGACAAGCTGCTACTAATGACAGCAGTGTTCAAACACACAGCAGGATTACATGTCTGTGTCTGTATCAATACAATCATATACTCACAACCTCTTCATTAAGCACACCTGTTCAACTGCTCGTTATACACTAATCAGCCAACCTCATGGCAGCAGCTCCGTGCATTCAGTTCATTCAGGTGATGTCCAAAGTGAGCAGCAACAGGAACTCGGATAAGCACTGAGGTCTGCAGACCTCTGAACGCACCACAACCTGGAAGCAGATGGTCTACAGCAGCAGAAGAGCAGACCAGGTGTGACTTCTGTCAGGTAAGAACAACAAACTGAGGCCACAGAACGAGGGAGTTGAGGAGGTCGGGCGATCGTGGAAGCATGAAACTCGCGCTGTGATATGGCAACAGCGTGTCACTCAAAGCATCAACGCCCAACATTATGCGTACAATTGACACTCGAAGGGAACTTGCTGACATGTTCATATGGAGCAAAATCTGTAAGGAAGAGAGACTCCGAGAATTAACTCAGCTCTGAAGACAAACAGAGGGTCCAACCTGGCATCAGCAAAAACCCTCTGTGGACATGCTAACTGCTACTTGCTGTCTTTCAAAGATCCCTCAGCAGTTTGTTGTGTTCTCTCAGCTGATTTGTTGATCTGATCAGTTTAAGTTGGTTAGCGTGCTGTAGACCTGCGGTGAAGGAGCCCTCCTCTGTCGGTGTTTGCCTGGTTAGATTTGAGATGTTCTCTGACTTTGTGCTGGTAATTATCCAGAGCTTCATCCTTCACTGTTGTGCTGTTATCAGGCTCCCAACATGCTCCTGCACATCATCATTGATCAAGGAAATGATCCACAGCTAAAGTCTCTCTGTCTCACTCTCAGCTCGCACCAATTAACTCCACAGAAATTTGCAATTTCACTGTTAGTTCATGTGTTAATTCTGCGATTCATTACCTCAAACTTTGTCAGAGTGATTCTGCTGAAAAGCGTCGTGACTGAGGGGCTGTGAGTTTCAGAACCTCCTTTGTTTTGAGTAAAGTTTGTCACATGTTAGGTGATGAAAGTGACTCTACAATTACAAAAGACAGAAAGGAAGTGCTGCATATAATCTGCTGTCCGGGTGGAGGTCAGCTGGGCTGCTGTCAGTTTAACAAACAGCTGGATCCACAGAGCACAGGGCCTCAGGTTGTGTCTGCAACAACACCATAAAACACCATCAGTCCTCAGGGTCTGACCTGAAACTCACAGGAATGATGGAACTCATCTGTGATCCGTAAATCTCCTCCTCCTCCTCCTCCTGCTTCACCTGGCTCCTGAGACTGATGGGAAGTAGGTGTCAGGATTTATGGTTGAATTATTGTTGTCTGTGTTGTTGCCGGATGATACCAGCACCCACTCAGCCCACCTCTCATCTCCTGCTGATTGATTGTGAGTACTGACAACATGTCTGCTGCCTGTTGTAAAGATTGTCCCTTCATTACTGGGACCAGTCTCCATTAGATTAGTTAGACCAGAGACTAGACTAATGTGATGAGATTAGAGTAGACAGTTGAATCAAAAAGATTAAATTGATGACTAGAAGATTAGACTGAAGAATTGATTCAAATCGCCTGAATCAGATCAGAGATTAGATTAGATTAGATGAAAGTAGATCAAATTAGATTAGATGAAAGTAGATTACATTGGATTAGATTAGATTAGATTAAAGTAGAGTAAAGTAGACTAGATTATATAAGATTAGAATAAAGTGTTTACCTCTATTAGATTAAATTGCTAAAGGAGAATAGATTAGAAGATTAGAGACTCAATTGGGGCACGGTTTAGATGAGACTGGAGAAAGTTAACTCAGTTAGATCAGACTTAATTTTGTTAAGTGCTGACTATATGATTGACCTAATTCAGTCTCATATAATCTATTCACTTAGTCTTTTGTCTTGAGATTAGACTAAATTACATGAAATTACAAAAGACTACAGTTTTAAATAAATAGGATTAGATTAGATTAAACTACTGAGACATAGACTCTGTTAGACAGAAGAAGAAAACAGATTGGATGAGGCTAAATTAGACTGGAACAGAAATGAGACTGACTAGATTAAACTGGATTTATCTCGATCAGTTTATTTTAGATTACATAGAGATAAGACTACACAGGTAAAGAGATTAGATTAAGATTACACTGCTGAGTCATTAGATGAAAAGGGAACATCAATTAAATGATACTGAATTAGATGGGGATTATTATTATATTATTGTGGAGTGCTTCACCGGGTCTTCATCATGAGCCTGAGTCTCCAGAGGGTCCCTGTGCTGTGGAAGACGTCCTGCATAGTGGCGGTGCCGAAGACACCGTGGCCCAGTGGTTCTTCGGACTACCGACCAGTGTCACTGACGTCACACATCCTGAAGACCCTGGAGAGACTCATTCTGGAACAGCTCTGGCCTACTGTTAGGCCTCACCTGGACCCTCTCCAGTCCGCCTACCAGGATTTGAGGATGCCATCATCTACCTACTGAACCGTGTCTACACCCACCTGGACAAGCCAGCAAACACTGTGAGGGTCATGTTTTTTTACTTCTCCAGTGCCTTCAACACTATTAAGTGGGCTCTTCTGGGTGAGAAACTGACAGCGATGCAGGTAGAGCCCCCCTTGTGTCATGGATTGTGGATTATCTAACTGGTAGACTACAGTATGTGTGTATGCAGCAGTGTTTGTCTGACACAGTGGTCAGCAGCACCGGGGCCCCACAAGGGACAGTCATCTTCAGAAGTTTTCTGATGACTCTGCCATAGTGGGATGTATCAGCAAAGGTGGAGAGTCTGAGTACAGGACTGTGGTGGACAGCTTTGTCACATGGTGTGAGCAGAACCATCTACTGCTCAATGTGGCAAAGACCAAGGAGCTGGTTGTGGACCTGAGGAGGACCAAGACACACGTGACTCCAGTTTCCATCAGTGGGCAGAGTGTGGACATTGCTGAGGATTAGAAATACCTGGGAGTGGTGTTGGACAATAAACTGGACTGGACTAAGAACACTGAAGCCCTCTACAAGAAGGGCCAGAGCCGCCGCAATTTTTCTATTTTCTAAGGAGGATCCGGTCCTTTAACATCTGTCGGACTATGCTGAGGATGTTTTATGAGTCTGTGGTTGCCATTTTGTTTGCTGTTGTGTGCTGGGGCAGCAGACTGAAAGCAGCGGACACAAACAGACTCAATAAACGGATCAGAAGGGCCGGTGATGTTGTGGGAGTGGAGCTGGACTCCCTGACAGCAGGGTCAGACAGAAGGATGCTGCCTAAGCTGCAGGGGATCCTGGAGAACAGCTTCCATCCTCTCCACCACGTGCTGCTGAGGTGCAGGAGGACTTTCAGTGCCAGACTGATCCCTCCTAAATGCACCACTGAAATAGCCTTATTTTGAAATCACTGACTCCCCTCTCATTTCAGGTGTCTTGACTGCCCCCTCCTTGTGTTCTCCCTCCTTCTCCTGGTGATCACCTGCTCCTCCCTAATGTGCCTCACCTGTGTCCCTTTGTCTGCCCTGATCCCTGTGTATATAGTCTGTGTCTTCCCCTCACTTGGTGCCAGTTCGTCTCGTCTACAACCTGACCAGCCGTCCAGTTCTCCAGTAGCCTGAGTATTTTTCTGAGCCTTGTATTTTTGTATTTTGTCTGCCTGGTGTAATTTTTGAGACCTTTTGAGTTTGTGTTTTTGAGAACCTTGGTGACTCAACCCTGTGTGTTTTTTTCCCCTCCTGCCGGCTTGTGCCGCGCTTATGTTTTGCCCTGAGGTCTGGTACCTTTGAACTGTGTTCCCTGAGTTTTCGGGCACAATAAACTACTTTAATTTACCCCTCTGCCGGTCTCCCGTCTTGCACTTGAGTCCGTCCGCAACCTCCCTGACAAGTTGTATTATATATGACTATCAGTCTTTCTGGATTTAATTTGAATGTTTATTAATGTTTATAATGTTTAATGTTTAGAATTTTATTAGGTTTTATTTTTATTTTACTCTTACTACTTTATCGTATTTTATATTTCTTACCTGTTTTTTTGAGTATACATGGAGCACCTGGAATGCAAGCAATTTCCCCCTGGGATCAATAAAGTATTTCTGATTCTGATTCGATTAGATTAGATTTTTCTCCATATAGGGTCAGTTTCTTTCCCTCTTCGCCCAGCGCCAACAGGCCCAAACAGAACAACATGGAATTGGCTGCTTTCCATGTGCATGACAGCTTCATGTATGCAGGTTATTGGTGATATTCTTCACCTGGGAAGACGTCTGATTAGAAACATAAAGCAGAAACAGAACCTCGGGCCTTCTGTGTCTCAGCAGGAGAAACTCATTAGTACTGAGTAATGAGTCTCCTGCTAATATAGCAGCAGAATGATGCTCTCTGTCAGAGGCCCTGTGAGTGTTTGGCATTTTTCAATGTAATTAAACAGTCCGTAATCTGGTTGTAAAAGCTTCTGAGGTTTCCATCAACAATGTAACATGGCTACGATGCCGGTGATAACTCAGAGCAGCTGGCTGATGAGAAAGAAGTTGTTGTTTCTGCCACGGTGGTAATGACCCTGATTGATCCGCCTGATTGTAGAAGTACATCTCAATAATTACATGACAGCCTGAAGTGAAAGTTCCAATTGACTTTCATGCTCGCTAAAACAATGGTGGTGACCTCTTGACTTCACTTATTAGCACTCGAACGATCCAGAACGAGTTTGTGTTTTGATTACTAAGAGCTTCATTTAGGTGTGTAGATATTATCAGTGGTGGAGGAAGTACTGAAGCTTGGTACTTCAGTAAAAGTACAAATACCCAGCAAAATATATACTCAAGTAAAAGTAGAAGTGCTACATCAACAATCCTACTTAAGTAAAAGTCTTAAGTACTTTAAAATGTACTTAAAGTATTAAAAGTAAAAGTACTCACACACTGAATATATGTTATTGATTTCCATTGCAAAGGATCTGAACAGGTTAAAATAATCACAGAAATCATCTTAAATTAAAATGGAGCATGTGTAGTTAATGTCCATGTTCAGTCCAGAAGCAGCTGTGGACAGGTCTGTGTGTCATGAGGCAGGCTGTGGGCATCAAGTGAACAGAGAGGCTGCTGATAACAAACAGGCATTCAGCATTTTTACTGTGTCAGTGTTCCTGCTGTAGATTCATGTGATGATTCATGTTCATCAGACATTAATGGACCTGTGTTAGCAGACAGCAGCTAACTAGTTAGCTCACTGAGCCAGAGCACCGGCATCATGACTGAGGCTCATTATAGAAACACAGCTGGCAGCTTGACACCACCTCCATGCAGAGTCTGACCTCTCATCAGTCCAGCACTGTGTTCATCACATGGAACAAGGAACTACAGACACTGTAGAAATGTAGTGGAGTAGAAAGTACAGATAACAGTTGCAACATGTAATGGAGTAAAAGTATAGCATAGTAGTATAAGTATTATTTTTACTTACATAAAAATGTACTTAAGTACAGTAGCGAAGTACAAATACTTAGTTACTTCCCACCACTGGATATTATAGAGAGAAGTAAAAACATAATGTTATAGGACTGATTCCCAGAATATGACAAAGCCTTTATCAAAAAGTAGTGAGTACAACTGGAACAATAGCAGCTGATGAGCACTTGAGGATGTCACCTCAGACCAGGCTTTCAGCGGTGCTGAGAGATCTTCCAGCATGGCTTTTTAATGCCAGCAGCATCTGCACTCCACCGGCTGACATCATTTTGACTCCTGGCAAGATGGAGTGCTGGGGAGGAGGCAGGGGGAGTCATATAGTGTGAAGTCCACTCCATAGTCCTCTGCTGTCACGTCCAGTGGTTGCAGGTCCAGACCTGCCAGAGTCTGGCAGGTCTGGACCTGCCTGATTTCAGTGTCTCGTCTCTTTCCCTCACTGGACCTCAGCTGTCAGACTGCCACAACAGAAAAGAGTTGTCACACACTGCTGAGTGGATCTGTGAAGAAGCTGCTGTCAGTGTGTTGAGATGAAGTTTAACAATAATGAGCAGTTTTCAGTTTAAATGGTTAATATGCATATGGATACCACTAAAAAGACGGAGTTGTCATAAATCTTTACATTCTGTTTAGCATTAAAGTGAAAAAAAAAACATTTGTTGCTCCAGGACCAGAGAAAACCTGAGAAAAACTAGTCTTTAAAAGCACTAGATACAGCAGGACTTCATTACCCAGAATGCACTGTGCTCGCTGCCTGGTTCTTGTGCGCATGTGCGTCGCCACTTCGGCTCTGTCAAATCGAAGGCGAGGGAAAACTAACAGCGCTTCTGCAGCCGTAAGTTTTCCTCCTTTATTACCAGCCTGGAGTCCGATGTCTCCTTGTGGCCACGATTACACTTGTCCTCAGTCTGTCGCTGACTTCACTCAGTGCTCAACAGTTTGCAGAAGTTTGTTCTGTGGCAGATTAACTCAGATTATCTAACCCGATCTACAGATCTCAGCGTTTTAGTTTACGTCGCTTGCTGTGGGGTCTGCAGGTCATTCGCTGTGCTGTTTGGACGATTTAATCATCTTTACACGTTCCTCCACACTTCGGCTTGTATGCAGAAAACGCAAACTGCTTATTTTCTGATTAAAAGTACATCTAGATTATTGATAAAGCGGTTATTTGTCTTCCCTGCTTCACCAATCACACTCATTTCCAACGTTTGCGGACCAAAATCAATATGAAGATTATTATTATCATAACGTATCTATATTGATTAATTAATGTTCGCCGTGTTGACCATTAGACTGTACACATGTAGTGCATATTCCAATGTTTATGTGTGGTTGTAGAGAATCTATGAAGTTTATAATCTGGTGTTTTTTTAATGGAGGTTCGTCTAACATATACATACAGAGTTTTCCATGTTACTGACATAAACACACAGTTACCTTGACTTGTATCATGGTCAGTAACGATGTGCTGAAACGACCATAGCTCTGTGCTAGCAAAGGCTAGCTAAGTTGCTGTATGTTTGCTAACATGCTAACTAGCAAAGTGAACTCACTTGTGATGTGACGTTAGCTGAAGCTGTCTGTGACAGGAGAGGAGGAGTATTACAGATGTAGTTATGTTGACCTGCTCTGTCTGTGCTGCAGCTTGTCTGCTTTAAAGTCAGTCTTAGTAACATATTAGTGATTAACTCTTAAACAGCAGAGGCAGTCATCACCCCGTGCAGCAGCCACTTTACAACACTTTAAGGTAGGGGTGGGCGATATGGCAAAAATGTTATATCACGATTCTTTAATGATAAAATCACGATCTCGATTTTATCACGATTTGTTTTTACATTGACACTAATTTGCATGTTTCTGTGTAAATGACGTCAGGTAGCTGCTCTGTCACTTCTCAAAAACTATCAGTAGATCTAAAAGTAAATAATTTTAGTCGACTAAATCTGCCGTGGATTTAGTCGACTAAAATTCTATGATATATATTTTTCATGAAATAATTAAGGTTTGAAGTGCAATAAAACAGGCACAGCTTTAACTTGTGTTATTTGAAACAAACACCTCTTTATTTTATTGCTATGATCTTTTCACAAAAGCAGCAGTGAACAGTGAGCTGCTCTCCCTGAATACACTGTTCAGTCATGACCTTCTTCATGAATCCTCCATAACTACAGCAAAACACTTCAGTGACAACTCAGAAACAGGTCGCATGCTGTAAAACCATCAGCAGTGTCTTGATTTATAGATTTTGTCACGTGTATCTTTGAGCGGAAGTTAAGACGACTCGTCTGCAAACGTCGCTTCAGGTTTGTTGTGTTTTTACCGCTGATCGTCGCTCCACACGGTTTGAACCGTCCTGTTTGTCTTGACATCAAACGTGTCCGTGTGTCTGTTCTTCTCCTGTGTTGTGTGACCATGCATGAGGACGCCTTCTTCCAGCATCGCGGGGTAACGTCCTTACACAGAGAGACCACTTCTGATTGGCTCTCTGCCGCCGTCTCCTGATTCGTCCCTCCCTTTCCACAAACAAAATCTGCTCTGATTGGATCTCGTCTCCATCAATAATTTCGTCTCGTTTTTATTCGTTGACGAAAGTGTCAATACATTTTGTCTTCGTTTTTGGCGCCGTGTGTTATTTAGTTATTTATTTATTTATTTATTTATTTAGTTATCGTCTCGTTTTTATTCGTTGACGAAAGTGTCAATACATTTCGTCTTCGTTTTTGGCACCGTGCGTTAGTTTTTATTTAGTTATCGTCTCATTTTTATCAGCAAAAAAAGGTCGTTAACGAAAACTATGACGAAAATGATTCGTCAACAAAATTAACACTGGTATACAGAGGCACCAGCAGCCATCACCCCTGTGTTCTGATGCTACATTGTGTTAGCTAATCGTGTTAAAAAGGCTCATTGATCGTTAGAAAACTCCTGTGAAATGATGTTAGCACAGCTGAACTGTTATGATCAGAGAAGCTGTAGAACTGGCCTGGTGACCCCAGACTTTTTAAATTATTAGTGAATCTAATATATACAAACATAAAACGGCTAATGTGTGTTTGAATCATTGACAGTAAAAACTATGGACAGAGCTTCCGTGACGTCACCCGTTTGTTTCTGAAGAGCCGTTTTGAGGCTCGGTGGGAGGTTCCGGGACGTGATGACCGCCGCCATGTTGGCAGCGTCACGTCAACTAAAACTCCGAATATGGACAAAGAGGGGGAGCACGAGCAGGGTTTAGGGGGGCGGGCGATCGTGGAAGCAGGAAACTCACGTTGTGATACATCAACTGTCTGTCACTCAAGCGGCAACGCCCATAATTATGCGTAATTTTAAGTCCGAATACAATTGAAACGAGTGGGTTGTAAAAAAATTCACCCCCCGTACAATTGACACTAGAAGAGAACCTATCATCTGAGACCAGAGTGGTTTTTTGTACCAGGCTGTAAACATGTTAATTTCTGCTGTGAAGTCGGCCATTTTAACATGGGAGTCTATGGGAAATTACTCGCTTTTGGAGCCAGCCCCCAGCTGTTGCAGCGTGAATTACAAGTTTTGACACTTCCGCATGGGCTTCAACTTTGAGTCCCGAAGGTTGCCGCTTGGTTTGAATCCAAACAAAGCTGCTTAAACTTAGTGACGCCCTGATCCTACAAATTAATGTTATCTTCAAGAATCGGATCAGAAAAAAAAGGAACATGTGTATCTTTGAATTTATTTGCATCTCTCCACTGCATTCATAATGAATAGGACGTAGTAACTCATCAGCCTTTGTCTCAACTTCTGAATTCCCCCTTTTTGATTTCTATTCTTGCTCAGAGCTGCTGCCAGTATTTATGCGCTTGCTCATCCCATGTCCATCCATCTGTGAGTGCTAAAAGTCCAGCGCTGCCTCATGCTTTTGAAGTGGCGGCCACTCACTGTGGGATAGATCACACAGTGTGTGACCCTGGCGGCCTCCTGCTGGACAGCTGTGTGAGGGGGTGAGGACATTTTGCTTTCATGTGGCTGTGGCTGCTGCATTAAAAAAAGATCACCTGCCAATTTTTCTTCATCCTTTTCACTTGAAAAATTGTTGGTTGGAGTAAAAAAAAAAAATGAAAACCAGGCTGTGGCTGGTGTCATGCTGAGCAGAACCACAGGAAGCTAAGAAACACACACAAGCCATCTCTCCACACAAATATGTAGGAAAAACGAACAATCTAAAAATGTGATCTTGCAATTTTATTGTCATAATTGTTTGGACAAAATTTGTAATTTATTTGTAAAGTGTTGCAGCTGTAAAGTTGCTCAGCTGGCGCCCATTTTAATTTGAAATCTTTGACAACTAAACACACTCGCTATCAAAACAAACTATTTTTATGTTTCTCAATGTGGATATTAAAACCAAAGTTACTACAGAAGGTATTATTTGTAGGTGCTGGAAATGAAATACTGGAGAAAAAGTGGGGCAGCTCGTGTTGATGCTGCATCTGGCCTGCCACATATAGTATATTCTGTGTTTTATTCTGTTATTTATGGACCTCAAAGACAGATGCTGTGTCCCATATAGTGTCCATATGCTAATTTGTGCTCTTATGAGTCAACGCATTATCGTGGCCATCTTGTTGCATGTTGGATGCGTGGTTAACATCCCATAAATGATGCTGAGGATTGATGTGAGAGGTCAGCCTGAGGCTGCAGGGGTGATGGAGGCACAGCCACGCCTGACCCAGGGTTTAGTCTTGTTGTGCCATTACACGTTTGCCCTTAAGTCTGTTTTCACTTGCTGTTTACTTCTGCTTTTCCTTGCACGTTCAGTCTGTTTGGTGGGATTAAGTTTGAGGTATCAGTTTTATACGACGGTTCAGGTGAAAGAAGAATGGAACAGAAAGTCATAATCAGAATCAGAAATATTTTATTAATCCCAGGGGGAAATTGCTTACATTCCAGAGCCTTTATCCTCCATGCATGATCAGAAATAGTAACAGGTTAGAAGTATAAAATAAGGTAAGATAAAACAGCAAGCAAATAAAATAAAAACTCAAGTGAAAAATGGTAGTCATATATAACTGGAATACTGTAAGCAGTAAAATATAACAGTACTATATTTTGGTCAGCTGCTGATTCAGAAACACAATAGAGCTCACTCCGCCCTCTCTACATCTATTCTGGTACTTAGTTTTTTTAGGGTTCTTCTTCTGAAAGTCTCATCCTCTCCCTCACATAAAAAAAGACAAAGATTATGCAAATGTGCAGCAAATAAGGATTGGCAAACGCTGCAGGCATCGGCTGAACGAACAGAGAGGATGGTTTGTGATTTTTACACTCAGTTCCTGTTTGTCAGAGATGTGTGTGTGTAGGGGGGAAGAAAACTCCTGCAAGGCAGCGTCTCAACATAGCTGTCACTCTCCATCTGACATGCTTGTTTTACCCACCGCCTCACTTCATCCTGATTGGCTGAGGTTTGACAGGATGGATTAATCCACATCTTCGGCTGTCTTACTTGATTTTCTGACACTGGGGCATTGTAGTAAAACCTAAGAATCACTCATGATGATAGTCTGTTGCTGTCTTATCATTATCAGAAATTACAGATCAGATGGAATGTAGGGATGTAGAGCTTAATGAATAAATCATGTGTCAGGCTTTCCCCTTTTTACTGTAATAGACTGTCATTTAATTCCACAGTAATCTTTCATTGATATATTGCTGTAAGGCATCAGAAATGTCTGCCAGCTTTTCATCTTTTGTGATACAGTAATTGCAGCCTTTCTCATTCTGCGGCCTTATCTGACAGCTTTTGCCCCCAGTGACTCTGACTGACTTCATTAAAACCTTTAATATTCTCTATTATACCAATAAAAAAAACATTAACTGACTTACAGTCAGCAGCTCTTGAAATAAATCTGCTTCTGCTTGCACAGAATGTCACATTTTATCAGGTTCTAAAGAGAAGTTTTCAGATGAACCGGTGCTGGAGTGGAGTGTTTGTGCAGTGTTTTTAATGATGTGGTCTTGTTAGTAGTTCTACATTTGTGTTTAGTGACTTAAGTGCCATTAAATCAGTGTAGAAGGAGATTAAGGAACTGTTTTGTGATTTTATATTCAAAACTGTGGAGTCAATCCACTGCTCTACCAGTGAGGAGAAGGAACTCAACACAGAGTCCATGTAAACATCATTAAGCAGACACCACAGAGAGCCTTACTGCACCAAACTAGGAGATCTGAATGGAGGCATTCAGATCTCTGTCTCTAAACCATGTCTGTGAAAACAGGGAGGCAAAAGACTTCAAACTCCTACCATGTAGTCCAGATAGGAACTATGGCTGTGGTGGTGCTCAGGAAACACCACACTGTTTCTCTCTGTCTCACTCAAACTCACCATGCATGGGCCACGCACTGCTGAGGCAGCGAGGACAGAGAGCCAAATATTATTCAAAACTACTTAAAAATGTTACACGTATTAGGAATAGCTGAAGTGCTGAAGTCTGGAGTGAAACTTGAGAGGCTTGTTTCCTAATTAACGATCATGAATGGAATCATTCTTGCCACAAAATAAAGTGGCATTTGGAACTTCTTGTAAAGTATAAAAAGTCCGGGCCGAAACTCGAACAGATTCCTCTGTTCTCAGAGTATGTTACAAGCTCTCTGCGCAGAACCTCCGTCTTCTTCTTCTTCTTCTTCTGGAACACACACACACGGGGGTCCCGCCCTTCACTATCACTGATTGATTTACCACAAGTCACGTCGATTTTTGTCCCTCTAACAGCTGGTCGCAGCAGTACAACCTCAGATATGTTTTAGTTGCACCATCGAGAAATTAGGTCGCATGTGCGACCAAAATGGTCGCCCTCTAGAGCCCTGCGTATAGTGTCTGTATGCTAATTTGTGCTCTTATGAGTCAACACATTATCGTGTTGCATGTTGGATGCGTGGTTAACATCCCATAAATGATGCTGAAAATTGATGTGAGAGGTCAGCCTGAGGCTGCAGGGGAGATGGAGGGACGGCCACGCCTGACCCAGGGTTTAGTCTTGTTGTGCCATTACATGTTTGCAATTAGATATTTTCCACAAAACATTTAGCTCTAGAGGAAACATTTTTATCCAAGCACGAACCCCTTGTTTCTGTACAGCTTTAAACTGACAGCAGTGATGTTTAGTGAATTGGCAGATTATCAAATTTAAACTTTACATTTAAATATGTTGTAATTAAACTGCAGAACAGCAGTGTTGTTGGTGAAGTTCCCTTTTAATAAGTAATTTCAAGTATTTTGTTTATTTTATACTATTGTGAGTGACCCAGACGTCTGTAACCAGGCTTTATACTCAGGGGTATGTCGTGTGAAGAGGTGAGTTTTTTTTAACCTGGAGAGGAAGTGTAATATATAACAATAGGAGAGGATGTGTCCAGGGCCCGTCTGTGTCTGTAGGTTGTGTTTTCCCGCTCCGGTCCACAGAGAGCCTGTGACTCGGTGCTGAAGTGTGGTTTTAAATGGTTTTAATAAATGGGCTTCTTTGAGCGCTGCTGTACGGCTCCCTCTTGACACACTCCCGCCTCTCTGTGCTCACAAGCTGCTCCTGCCCTGATAAAAACACCCAGAATCACCTGCTGAGCGCTGTGGAATTCTTTTTTTATTTTGCAATTTTCAATAGGTGAAGCTGCCGGAGCGCACGCCTGTGGCAGCTGGAGGGTTTATGTTGTAGAAAATAAACCTTTAGGTTACAGAGCTGTGTGTGTTTGAGTTCGTCTCTATCCATAATTAACGAGTGTACTGTGGCAAATTGGAGATGGTAAAACATCAATTAAACATGCGAGCGCTCTTTGTTTCTCTGTGGACTGTGGGCAGACCATGTAACGTGGCACAGAGCTAATTTACAGTCATATTTGTGTTCATCTGACTTGATGAGTCCTGTTTCTGGTGTCTACCAATTCCTAAGGGCAATGTAGTCCAGGGTCACTACATGCTGCAGCTCGTACACAATGTCTGGTTTTATTGATGTAAATTAACTATTTTTTCCATCATCTAATCTGATGTGACAGAACAATTTAACATGTTGTATACACTTTACAACTACTAGAATGCCAAGCGTGTGGAAGCCGTCATGAAGGAAAAAGGTTTAAAGAATCAAACAGACTGTCCAGACTTTGGAGTAGCCACTGGAACGATGAAAACCAAGAAGCTGAACCAGGGATTAATGGTTAGAAATACATGTATCTGCATTTTCAATGGATTTACAAATTCCCCAGCTGGGTAGCATGCCGTGTTTGCCTCTTGTCACTTTATCTTGTGTGTGACTGCTGAGCATCCTCTGACCCGTCAGTCATGTCTGCTGCGTGGTCCTAGCTGCCACATTGTGCGGATGGTTCAGCAGCAAGCCGCTGTCTGTCCCGTGTCCCCTCACAGCCGGCATGAGCAGTCCTGTCTGGATGAACTTGACTCACCCTCTGTGTTAATGAGAGTCCTGGAGCAACTGAGTGGCGGGGTTTTGGTGATGCTTGTAGGAACAAGAAGGCTGCCGAGTGCCGACTGCTCGGGTGGCCTGTTCGACATTTGGCAGGGATCAGCTGCCGTCCCACCGTGGGGGATCAGCTGACTGTTTACAGCCCACCAGTGGGCTCTGTGTTGTTGCTTTGTGGGGAGGATTGCGGCTGTCTGAAGCAGCTACAGGATGCTGAAGATGAGGTGCTGCGTCCATTGTTTCTCAGGCTGTTGTCTCAGGTTGCTCTGTGTCAGTGCCAGCAGGATGCTGTGAATCTTTTCGTTTCTTTGGTTGTAAATATATCCTAAAAGAGCTGATGACCTTAATGCAGCAACCTCTTACAACTTTGTGAAAAAAGCTTTAATTAAGAACACGTGAGCCGAGGCTCGTGTGACCTTTTTGTCCTCTGCAGTTTCTGTATAATCTGTGTCCAGCCCCTGAGCAGAGCGTGCAGGTTGTTCATGTGTTTTTGCGACTCCCGAATGACACGCTAATCTACGTGTTTGATCTAAGCTCCCAGATGAGCTGGAGCGCTGCTGTCCAGGCTGATGATAAACCTGTAGGTGTAGGTGAGCCTTTAAACCACAGAGCAGCTCTGAACTCATGAATGAATCACTCGCCGGCCTCGGGCTCCTCCCCTCCGGCCTAAACCACAGAGCTTTATTTGATTTTGTTTCTTTTCCTGGCTTGGTTTTTCTGCCTGACTGAGTGGCTGACTTTACGGTCGACCGAGCGGCTCGTCTGCCTTGCAGGCTGTTCCCACTACGCCGCCCTCGGTCGGCGAGGTACCACAGAGGGACTCGCCAGTCAAATCTGCCTGAAATCAAACTAACAAGCTCTGACAGGAAGCAATGTGCTACCTGCTGGGAACATGGACAACACTTTCCTGGGTTTCTCTCTGAAACGCCTCACAGACTTTAACCCTCCCGCTGCGCTGTCGACATGGATCTGGTGTTTCCTGTCAGAACTTTAGCCTGATAATGAGTCGTCTGTGGCAGTGGAGAGTTCAGCTGGACTTTAAACCAGAGATCACAGATGGAATCAGTGTCAGCAGCCATATGTCATTAAACTGATAATAGATTTAAGCCTGAAACCACCGATATTCACTTTGTGTGTCAATCTCATTTTTTGATATGTATGTCTCAGGTCACCTTGATGCCATGTCTGTCCACCTGCTGTCGGGGGGAACCGGGGCTCAGGTACCAGCACACCTGACCAGGATTCCCATTTCACTCATCAGCACCAGCACCAACTCCAAAGACAAGATAGTCAAGGTTTGTTTACCACCACATTGGAGGAGGGATGTGACTGGAGCAGCGTTGAGAAATACAAAGCAGGAGTTAACCCTGCAGATAAGGAGAGGTTATGATGATGATGACTCCTTCTCCTGCCTATTAAACAACTCAAAAGACTGAGTTTACTTTTGCACCAGAATTGTTGTTTTAGGTTCTAATATTTCTCTCTGTCTGACAGCTGAGATGGCTCAGGGGGGTACAGCAGCTGTAACCACAGCAGGAGAGCTGCTGGTGCTCTGACTGGGATTAGCTTCTCTGCCATTAGCTTCTAACATCCTGACTGCAGTTGCCAGATTCAGATTGGCTGCATTTAAAAACAGATATTTTGGCTTTTTTTTAGTTCATCTTTAGTTTTTGACTGTGTGATACGACATGTTCGTATCACAAACACAACAAATAGGAGAGGAAAGATAAGGTAGATAATACGTCTTTGTGGATTTTCTTTCTTTTATTTTTTATTACCTGCACTGATATCCAACCACTTTCATTCATCTGTCACCTGCCTCCGTCTCTTCACCTCCACCCAGTTTTCCTTTTTCTTGTTTTTGATTAGAACACTGCTGGAAAACATTTATGAAAAACCAAAGCGGTAGAATGATCACCTTCTGTGTTGCAGCTCATTTCGCAGAGGCTGGTATCAACACCGCTCAGCTTTCTGATGCGGCTTTGATCAGCTGACAGGCTCACTGTGGAATTCTGAGCCAAATGCTTTTCAGTTTGTCTTCAGGTCTCATGTGTTGTTTTTTTTTTTTATTTCCAGGGGAAAGTGGTCCACAAAGGCCCGCTGGTGTCAGGATCAGCAGACAGTTTTATCCTGAAAATCATCATCCAAGGTAACACTCGGACATGTGTTCTGCTTTCCTTTTGTGTGTGTGTTGGCTTTCAGTGTGTGCCTGCCTTTGGCTGGGTGCCTGTTTTTAAATAAGTGTGACGTTAATTTCAAACACTGACGATCAGTTTCGCTGTCTTATAGTAACCTTCCCCTGCTTTTCAGGCACCAGGTAACCTTATTTCAAATCTCAGTTGCAGAGCTTAGCTCATGCTTGTTGCATGTTAAATCTGATCCTACTTGTGTGCGGATTGACATTGTGATGGCACACACCCACCCTGATGGACATGCTACAGTCCTGCTGTAGTCACTGTAATAAGCGACTTTACTATTGTTGACAGTTGCCTGGACGTTAAATTAATCATAGATCTGATGGATATTCAGGGTTCTTCCTTCCATCCTCGAGAACAAGGATGTTAATATAAAACTAAAATAATTCCTGATTATGTGTTGTTATCGCCTTTGTACGGAAGCGCTGAACTACCACAGTAGAAAAAAAAAATTAATCACTATCTCGTTATAACGTCAAATGCTATCATGTTATAACGACATATTATCTCGTTATAACGTCAAACCGTATCTCGTTATACGAGATACTTTTTATTGCTGTAATAAAAAATGAACTGTTTATAAGTAGCCTAACCTAACCGGTTTGCTGCTCACATCGGAAAATGACACATTTACAAGATTTAATTAAGTTCTATTTCATGCTTGGATTAAGACATGGGGAGATTCTGTCCTTACTGCGCACAGTGGACGATACTGTGATCAGTATGCGGACACTCAGAAGGTTTTGTAAAATGCATGGGACTGTTCAGAAGAAAGAATGAGACCGACCCTCTGGAGGTAGCTTCATTTCGCCTTCCTTCTCGTTATAACAAGATACGGTTTGACGTTATAACGAGATAATATGTCGTTATAACGTGATAGCATTTGACGTTATAACGAGATAGTGATTAAATTTTTTTTTCTACTGTGGCAGTTCAGCGCTTCCGTACCTTTTACGTCTCATACACTGTACGTGGTTTAAGTGCTGCCTGTCCTCACCAGAAACTGTAATATGAGGTCAGCATTTCAGTTGTGGGAAACAATCATTCATCACAATTTTCCAGCTGGTTAACAACACATGATTATGGTAGGTAAAATGTGGGTTTTTTTGTAAACTGCCATGGTTCCTGGTCTTGTTTTGGTGGTTTTGGTTTTCAGTTGTTTTAATGTATGTCTCTCTATTGCCCTGTTTTAGTCTACTTTCTGTTTTATTTTGAAACTCTAGTTTGCTTGTGTGTGTTTGTTTTACTTCCTCTTGTGTTTCCCTCCTTAATTGCCTGCCCCCTCCTGATTTTTCTGTCCATTGTGTATTGAAGTCCCGTGCTCCTCATGGTCTTTGTCTGTCCCGTGTCCCGTGTCCCGTGGCTTGTTGTGTTCACTGCCGTGTTTCCAGCATTGCTTTTATTTTGTGGTTGTTTTTTTGTTATGTGTATGGTTTTGTTATAGTTTGGGTGTTTTGTGTTTTGGATTTTTCTCTGGCTTCATATTTAGTAAAGCTGTCCTTTTTGAATTATGTATTTTTGTATATAATATAATATATAAACACAACGTTTACCTAACACTGACCCTGTTAATGCTTAATCTTACCCACAAGCTTGCTGATATCACAGTGTGTTACTGGACACATCACACTAATCTTATTGTGTGCACAAAATACTAGTCAGTGATGGGCTTTCTGTGCCGCTGTGTTGACTTTCTGTTTGTTTGTTTCCTGCATTTCGACACTTGACTGTAATCATGTCTGGTTACGGTGTATACAACCACTAAAGAGATGGAGGCTGAATTTTATGTGTTTGTCCAGTCACTAAGGCCCCGTTCACACTGGAGAAAGTCATTCCAGCTAGAGTAGGATTGAGCCCAGACAGCCTTTAAGCTGGATGCGTTCAGACCTATTTTCAAATCTGGCTAGCACACAGTTGTGTCCGCACTCAATCCGGCTTCATCCAGCGTGCTTGCTGTTCTCCAAACCACTAGGTGGCGCCTCGTAATATGGCTAATAATGTGGCTAGCTGGATTTGCTAGCCACATTCGCGTTCACACCTGAGCCACATTTGAGCCAATCCGGCTAGATCCACCTCTCGAGGGTGGATCTAGCCGGCTTGAAATCAAACTGGATTCAGCCGGATTGGAGGTGTTCACACTCGGAATAAAACACATCTGGATTGATCTGGATGCGGCCAAATCCTGCTTAAGCCACATTTTTTTCCCCAGTGTGAACGGGGCCTTAGGGGCCTTAGGAAAAAATGTGTCTGGGCTCAATCCTACTCTAGCTGGAATGACTTTCTCCAGTGTGAACGGGGCCTAATACCCCGTTCACACTGGGGAAAAAATGTGGCTTAAGCAGGATTCGGCCGCATCCAGATCAATCCGGATGTGTTTTTTTCTGAGTGTGAACGCCTCGAATCCGGCTGTATCCAGTTTGATTTCAAGCCGGCTAGATCCACCTCTCGAGGGTGGATCTAGCCGGCTTGAAATCAAACTGGATTGGCTCAAATGTGGCTCAGGTGTGAACGCAAATGTGGCGAGCGAATCCGGCTAGCGACATGCTACTTCCGGTTAGCGACACGCTACTTCCGGTTAGCGACACGCTACTTCCGGTTAGCGATGTGCTACTTCCGGTTCACGGGGCGCGACACGGGACAAAAAAACGCATGACGCATGCGCACACGCGGTCCTACGTGTGGCGTGAACAGACTCTGTATATTACGAGGCGCCACCTAGTGGTTTGGAAGACAGCAAACATGATGGATGAAGCCGGATTGAGTGCGGACACAAGTGTGTGCTAGCCAGATTTGAAAATAGGTCTGAACGCATCCAGCTTAAAGGCTGTCTGGGCTCAATCCTACTCTAGCTGGAATGACTTTCTCCAGTGTGAACGGGGCCTAAGAGACATGGATGAGAAGAGCTCCTCCTCCTGCAGTGCTTCTGTTTGCACCTGTGGAAGCACAAATATAATGCATGATGTAAATGCAAGAAACCCAAGAATAGAGCCTTGGGGAACTTCACACAAGTTCTTGAAATATTCACCTAGTTCCAGGCTCTACAATACTGTGTTAAGGATCATAAGACAAAGAAATAGAACTGAATATTCAAAATGCAGCAATTGGTTTGTTTTCCCTCAGAAATTCATGGACACAAATGTGTATCTGTAATTTTTCAGAGGAAAACCCCCCCACAAATGCCTCGACTCAGAACATATCCATGAATGTGGTCCTGTTTGGAGCGCTGGCCAAGAGCTTCAGTCAAGCTGTCAATCAAGAGGTAGGCTCCACAGTCATGACTTTATAACATCTGGAACCACGATGATCTAAAGATGTGCCAACACTGATCAGGTCTGAGCTGAGGAACCACGTGTCACATGCTGCGCCTGATGATGATGATGATGATGATGAGGGGGTGTGTGGCTGCTGAATACAATTTACAGTTTGAGTTATTTTCTGTTTCTTTTTCTCTCCTCCTGTGTCACCCGAGCGTTAACACACCCTGACGGAGTTCACACGCTCCTTCACTTGCCAGACAGCATTGAGAATCATCTCTCCCAAAAGGGACTGATGTCTTATTTAAAAACAGATGGGGGCATTCATTTTTTTATCTTGACTTAATGACGTGTTAACAAAAACTCCACACTCACAAGTTCACCTGTTTCTGGACAAATGTAGAGTGCTCTGCAGTCATATGCTCAAAGCACATGGGGTAGGCAGTAAAGTTGTTCAGTTATGAGTTTTATTAGTATAAAGTTCTCAGTTGAAGCAATGTTTTTTTTATATTTTACTCTTATTTTTTGCAAATAGACACACTCGTGGTACTTGGACGGATCAGACATCTGCAGCAGTTTTGTTGTTGTTGTTGTTGTTGTGGTTGTGAAATCTGGCTTCACAAGAGAGAAACTGGTCTCAAGCTGCCTCTGCTGCAGCATCTATATGTTTCTTGTAGAGCAGTTTTGAAGCTCACTGTTGGAGGCTCAGGACTTTGCCATCTGAGTGGGAGTTTGAGATGGGTGGGTGTCTCTTTGATCTTTGAATCCTGGTGGTCACACCTCTCATTATGTATCACCATCAGCCCAAAGGTATTTTAATCAGGTACATTATATGTATATATTTATAAAACTCTCTCCCACACAGGTTTGATTATTTGTAGAGACAGAACAGGTTTTTAACATGGGTGTCAAACAGGATTGACTCACTGATGGTGGCAGCCTCAAGTGGTCACATGAGGAACTGCAATGTGTTTAACCTGCAGATTGCTATGTAGTTTTTACCACAGACTAAAAATCAATCTATTTTTTTATCCGTTTTATTTAGAGGCTTCCTGTGAAGCTGCTGTTCTTCTAGGGCTACAACGATTACTCGAGTACTCGAGTAATATTCGAGGGCTGAATCTAATTTAGTACTCGATTACTCGTTTAGTGACGTCATCTGGGAAGATTCTCTTGTGGCGTAGCGGGATGATCAGTGTTTTGGGTGCAAGAGGTCCTGGGTTCAAAACGCGGGTGAGCCGTTTACACACACACACACACACACACACACACACACACACACTTACACACACACACACACTTACACACACACACACACTTTTGGCACCGGGCATGGAGGCGGTCGCAGGCTGAAGCAATGACACTGCAGCGGCCTAAAGCAGGTATCCACCTGCTGCCAGATGCAGCCGGAAAAACTATGACATTTACGCGTGATCCGAGTACTCGAGTAACCCCAAAAATAATTGGCGAGTATCAAAAATACTCGTTTGTTGCAGCCCAACGTTCATATAATCAATGTCTTCTGAAACACTGAACTGTCCACTGCACGGACTCTTCAATTAACCCACACGTGCATGTGCACTAATATATTGGCCAATTGATTGAATGACAGTAGCCAATTGTAAATTTGGACATATCACCCAACCCTATTACATACCTTCCATTCAGGGGTAATCTATAAAATACAGTAGAGCTGTGAGTTGTAGGTTTATTGTTGTTGTTGTTTACAGCAAACACTCTAATTGTTTGCATGTTTGTTGTTGAGTCATTAAGCTACTGTGCATCTGCAGAGGGGTTTGAAGTAGATCTTGAAGTCTCAGTGGGCTGAATGAAGAACATATTTAAAGCCTATTTGTGATGAATATTCATGTCATGTCATTTAGATTGTGTTATGTTATTTCTATTAAAAACAAAGTGCATCGATGGAAATGATATTTCTCTGCATCACAAAACTTGTGATTTGAATAAGGTAATGAGCTGAGTGTGATTTGCTGATGAGCATAACATTAATCTGAAGAATGAGACAAATTCATTTGCATTCTGTGTGTTTGAACTCTGATGGTTTGAAGTAATAAAAGATACAGGGGAACAGTCTGTACTGACAGTTTATCCCTACAGTTACACTGCCTGTTTATAATCAGGCAGCTCGCAGCTTTCCTCAGAACTAAACACAAGCAGCAGCATCACTTCACAAATGAAGAGCATGAAGGTGTTTATCACCAGGAGCTCATTTGTTACCTTTCTGGCTGCTTCAGGGTCTGCGTTTGCATGAGGTCTGTCTCTTGGCAGGGAGGTGCTGCCGATCGACTTAATGCTGCTTTAATAAGAACAACAATGATGACACCAGAGTCTAAATGAGTGCACCTGTACAAACACGATGCTCAGATACACTTGATCTCCACTAAGTTGCTGCAGCATGAATATCCAGGCATTTACATGGAATGTGATTATGTTGGTTATTCATACATACATGATCCCAACAGTTTCCAGGTATCCTGAAACCTAAGGAAGATGCTTACATGCACCAGTGTTCTGGCTTCTGTTGGAGTATTCCAGGCAGGTATCTTCCAGGTTACTAAAATGGGGATTTGAAAAACTGCAGTTACCCATAGTAGCCTCTGGACTCCAAAAGCGAGGTAGTCCCCATGTTCAATTTGTCTCTACTATACTGCCATTGGCAACTGTTAAGGACACCGGTGTCACCAAAAAGATGGTGGTAGGTAGCTGTCCAGCATGACACACGTGTGTGTCTTCTGTCTGAGAGGGTGTTCTTTGGTGCCTGTAGTGGGATGCACGTGCAGATATGTGACATCATGAGATCAGTGTATCTTCTGTGTCCATTTTATTTCCTAGGCACAGTTGGTAGTACAGCATTTCGTGAGTTACTTTTTCCAGTTTTTGCAATTAGTTGACCAGATTTCTCTAGTTCTGGCTGATGGCATCCCTCTTTAAGGAGATTCTAAAAGCACATGAAACATAGACTCCTCACCACAGCAGCAGCACCACAGATTCTTCTTCAGAAAAATAAGCTGTGAGTCTAGTTGCCTTGAAGTTAAACTTTTGGATGACCTTGGTCTTCACAGACTAACCAAAGGGTGATACCATGAGTACTTTGTTCAGAGCTACATACAGTCTTTTCTTCTTTGAGATGCCTGGATGTATAATCAGAAGAGTTAAAAAAAAGAAAGACTTAAAGTCAGTTTGCTTTTTCACTGATCTCTTCTTAAGGCTTCATCCACAATATTATCAATAACTGGCAAATCAGGTTTGTTCCCCTTTCTATCAGCAGTAGCCAGAGTGTTACCATGGAAACAGAAGCTAAATTTTGAGACTTAAAAGTGAAAGTGAAACTCTCTGAATTGCATTCGAAGAGAGATGTGTGAACCTGCTGATGGTGTTACCATGCCAAACTTATCCAGGGTGGGACAGGCAGGTATGAAGTTTTCTTGACACAACAGATGATGATGATGATGATGATGATGATGAGGATGATGTGCGGGGAGCTTGTTTCTTCACGTATGAGGACTTGGGCCTGACACTTTACAGTAACTCAGTTAAACTTAATGTGACTGTGAGTCAACCCAGTCCAGTCCACTCTGACGCTGACACATCTGTACACAGCAGCACTGTCGATGTTGTTTACAGAGTGGAATCTGGGTGGAGACAGTGAACACATCAGGGATAATCCCCCTCAGCAGCATCTCACTGTGCTTTTTGGCCTCACTACAGCTGCGTCTTGATGGAACTCAAAGCCCTGTAAAGCTCGGTGAAGGCAGGGAGTCACTGTAGCCTGAGCCGCTGTGCTCCGCTTTAGATCACAGAGGTCTTGTCAGGCTGTGTTTCTCTCTAACATGATTATTCAGACTTTGTGCTGTCCCTTTGTCAGCCCTGAGCAGAGGCTTTAAAGCTGTCTCCAGGGCAGCTGACACGCCGAACAAAAGGCAATCTCCACTTTTCACACCAGCTTATTATCTGTAGCTTGTTGTGATGTCTTGCTTAATGTCTCCCAGGATGCAACATCTGCTGCTTCAATCTGTCCTCCCTCTGGGAAGAAGGACATACACATATATATATATATTTATCTGTGTCAGCTCTCTTATTTTAATCCCTGATTTTCTACTTGTTGTTGTTTATCTTGTGTTTTCCTGCAGGATGTGGTGGTGGCCTCTGGCTTCACTGTGGGCAAGTCTCCCACAGTACATAAGGACAAGCTGCACCCCTGTAACCTGCTGCTGTCAGGAGGAGACGCCTGCATTTATGTAAGGACCTTTTCATCAGTTAAGATTTACTGTTTATATGTGTACACCCATATGCTACCTGCTGGGGGTCTCAGGTGCGGTCCTCAGCACAAACAGATCATCCACTTTCTCAGCTGTGTCTTGCCGTGCACGTCTGAATTCAGTCTGCAGGCTGTAACACTCTGTTAGAGCACAGGATCCTCTGCTATAAATTGAACACGACTCATCCTCAGCCATCTCTGTTATTGTCAGGCAGACATAAAAACAACAACAACACATGGGGACGTGTCTGTGCTTACCTCCTAATGAATTTCACCATCCTGTTCTACCTGCAGGCTCAGCACAGAAGCTTCCTCAAACTAGAGCACAAGTGAAAAATCTAAATTTGCTAAAAAAAAAACTCTTTATGGAAAAAAGGAACTAGTATCCACATAATAAACAGCAGAGATCAATACATTGAGAGAGTTGAGAGTTGTGGATTTGGTGGATTGGTTATCAAAAATAACCAGTCATAGTTGTGTGACTTGTCGGCTTAGTGACCAAAGAAAATGAGGGGGAAGTTTGACAGATTCCCTGAGATTCAGGATTTAAGGTTTGCGATTTGAGAGTAATTAATGTAGCACAAACAGCTGGTGTCCTAAAACTTTTAGCACTTTATTTTGGCAGTGAGATTACTTATAGTTGGCGGTCTTCACAGGAGTGGACATCCCAGCAGATTCACCCCCAGATCAGACCGAGAACCACACAGAGAAACACACACACACACACACACAAACCCAGGAGCTACATGTCAGAGCCTCCGTGCCTCACTGAGCATGCTCAGTGTTCATGTGACAGCAGAAGAAGAAGAAGACTGAACAAGTCCAGTTTGTTTGAAGGGTTACCAGGAGACCAGGAGACTCTTCTGTCTAAAAAAAACCACATGGACACACAACTGAGGTTCACAGAGCTGCGTTTGATGACAGATTAGACCAAGTTAGAATTTGGACTTAAACCCCCCATGTCTGGTAAATACAAACACGGCATCAGCATTTCAGCAGAAATGTCAGGCACTGCGGTGTAAGGCTGATGATTTAGGCTTATTTTTCAGTCACGGGACCTCGACACCTTGCAGTCATTGAGCGGACCATGAACTCTGTATACTTGACTATTCTTAAGGCAAATTTGAGACAATCTGTCAGACAGTTAGAAATTAGGTCATACAACAGGACACTGCAATCAGATGATTTTTGTTATGTTTTTACACAAACAGGGAGGTGATAACTTTTGAACATAGTTTTCATAGTTGAAAACGGTTCCATAAAAAGGGAAACGAGACCAGTGGTGGAGGAAGTACTGAAGCTTGGTACTCAAGTAAAAGTAGAAGTGCTACATCAACAATCCTACTTAAGTAAAAGTCTTAAGTACTTTTAAATGTACTTAAAGTATTAAAAGTAAAAGTACTCACACACCGAATATATATGATTGATTTCCATTGCAAATGATCTGAACAGGTTAAAATAATCAAAGAAATCATCTCAAATTAAAATGGACCATGTGTAGTTAATGTACATGTTCAGTCCAGAAGCAGCTATGGACCGGTCTGTGTGTCATGAGGCAGGCTGTGAACAGAGAGGCTGCTAATAAACAGGCATTCAGCATTGTTACTGTGTCAGTGTCCCTGCTGTAGATTCATGTTATGATTCATGTTAATCAGACATTCATGGATGGACCTGTGTTAGCAGACAGCAGCTAACTAGTTAGCTCACTGAGCCAGAGCACCGGCATCATGACTGAGGCTCATTATAGAAACACAGCTGGCAGCTTGACACAACCTCCATGCAGAGTCTGACCTCACATCAGTCCAGCACTGTGTTCATCACATGGAACAAGGAACTACAGACACTGTAGAAATGTAATGGAACTGCAACATGTAATGGAGTAAAAGTATAAAGTATGCACTGTTATTTTAAAGTATAAATACATAAAAATTTACTTAAGTACAGTAACGAAGTACAAATACTTAGTTACATTCCACCACTGAACAAGACACATTCAAATGCCAAACACCAACACAGTAAGTGTAGTTTCTAAATATTCTGAAACACGTGCACAGCAGTAGCAGAACATGGCTGAAACTCCACTCCCTGAAGGAAATGCTGATGGGCTGACCCATAAATTAGCAGGGATTGTACAGTAACAGTAACAGTTAGTCAGGTCATTAAGTCCCTGCAGCTGTCTGAAGACAGCAGAGCACATTATGTTGATATATCTACAGTGTCAGGCCAAAGCCCATGTCCACAACCCACCACTGTCCACTGTGTTCATAAAACTCCAAATCACACCAGGGTGCTACAAGGATATCTAAGATACCAGTGGTTTGTTAATGTTGGAGCTGATTTTCTCTTTTATTTCCACTCTAATGGGACTGTCAAAGATGTGAGGTAAATCTCCACAGCTTGGATTGATACAGTCGCATAACTCGCTTCATAAACTTTTCATGCTCGTTATTTATATCTCTTATTATTGTACGTGTTAAATCAAACTCTGCGCCATCTGTGTGGGCTGCTCTGTGGCGCTCTGCACCATCCTGACTAACAGCTCACCTTCCTGTAGAAGCTTCTTTCCATTTGTTGTCGTCACCGGCACAGATGTTTCTGAGTGCAGAGCCCACTGATGTGACTTCCTAAGAGAAATTTATTAGCACATTCTTATTTATATTCCCCACAATGAATGGCAGGTGTGCTTTGTGTCACTCACGCACTCTCTGTGGCCAAGAACTTACAGACTTTTTAAAGACTTTTTTTCACAAGTTGATGAAGATGTAAAATTGTCTTGGAATCTTTAACTAAATGAAATCACTGATCTCAGAGTGAGTGGTTTGATAGTCTCCTGTTCAGTGTCTGCTGGACTCAGATAAAAAAAAAACTAAAAGCAGTGAAACCGCATCTCTGTCTCCTGTCATCCATCAGGTGTCCCGTCCGCCGCCGCCGCCGCCTCCTGCCCCCAGATCCCTGCCGGCCAGCAAAAGGAGCTCCGCACTCTCCACTGAGGTCAGAGTCAGGGCCTGCTCAGCTGAAGAGGCTGCTGCAGTGTGTTGTGGAGGTCTTGTATCTGTCAGGATGCTTTGCATCATCTGCTGGCTGTCCTAGAGTTGCCCCAGCAGGAAACAGACCTCTGTGTCTGACTGTGTCTGGCTGCGTTTGATACAACTGTCCTAAAGCTTTGGATCTCACAAGCTGTTTTTTTTTCTCTCTCTCTCGCTCTTTCAGTCTTTTTTTGTAACAAAGGCATAGAGCTGAAAATAACAAATGGCACAGTATGATCTGATTTTCTGATAGAAACAAATACAGTCTCCTACCTGTGGTCAGCTGTAGCATCACCACAACACACAGCAACATTATTACAACTGATGATGGCTTCCAATTCAGACGAGCTATATTTTCCTGAACACATGTGAAGCACAGCCAAAGAAATACCCTTGAGAAAGCCTATCTTACCTATGAAAAACTATCAGGCTCAGTAGTTTTACCTTTAAGAGCTGTCCTCTTTGTTTAGCCATAGTGCAGTTCACTGTAATGCAATGCTATGGTACTATGTAGTCTATTTTTGACCCTGTAAGCGTTTGATTTAAACTTTAAAGTGAGGATTAGGATGTTGCAGCACACACAGTATAACAAGCATCTTGAGGAAAATAGGATTACAAAGGTGGAGGCCAACATATGTATAAAGTGCTTTGAACTTTCCAGAAGTCAGGACGTGGGAGCTTTTTGGTCACAGACATGTTACCTTTATTCAGAAAAAGAAAGGAGGGGAGCTATATAACGGTCAAACACAGTGGTGGCGGTATAATGCTGTGGGGATGCTTCAGTGTGCCTGGAACTAGAAATCTAAACTAAAAGCAGTCAGCAGCAAACATGGGTCTTGGTCATGGATCGTGTACTAAAGACCAGGGTCCATGCCATGAGAAGACCATCAATTTTGGAAGAGCATGTGAGACTAAAGAAGAATGGACTAGGATTACTCAGAATATGAGACTCAGACTGTCACGCAAAAAACGATACACATCTGACTGTTAGCATCAGGGGGACTCATCATTTTTGTTATTTGGTTTTGAGAAATAATTTTTTTTCTGTATACAAGGTAAAATAATGTCAGTTTCCTAGTGTGGTTTGTAAATGTGTTGCTCTATTAAACAGAATGTGGAGAAAAAACAGACATTTTCATAGAGGGGATAATCAAAATGATTATTCTCCAGCTGTATGATTGTTCACACTGGATCCTGTTTTGGTACCTTTGGTAGCAGATTTCATCTCCATTTCTTTTTACTGTTCTTTGTTTTGTTTCTGCTTGATTAAAAAGGCCTAACTACGTCTACACAGGTTCTTCTTTTAACAGGTATAAAAAGTTTAACATGGGAAGCAATGCTAACAGCAGGTTGGGCCTTCCCAGATGTTAAAGGCTCCCTAGGATTGAAACAGTCCTTTAGTCCCTCAGTGAAAACAAAGCCTTTTTTATAGTCTATCATAATATTTACAAAGTGAGTCTTGTGCCAGTAATAGAAACAGAACAACAGTGAGGTATTCACACAAAGAGATTTTCGGACAGACTTTTCTCTCTAGTTTCCCTTTTATGAGCTTCTCTCAGGATAAGAGATCTTTTGGGAAACGATTAAATACATGGAGGAAACTTTAAAGCTGCTGTGAAGCTCACAACGTTTATCAGAGCCAACATTTGTTTGGTTAAATGCAGCGATCAAAGAGTCATATAACTCATGATGGATTCATTGTTTTAGCCTCACTGTTAACATATAATACATATAATACCAATACAGTAGAATACCTGTAGAATACAGTAGTACCTGTTCAGCATGTACCTTCATTCTGATGACATCAGCAGATGGTGAGATGTCTCTTGACACCGTCCATCCATGGCTTCTGTTCTGTTCTATTTCCCGGTCAGGATTCCAGAGCAGCCAAAACACCCAAATACACGTATGCCCACCTGGACGACCTGAAGGCGGGATCTGTCGTCAACGTGTATGGCGTGGTGGTGTTCTTCAAACAGCCGTTCAAAAGCCGTGGCACAGGTCAGTCTGGAAGTCAGATAAAGAAGAGCCATGCTATTTTCTCTGTGACACTGCAGGGCTGTGAGCTATAAGCTAACGTCAGCCTGCTCACACAGGCCAGCAGCCTGAGGCTGTGAGTTTAGTTGAATGTGGTGTTAGTATGCTATCATTTCCAGCTGAAGGCTGCAGTCGCTGAGCTTTGCAGACATACCTGGAACATTGTCACCACGGACAGAGACGTTGAAATGCTAAAACATGGCTTCCGGCTGTTTTTCTGGTAAACAGGGTCAGAAACATTGACTTATCGGAGGCAGAAATGAGCTGACAGACAAACAGAAAACTTTTGATGAAGCAGAGTGAGAGCATAAGCTGCAGCAGCGTGGTGTGTATGGAAATGATTACTGCTGTAACACTCAGAGAGGTGTTGAGAGAGGTGCAAAACAGCCGCATGGCAAAACATATTTTCAGTTTATGTGTTGATGGTTTAATAATGAAGGCCTGAATTTGAACAGGCTGCTCATCCAGCTTTAAATGATTCAGTACTCATCATCATCACACCAGGAGCTGTACAAATCTAATCCAGCGAGGCTGGGGAACAGAGTTTTGTCATTTACTTCAT
The DNA here is from genome assembly GCF_900634625.1 of Parambassis ranga. NCBI lineage: Eukaryota > Metazoa > Chordata > Actinopteri > Ambassidae > Parambassis > Parambassis ranga. The sequence continues at coordinate 23,050,856 of NC_041039.1, forward strand.
TTCCCTGTTAACACACTGCGGCTGAATTCATCATGAAGTGGAAAAGAAGCTGTTTGACTCGAGGTTAGAGCTCTGATGACAGCATCGGGATTACAAAAGAAGAGCAATGCAAATTGTAAAGAGACGCCCTGAGGCTATGCAGCACAAGATGAGTGTGTGTGTAGATTTGGGAGCAATAATAAAAGGCAGCATCTCAGCTGGAAACCGTCATAATCTTTGTGGACCTTCAGGCATATCTCTACACAGAGATATTAAAAAAATCCATCTGATCAGAAATCACAGATCTCATCCTCTCTGATTCACAGAGATGTGTCCAGATTACTGGAGTGCATACACACATATGCTTGTGTTCCCGCTCTGATCTCTAAAATGTTGTCACTCTTGTGCTCATTGACACTCAAACAATATTCATCATGCATGGATATTCCTAGACATGTGTGTGTTTTTCATTCTGCAGACTACTGCTCCATCCTGAAGATCACAGATAAGTCCAATAAGATGATTGGCTGCACCATCTTCTGTGAGAAGCTGGAGGACCATCCCAAAATCTTTCAAGTTGGAGACATAGTCCGCATGCACAGAGTCAAGGTCCCAACCATGTTGGCAGTGTATTTTAACAGAGATATATTGGTCTGTGATGATAAGAGATAATAATCCCACATCATCCACACAGGTTCAGGTGTTCAACAACTCCGTCTCACTGGTCAATACCTTCGGTTTCTCTGTGGTAACATTTGACGGGGCAGTGGGTGGCGCTGTGGAGCCGAGGGCGTCCAGCCACAAGTTCAGCTTCAGCCAGGAGGACCAGCAGACTGTGGAGGAGCTGCGATCCTGGACCGCCAGCCAGGCTGTCATCCCCTCAACGCCCTCCGCCATCCCTCTCTCTGCAGTTCAGCCCAGAGCTTACTTCAACCTGACCTGCCAGCTGCTGGCCAAAGCCCCCATAGACACCACCTGCACCCTGCTGAGGGTAAGATGCCTGTGTTTTTTCTAGAGCTTTCAACTGCATCTCAGCAGCAGGAGTTTGCATAGGTTAGCCTGAGACATTCACCTGTGAATGGCTGCTGTCTGTTTTGCCGTAAAACCTGAAAATCTGGCAGCAGCGTGTCATCACATAAAGCCCGCCCCGTTTTAGATAAACAGTTATCCCGTGGGGTGCAGGGTCAGGGGGGGCTGGAGCTATCCCAGCTAGCTTTGGGTGAGAGGCGGGGTACAGCTTGGACGGGTCACCAGTCCATCGCAGGGCAACACAGAGACAGAAAACACGCACACCTACGGGCAATTTAGAATGATCAATTAACCTAAGCATGTCTTCAGAATGTGGGAGGAAGCCAGAGTACCCGGAGAGAACCCACGCAGGCACAGGGAGAACATGCAAACTCCACACAGAAAGGCCCCAGACAGAACCAGGAACCTTCTTGCTGTGAGGCCACAGCGCTATCATAAAATGTTTGTAATAGAAAGTAGACACAAGGTTACAAAATAGACATAAAACAGGCTTGGCAGGCAGCAGTTCCCTGGATTGTAAAGAGTTTTATTGTTCTATATGTTTCCCATGCAAGGTATTTGTCTTGGCATTTAGTACAGATACATAGCTATACAGTTTAAATATTTACAGAGCAATATTACAGCAGAGCGGCAGCAGAGATCATTATAATTGTATCAAACCTGCCATGTGTGAACACACACACACACTGAGTCAGACATCTTGAAACTTTCATGAAGTGAATCTGTGCTTCTAAGTTTGTTTTTTTCATTCACTCTGACAAAAGATTTCATTTGAATGGATCCACATCATGCACTGATGATGATAAATGATAGAGCTGGACTGACCTTCAGTTTGCACACTGTTCCAGCGTACCTGTTTTGTGTGTGTTAATGTTCATCAGTCTTTCATTTGAAGCCTTAATTCAGTTTATGTTGGGGTGTTCTGCATCTGTTTCTCCTCCTGTGCTGTAAATCTCAGCAGGCGGTTGCCTCTGCCTCTGAGCAGTTCTACCTGCCGCCTCCTCTTTCAGGGCTGAAATAAGGCATTAAGTGATGGCTGGGTTCCTGCCAGAGTGCCTGATAGAACAGATAAATTTGAACAGGGTTTGGCAGCGGCTGCTGGTCTGCTGCCAGTCTGCTCTCTCTCCAATTTCTAAAGCTGCTCCCAGTCTGTTGTTGCGTAACAACACATACAACCAGAAATGGATATTTATATTGTACTCTGCCTCAAAGCCATCAAATCAATGCACTTAGGAGCCATCTTTACTGAGGTTTTGTATTTGTACTGTTGTTCTTTCACTCACTAACCAAAAGCCATCACAAGGTTAGAGCTGAAACATACGTTACTGCTCTCATGCTGTGCTCCATGTTACGTCCAATAATGGCACTTGAAGATGGCATTCCTTCAGGACAGGGACTGTTTCATTGCACATAAAACACGTAGCACACGTTTCCACTGAAATCCTTAAAAAACACTGCAGTGTCCATCTTTCTGCGTGTTCATCATTCATTTTTTTGTTTTCAGTTTGGATGTCTTTCATGTCATTTACTATATTTTGTGTATTAAGATACAAAGAGAAAATAGAAGAAATATGTACACTTACAAAAAAACTGAGTTCACTGAACAAAATGTCTTCTACAGGCAAAAGTCAGTGTTTAATGTGACCTCTCCTTCGTCTTTTAGTTCTTTGTCTGTCCTGGTGTTCTCATGCTTTTCAAGTCTGGACTCTGTGGAGTCTTTTTTATCAGCCGTTGCATTAGAGGAGTATCTAGGATTGTTGCTTTCTAGAAGGAACCTGTTGGTCCTTTTTAGCATTGGAGACCCCATCAGTTAGGACCAAACAATGGCAGAAATGCAGCTCTAAACCAGGGCAGACCCTCCACTGTGTTTTCACTGAAGGCTGCAAGCATCTCTCTCCAGCTGTTCTTCTCACATATTGTCACCAACTGGAAACAAACATTTGGGCTTTTGCTTATCTTTGACTTTTCTCCCTGTTTCTCTTATGAAAATTGGCTGCTAACCATCCACCAAGATCATTTCCTAATCAAGCCTCAGCAGACTGTAGGAGGGCCAGCTTGATGAAGCTGTCAGATGCTAAGCCAGGTCCAGGTCCAGTCTCATAAAAGAACCTCTGAGAAATGTCTCATCAGATTTTAAAAGAATTCTTGATTTTAAAATCCTTTTTTTGCTTCATCTCTCCTGATTCTTCAAATTTCCTTATAACAGCTAAATAAAACTATTTTTTAGCACCCAGCCACCTAAATAAGCTATTTTTTTTAAATACTGTGTTATGGAAGTTTCTCCATTTTGATGTATGATTGATGACATGAATAACGTTTCACAAGAAGAGTTGTCTTTTTAAAAATGTATTATCTTGCACAAGAGGGAGATCAGTCATACAGAGTACAGGAGAACACATATGATTATATACTGTCATTACAACTTTGCTAAAACAACAAAACTAGCGGTGTCCTAAGACTTTGGCATCCCACTATGTCATCAGTCAAACTTCATGTTTTTGTGTGTTTATTTTTTCAGGTGTGGGACGGGACCAGGTGTCCTCACACGCTGCTGAAAGTCATGGTTGAGCCGAATGTCACCGAGGGGCCGACCTCCTTCTCCACGGAGAGAGAGAACCTTATTGCCAATATCCTCGTCTATGACAACCACGTGGAGTTCGCCCAACAGCTGAAGGTAAGAAAGAAACACACAAAGCAGTGAAGACAGTTTCTTTGACTCAGAAAGTTATCATCTAATCCCTGATTATCTGCTCTAAAGCTGCAACAATGAGTCAATAACTTTAACCTAACTTCCCTGAGGGAGTCTAAGTCTGATAAATGGAGGTTTGAACTGTTGGTCTGGAAACAGGAACATTTTCAGGACTTTTTCTACTGTTTTTTCCAAAGAATGTCACAATACACTGATTGGTTAATCATGGAGAATGAATTAATATTGAAAACGGTCATCAGCTGCAGATGTAGTAGACTGCAGTGTCAGGATTTACACCTTTGTACCTAAAAACAGACACTTTGAATTAGTCTAGCATGGTGTCACAATATGCACAAAACCTCTCCTGAATGATCAGCAGCAGCTAGCACACCAAGTCAAAGACTCAATCGTGGTGACGAGGCTGCTTTTTTTTTGGGCCTCTGCTGTGGATATGTTGATTTGTTATCCTGGTCATAAATTCAGAGCAGCTATAAACCTGCTGACGCACGCAGATTTATCTCTGATAGGTGCAGCAGTATTAGGAGTTCCTGCTGGAATGATAGATGGTGGTGTTTAATACTTAATAGACTAACACCTGTCTGATGTCACTTAAGCGCTGAATTAAGACAGACCACATGATTCATCGGCTGCTTGTTTGCATTTGTCATGTTGTGTTTTTTCAGCCGGCATCCGGCTATTTAATTCAGCTTCTGGGGAAGCGCTTTCCAGCGGCTTGGAAACTATCCGAGCAGAGTTTGCAGGGCAGAACTTCATCTGATTAGTCAGACACAAACCTCGGGCTGCTGCAAATCATGTGCAGCTGCATTCAGACAGCAGGCAGCGCTGGGTCACTCCAGTATTAATGATGCAGGGGACAGACAGACACTGCACAGTTTAACTCCTGCGCCTCATTAGAGCTCACTGTTTGTGCGTCCTGTTGTGTGTGCAGTGTGGGGTTCTGTTGTGCAGAGTTCTTCGCCATAGTTGGATTCTTTGTGAGCGATTCTTTGCCTAAACACTCTGGGAGTCAGAGGCCTGAGTCAGATATTTTATTAGTCAGTTATCATTCATTTTCCTGCTGCTGTCAGTCATAGATCGATGAGTATGATTTGCTCATTTTGGACTCAGACAGTTAATAATACATCTACTAAAATATGTCCATTTAGCCTTAACTACAACGTATCTGTACAACATTTAACCCTTTTCGTGCTGCACTGACCAGACATCTAGTCATAGAAAATGTCCATTACACACACATATTATTATATATATATATTGTTATTATATAGTCTTTGAAATAGTCATAAAGAAAGAAAACAGACTTATTTCCCTTTAATAAAACACAATACTTTGTGTCTGTAGTGTTTCTTCTAGCCTCTGTTCTTCAAGACAAACCACTTTGTCCCCTGCAGCTCAGAATCGCACACATCCACAAAACAAAAAGATTCAGTCTGACATCTCAGTTTGTTCTTTTTGTTTCTCTTCCTCTCTCTCTCTCTCCTCCTCCTCTTCTTCCTCTTCCTTCTTGTTGTTGTTTGTAAATTAAAACTGCACTTTGCTTCTCAGCTGTTCTTCTCAGCGGCGCAGACGCACTCATTATCACACAGCTGTGTGGATCTGTGCCTCTCATTAAACATATTTAATTTTTTTTTACCTCATATGACTACAAATGAGGTCTCGTCGTCATCCCGTGGAGACTCGGAAAGATCGTGATGCTGTTAACTGAAGTAGTTTTCTCACAGAATCTCATCAAAGCCTTCCATTCCTTTGTGCATTGTTACACAAAACTGACGGATTCTTGGTAAAATAAGGCCACAGTTGTTCTTCACACTTCATCTGTACTGTCATAAATGAAACTCACGCCGTCACCGGCTGTCCACTGTGTGTGTTGGTCAGAGGAGTCCTGTACTCTGTGATTGAGGATAATTGGATTTGAAGCAAGACAAATCCACACACGCCTGTGTGTGTACTCTTTCTGCTGTTGAGGGGTTTGGGATGAACTGCTCCATCCGCCACAGACCAACACAACTTGCTTGCATGGCTTTTTACCCAGCACGTTTCAGCTGCTAACCTGAAGGGTTCATGTTGTGTTTAGGGCCAATAAAGGCGGATAAGACATGATCAGTGATCCGGTTGACCTGCTGGTTAATCAGAATCAGAAATTGTTTGCATTCCATGTTAGAAATATAAAACAAGGTAAAATAGCAAGAATAAAAATAAAATTCTAATCAATAATAAACATTAAAGTTAATTTCAAGTCAAGTCAAAACTGGTAGTCATATATATACTACATATATAATAAACTGTGTGCAGTAAAATCGTGTCTAAAATAAATCCAATATGGATAGAATTACAAGAGAGTGTGTTAGATTGTCTGCTCTCAGAGGGAGGAGTTGTACAGTTTGATGGCCACAGGAAGGAAGGACCTCCTGTGGCGTTCAGTGGTGCATTTAGGAGGGATCAGTCTGGCACTGAAAGTCCTCCTGCACCTCAGCAGCACGTGGTGGAGAGGATGGAAGCTGTTCTCCAGGATCCCCTGCAGCTTAGGCAGCATCCTTCTGTCTGACCCTGCTGTCAGGGAGTCCAGCTCCACTCCCACAACATCACCGGCCCTTCTGATCCGTTTATTGAGTCTGTTTGTGTCCGCTGCTTTCAGTCTGCTGCCCCAGCACACAACAGCAAACAAAATGGCAACCACAGACTCATAAAACATCCTCAGCATAGTCCGACAGATGTTAAAGGACCGGAGCCTCCTCAGAACAACTTCTTGTAGAGGGCTTCAGTGTTTTTAGTCCAGTCCAAACGTAATGAAGACACTACAGACACCAAATAAACTTGGATGATATTCAGGTGTAATTTTGTCGTAAATAATACACATCACAACAGTTCAATTTTTCGGCAACTAATTTTTCTTTTCTATGTTTTTCCTTTATTGCACCCCTATTGTCAACATCCAAACATATTTCAGTTTATTTAAAGCGTTCTCTGGACTTTAGTTTTCATTAGTTAGGATTAGGATGATGTCTATACTTTTGTGTTTGTGTGAGACACACAGAAAGAGTAAAGGCAGCTGGGCAAGCACCTCCATCTTTATTTAGGGTTTTAAGACATAAATTACATCCTGTCAGTCGCTAAGCCACATTAAATTACTAATCACACACACGCACACACACTCACAGGTATGTCTGGCAGTCCTGCCTTTCTCTGACAGGTTTATTATGAGACTCTCTACACGTCAAACCCCTGAACACATCATTTTCGGGCACTGAGTATTTAAAGCATTTGTGGAGCTTGTCGACCTGCGTGTCACATCTGTATTTAGTCTGCTGATCTTGTGCAGTCAGTGGTCTGCCATAATGTGCCATTATATGTTCTGTTACATACTCACAGTGGCACCTTTGACACTGCAGGCTTACAGGCCCAACAAACGTGCTGCTTCCCTCCCAGTTTTAAGACTTTTCTGTCTCACTTTGACTGTCATTGTCTTCACGGAAAGTCAGTTTGTGTTTGTAACACTCGGAGTGGTCTTAGTGTGGTCGTAGTCTTGCCCAGAATCCTTTGCAAATCATCCGAGCACCATTAAGTGCACCAGATTACAATTCTGAGCAACATTTTTTTCACGTTTGTACTTGCAATCCTCCGTCATGACCTCAGTAGTAAAGAGCAGATAGATTTTTCATGTATAATCTTTTCTGGCAAAGTATAAAAGGACTTTTTCCTCTAATGATAGAGATTACTTGTATTAAAGGTGTTATTTAGTCTTTACGTCAGTTAGGAGTGGCCTGTGGAGCTGCAAAGTAAGAGGAGAAGCTCATCCGTCCCTTTGCGTAGAGGACGTCCACCCTGTAATTAGCACAATAACCCCAACAGGAGGAATGACTGAATTACAGCTATGGAAACTCTGACCTCCCACTGCAGAGCTTCTCCCACACACTGCAGTTTGACATGCAGCGCTCTGAATATGTGTAAGGAAAAGAGGTTGCATTGACCTCTGAGTGCTGCCTGTCTCATCTGAAGGGCTGCAACACAAACTTCTATGCTGCTGATTCTAGTGGAACTTATTTTTATCCTTTAAGATGGAATCTGTATCACCGCCACATTCAACTCGAAATGAAACACTTGAGGATGTGTAAGTCTAGAGTGTGGGAGGTGTGATCTACCACATATGGTAATTGCTCACTGGAACTTTCAACATGAGGTCTGAAGACTGTCTGTGCAGGTGGAGGCCATCATTAGGACAAAAAAACTGTCAGAGAGAGGCAGAAACACTGGAAGTGACCAACACAACAGTCTGAGAGTATGAAGTTTTCTTTTAAGGGAAGGAAGAAACTGACAAGCTCCACCAAGGACCACAGAAGACACCTAAAGACAGCAGGATTATGCCCATGATGAAGAAGATCCAGACAGGAACACTCTGGGGGAGGCAGGCCTGTCAGAGTCTACAGTCATACAGAGGCTTCACAGCAAGGAGCAAACCACTGATCACACTCAAGAACAGAGAGGACAGGTCAGACAGGAAACAGCTGAACAGCTCTGGAGTCAGATTCTCTGGACTGATGAAGATGAACTTGAACCAGAATGATGTCAGAGAAAGGGCTGAAGGAAGAGAAGGAGAAGAACAGCTGATGGTGTCAGCCACCTGACCTCACCAGTGGAGCTTCCACAGTTTTCTCTACAGAACATTAGAGGTGATATTATAAAGGTTTGTTTATGGTCTAGAGCTCTGGTGTGTGCTTGTGTCACTCAGACACCTGCAGTTACTGGTGCAGATTGTGTGATGATGTCTTGTTTGTGTTTTTCATGGTCAGCAGCAACAAAAACCCTCTGCTGCAGTGATCTGTCGTTTGTTCTGCGTGTTATTAAAACAGATTGTGGGTGCCGCTTACTGTGGAGACCTCCTCAGAAAGTAATGACACAATTTACTCTGATGTTATTATATTTTAATATTTGCTTAATTTAACAATTGTCTACCTAAGTGAACCTAATCTGTTCTCATTTTTTTTTGTGTAATTATCACCGTAAGAAGCGATCATCATCCTTTTAGGTCTGAACAGCTCTGTTCTCTCTTCATGCGACGCTCAGCTGCACTCGATCTCGGAGGCAGAGAAGCGCTCGTGACGTCCAACAGAGCTGGCTCATTATGCATCTTTAACCACGGCTAAACACCGTAAAACACATTTCATTAATGCATTATTTAACTTATAACAACAGACGAGTGAAATCACATGTTATCAGAGGTCGTCAGGACATCAGTGGGTAAATGCAGCACAGTGAACAGTGAAGGACCAATTTATTGGATTAAAACATAGTTTACAGCAGTAATAAACATATTTACTTAGGTGACTTTGTAAATAGTAGATAGTTAATGCCTTTGTAGGCCTGTGGAAAATAAACTCGGCGCAAACCTGTCATCGTTCGACGGCTGTTTACATACGGCTTTTGTACACGACCCGGACACTGTCCATGTGAACCAGAAGTATGACGTCACTAGCATGATTCGCTAGCCACATTTGCGTTCAGACCTGAGCCAGATGTAAGCCAATCCGGCTAGATCCACCTCCGAGAGCTGGATTGAAATCAATCCGGATATATCCAGATACAGCCCGAATCCCGCTCTAGCCGGATTGATTCCCCCAGTGTGAACGGGGTCTTGGATGGCCTCATGCTGCCAACATGGCGACATGTCTGGAGCCCCAGAGGGACTCTTCAGAAACCTGTAGGTGACTTCACTGATGCTCATCCATGATTCCACTCTCTGGGTTACATCCTGTGGATCCTCTCCCTTTACCAACACTTTGAAGTATTAATCAGACATTTTATTTTCATATATTTTTTTAAAGAAACCCCCTGAGCGCTGAAGGTGTAGAGGAACGTACACTCTGTGTTGTGTTTACACCTTTTTCAGCTGCTCTGTGAGAGACCTGCTGTCGATGTTACCCGAGTCAGTGTAACTTCCCTGTCGAGAGACCCACCCTGAATACTGTGTGTGTGTGTGTGTGTGTGTGTGTGTGTGTGTCCTCAAACTCGGATGTGTTGTTTCACAGTGCATCTATCTGCGATCACACACACACCAGCTTTTTACAGCTTTTTAGCTGCGTCCTGATCAGTTTAGTGTGAATTAAGACATAAATAACCTCACGGAGAGAAAATAGAGAAACAAAACGAGGAGAGAAATTCAGAGATTTTTTTTCTGTATGAGGTGAAAAGATGGAGTTGTGAAACCTTTATTAAGAACAGGCAAATTTTAGCTTCAGATGAGAAAAGTCACAGGATTTGTCAGGGATATTAGGTGGATATTTATAGAGAAGGTAAACGTAGCTCAAACTTTTTGTCACCTCAGACTAAAATTGACCAAACTCTGTTGAACATAAAGAAATTCTGTGATTGACAGTCAAATGTGACATTTTGTTGCTTTGATTCCAGGTTTTAAAAAGTACCAGATAGGTGCTGTATCGTATGTGTGTATGTGTAAGGAATCAGCAGTGGAGGAGACACACACACACACACTCACACACTGACTGCAGCACTCCTCCTCCTCCTCCTCCTCCTCCTCGCTTTCTTGTTCTCAGCTTTTCTTTTCATCATAATGGGTTCCTTTCTCCCCTAATGGCCTTCTTCTCACAGAAACGCCTCAGTCGATTTCACACAATATTGCCGATGATTCACCAGAGGAGCCTGGTAATTGAGGGAAATATTCCTCCTCAAACATTTCTTTCCTTCTGTCATACTGCGTGACTGAGAGGTAAATTTACTGAGTATAAAGACACACCTGTCAAAGAAAAGAAAATAGATAAGTTCACCCCGATGCTTCATTCTGAGCTTTACATGCAGAGCTCGAGCATCTTCAGCACTTTTCCTCCTCGTTAAGAGTGTAGATCAGTGTTTATGTAACAGTGTAGATCCCCCTGTCTGTCAAATGTAATCACTTATTTCTTAAACACCCAGAGGACGTTGGGAAAATACCTTTAGTTGCTATTTCAACAGAGTCTCACTCACCCACCTGAAAAACCAGTTAATAAAATATGGGCTAAGAGGTGGAGCACAAAGCTTTTGTCACTCACAGTGTGGACATGCCCTTAATATAAGTAAGACGAGTGAGTTATAGAAAGCCCCATACCTCCATACAGGGAGGTATAAACAGGGAAATACCAAACAGTTTTTTGTATCAGGCTGTAAACGTGTATTTCAGCTGTAACGTTGGTCATTTAAACATGAGGGTCTGTAAATATTGACTCACTTTTAGAGCCAGGCCCCAGAGGCCATGGTGGGAACTGCAGTTTTTGACATTGCTCAGCCACAGAAGGTGCTGCTAGTTCCACACTTGTGGAGGTGCTGGGTCATAAATGTCAAGAGCATTAAATAGAATAGAAGTTCTTGATTCATCCTAGGCTGGGAAAATGTCACTGTTACAGCTGCAATATACACACACTCAGCTTAGTAACATATCTCTCTCTAATATTTCCCAGAAAAAATGGGGATATTAAAAATATATGCAATGTAATATATGCACTAGTACAATGGAGTGCAAATGAAGGGCTAAACCTGAAAAAAATGTGTTATGTGTGACAAAGATGAGGTGTTATACAGTCGTATTGCACGAGGTAGGAAAGATTTCCTGTAACGATCTGTATGACAACGAAGCTGTCTGAGCCTTTTGGAAAAGGCGCTCCGTTGTCTGTCCAGCACAGGGTGGAGAGGGTGACCAGGGTTATCCATGATAGATAACAGTTTGTTCAGTGTCTGCAGCCAATGACAGAGTCAGCCTTCTGAGATGTGACATGGTGTTAAGGTCACCATCATTTGGAATCTGAAGCAGTAATAGTACCACTAAATTAAAATACATAGAGGTCACCTTATAGTTTTCATATGTGGCAACCTCAAGGGATGGTAAGCCATTGCAGAAATTCCAAAATAAAAACTGCAGTTCTTTGAGTGTCCACTTGAAGGCTAGCTCCAAAAGTGAGTCAATCTACTTAGACCTCCATGTTAAAATATAAATAAACATGATTGCACCCTGGTACAAAAACAGTTTTGGTGTCTGTTTGGAACATGTGTCATTTAAAACTTGTCCCTACTTAATAACACTGTGTAGTAAAGGGCCTCCACTGCAGTTATAAACTCCTGGTTAATCTAAGTCCGTTGACTGCGATGTCCACAGAGCTGAATAGGTACTCACACCATCACTGTTCTTTGTTATGTCGTGTAAATGGAAGTACTGTATGTGTCCAGAGGGCCGGACTAGTGGACTGAACATTTTAATGCCCACGTCCTGAAATATACTGTGATGACAAACTGAGCCAGTGATGGCTGTGCTCACATCATTGTCACAGCGATCTCCTCAGTCTGTGCTCTGTGCCGACAGCTTCCGCTCATTATCTCATTTTTTGCGCTCACGGTCGACCAAGTGCACATTTCCATGTCATTAAATGTTTTCGTTGAAGGGCAAGCGGAGCGCTCTTCACTCCCACACTGTTTCCTGTTTAGTGAACACTGCTCTGAGAAAAATTAGACTTCATGTCGGCCCGCATGCTCGAATCCCGCCTAAAAAAAACACCGACAGAAATGCTGCTTCTCCTGGCGCTGGAGGAGTCAGCGGAGTATCGCAAGGCCAAATGCACATTCGCACAGACGCTTCATTACACTGCTGTCCTCTGCGTCGAGCTTCTTCTGCAGATCAATTATCTCTGGATAATGCAGCTTTGGTCAGATTTATCTGTGAGGGTGTGTCCTGTTCTTCAGCACTTTCCTGATATTCTGTTCATCATTAGCCTTTTGTCCAAAAAACTAATCTTTTGTCCGAGTGTGTTTGAGAAGTAAATTCTGCTGCTGAGGGGTTTTTGTGTGAGATGGGATTTCCCTGGTGGCCGTCTGATTGCATGTTAGCCTGGAGGAGCGCCTCAACCTTCTTCTATTATTCATGTGGAGAGATTAGGATCCAGAGAGCTGACAGCAGATCCGCTCTGAACACAGTATATAGCAAAAAGTTTGTTTAGTGGTTTACTCGTTCAGAGAGTTGATGAACAAACAAGACGTCACAGTGAATCCTTCAGTGTTTACAGCATAAAGAGCAGGCTGAACCAAAAGGAGTTCAACAGTACTGGCGTGAGAAAAATTCAGTATCATTCATCTAAACTCTTAAATTGTTTTTTCATTCTCCTCATCAGCTCTGGCAGCCATGTTGTCCCTGCAGTTCCTTAAGTGTCCACTTGAGACTCCAAAAGTGAGTCTATCCACTTAACCTCCAAATTTACAGCCTAAATACCGCTTTGTGTGGGTGTTCTCCTCAGCTTCACTCCACCTCTATGTCTTTGCCTATGTTTGGATGAACCAGAACTTAGACAGACTCCACCAAGATGGCGGCGTCCAGACCCCTCTTTAGAAACATCTTGCCGACTTCATGGAACTTACCCACATCTGCTTAAAGGTCGGGTAGGAGATTTCATTCTGATGCACTTTTTGTTAAATTAGTGTAACTTCTCTTTACAATCCGATAGCAACCAATTAGTTCGGCAGTTTCACATTAAAACAAAGAATATGAATCATCTGTGGAAGCTATAAAACACTAAAAACATCAGCCAATCCTCCGGGTGGACCCTGTAGGAGGATTGGCTGGTTGTCACTCTCTTCCTGCTCTGTGCACCAGAGAGGTATGTGCATGATGGCCGAAGTCACAGACCGCAGCTCGTCTTCAGGTAATGTGCATCCATGTGATTGGAGGGCGTGGCTTCGGGGTAAGCTCTGAGAGAAAGGGGCGTGTGTTCACTTTCCAAATCTGGCTGACTCTCACTGAGTTTTCAAAATCTCCTACCCTACCTTAAAGTTACTAAAATTGCAGCTTATAGATAACACGTCCTGACAAGGGATTGACAGTGTCTCAACTAAACAGCATGTTTTTGGTTAGCATTGTTCTGGTTTTCTGTAGGTAAGGAAAGGTCAGGCCTCGTTTGAACTGTTAGTCTGTAAACAGCAACTTTTTTACTGGTTTGTCCATCAAATGTCAGAATACACTGATGGATAAATCATGGGCAATCAATCAATGATGTCATCAGCTGCAGGTCTAGTAGTCTGTAGCATTGAGACTTCCAAAGCTGCACATGGTGTCTATTGTTTTTTGGCTATTAATAAATTACATTGGGAGACACTGACATTTTGCTTAAATATAAACTGTCCAATATACTGTATCTGATCCTATTATAAATGACCGACACAGTGTTCAGTGGTTGCAGTTGCCTGTTTCCTGACCTGGATGGTTTTATTTTGCGGTCTCGGGCTGTTACATTTAGTCTGATCTGAGGTGTACTTCTGTTGGTCACATCCTCTGTTCCCTGCTGAGTTGATGTTCCAGGACAAAGAGCCCTGCTGTCGAGTCACGCCGTATCTGTCGTGCTTTTAAAGCCCATTTCCTGCGGCTTCATAACGAAGCCTGTGTGAAATGAACGGTTTCTCCGTCTCAGAGAGGGCTCAAGTTTTCTGGCTGCTTTATAGCTCCTCGGCTCGTCGAGAAGCCACGGAAGCCCACAGCAATCTTTAGAATTTTAAGGAATCTCTTTTCACCGAGCAGCCAAGCAGCACTAATACCATGAGACAGCGGCATCGGCGTCGAGGCTGTTGGGCGGTGGGCGGACGGTGGAGTGTTCATACAGATCAAGTACTTACAGAAGACGCCACTGGCTGCTCCACTCTGCTCCTCGCCCTCTTTAAAGAGAAAATAGTTTGTGTGCAGGGGGAGCTGCAGGGAGCCATTTTCTGTCAGACAGGCCGATCACTCTCTCTGAACTGTGGACAAGCTTGTCCCACAGCCCCTAAAAGCCTCTCCTGTGCACACGCTGAGGTTATAATGTGGCCGTTATGCTAAGTGTGGTCTCAGCTGAATGATCTGATTGGTCAAAGAGCTCAGAAATCTGGTCACAAAGCTCCGGACAATAGAGCTGTTTTCTCCTGCTGTTGGTTGCTATGCCAACTGTTGTTGTACTGATGGAACAAAGAGGTAATTTTCTCTTTTCTCCTGGGCTTTTATTTCCTCTTAGAGCAAAATATTTTCAGGTAATCGTGCTCTAATGAGGTCTTCAGTTCTCTTAACCTCACACAGAATGTAGAGAAAACTCCTCTGCCGTGATAACACAGGCTCCGTAATGTATTCCACTTCAAACATAATGACAGGTAACACAGTGTTTTACACAGCTGCTCAGAGGTGCTGGGAGAGGTAATCCCTCCAGCAGGTCCTGGGTCAGCCTTGGGGTCCCTGCCTGGATATGACACCTCTAAACCCAGTGCTTGAACCTCTACTTGACCCTCTCAGTGTGGTAGAGCAGTGTCTCTACTTTCTCACCTGATCTTGAGGGTAAACCTGGGAAGAAGTCTGAACCTGCTGTTTGAATTGTGACTTCACCCCCTCAGTATTACCAATGTTATGATCATAGGTGAGCGTGGACCAACTAGAGTTCTGAGGTTTTTTAACTGCTCCACCTGACCAGACTCACCCCTTCTACCCCGAGAGAGCGAGTTATTCTTTTCTTCTCAGGTTGGAGGTGCCGACCCTCATCTCCACGTGGTGCCTTTGGAGCAGGACACACTGTCTCCATGCAACAAGTTCCAGGCACTACAACAGTTTTGTTGTGCTGGCATCTTTGCAAAACATGTCTGCATGTGTTTGGTGTTATTTTGTTGTCTGTAGCAGCTGTGGCGGCCATGTTGTCCCAACAGTGCTCAGGCATGCCAGCATGATAGCCTATGTCATGACCCGTGATTTTTTTGTGTCCTCTTAATTCAACTTTGCATCCACATGTTGAATGAGTCTGTGGAAATTTACTCCCATTTCGCAACAGCCTCATCAAAGATGTCCAGTGCTGCTGATGCTGTGCGGCTCACTGACAGCTGACAAGGTCAGGGACCTTATTGGTCTGTCAATCTTCTACCCAGCCATCTGCCAGTAGGGGCGGGTGATAAAAAACCTGATAATACGTGGCAGAGCTGCACAGTAATAGCCTGTCACAGCCTGCCTTTCAGGTTCAACTCACTTCCTTGTTTGAGCTTTATCTAAACATAAAGGAGGAGCAGTCAGCAGCAACACACATGCTAATGTTAATAAGAAAGGTCACAGCCTAAGGTTTAAAAGACGAGGAGATGTTAAAAAAAAAACAGGGGTCAGAAGAGTTCAGAGAGTGCACACAGGCAGTTTTTAGACAGAATGTCTGAGTGGCTTTTAAAAGAACGAAGGTTAACCCTTCGTCTATCTCCAATTTCTTTCTAGTACCACTCACATAAAGAGTCTGAAGCTTGACAAACTCCACAAACAGGCTGTATTCAACCAGGCCGCTGGCTACAGAGTGCATCAGAAGGACACGCAAGGCAGGAAGGAGGGGCAGAGACACAAGACCAGGTCAATCTTCTGTCATGCATCTTCACTTTTTACCTTTCTTCACTCAAATGATACGTATAAAAATGTGTGTACAGGAGCTGAGAAAGATCATTACCGGAAGACAAAAACGCCTTCAATAAGTTACTGTACCCTCAGACGCACTGTGACCTGGGTCCTCTGATCAGATGAGTCATTGTCTGGTCTAAACTTAGCGCTGCTTCTCTCAGCTGAATGTCTGCTCATTATAATCATACCTGGACTCTCAGGGCTGCTGCAAAGGATTTAATATGTGTATACAGACAGGAAGCTCGACTGGGCGAGATCAGAGCAGACGCCACATGGCAGCGCCTGCACTCGCCCCGCCGTCTGTCCTCTCCCTGCTTTACTCTCCGGCTCTCCGCACCTGTTTCCAAACTGGCAAATTCTGCTAAACTGTCATGTAGCAGTAAAAAAACACAGCCAGACTCCCGGGTACATAGACTTGTTTTCCTGTCTCATTCTGCCGAAGATCCAGGTCTCTGGAGGCTAAATAAAACCCAGGCAGCGTCTGGGTTCCTGCAAACAAAAATACTGTCTGTTTGCTCTCATTGTTTGCATCCAGCCTCTGTGGGATTCATATGATTTTAATAATATTTCATATTTATACAGCATGTTTTCCTAAGAATTGTGTTTCCCAACAGTGCAACCACACAAAAAGATAAGAATTGGAGACCATGTAGTGTCTGTCCTTGTTTCACGAGGTTATAAAACAAATTGCTTCCAAACTTGCTTTCATGCTTGTGTACACCTGTTTTTTTTAGCCGTGTGCTAAACGGGCTGTTTCAGTGTCTGCAGCTTTAAGTACTCGCTGTTTATTTTCTCACTTGTGTGGTACATACAAAAACAAGTCAAGAGAATCAATTACCCCATTCACACGGGGGAAATAAATCTGGCTAAAGCGGGATTCGGGCCGCATCCAGATGGTTTTTTTTGTATCCAGTTTGATTTCAATCCAGCCCATTGACAGTAAAAACTATGGACAGAGCTTCCGTGACGTCACCCGTTTGTTTCTGAAGAGCCGTTTTGAGGCTCGGTGGGAGGTTCCGGGACGTGATGACCGCCGCCATGTTGACAGCGCCACGTCCGCCAAAACTCTCAAATATGGACAAAGAGGGGGGGCACGAGCGGGGTTTAGGGGGGCGGGCGATCGTGGGAGCAGGAAACTCACGCTGTGATACGTCAACTGTCACTCAAGCGGCAACGCCCATAATTATGCATAATTTTAAGTCCGAATACAATTGAAACGAGTGGGTTGTAAAAAAATTCACCCCCCCTACAACTGACACTAGAAGAGAACCTATCATCTGAGACCAGAGTGGTTTTTTGTACCAGGCTGTAAACATGTTAATTTCTGCTGTGAAGTCGGCCATTTTAACATGGGAGTCTATGGGAAATTACTCGCTTTTGGAGCCAACCCCCAGCTGTTGCAGCGTGAATTACAAGTTTTGACACTTCCGCATGGGCTTCAACTTTGAGCCCCGAAGGTTGCCGCTTGATCCAGCCGCACACGCGGTCCTACCGCGGCCTGAACGGACTCTGTATATTACGAGGCGCCACCTAGTGGTTTGGAGGACCGCAAACAAGCTGGATTAAACCGGATTGAGTGCGGACACGCTTGTGTGATAGCCAGATTTGAAAATAGGTCTGAACGTATCCAGCTTAAAGACTATCCAGAACTGGGCCACATTGGCCCCGTTCACACTGGAGAAAGTCAGTCCAGCTAGAGTAGGATTGAATCCAGATAGCCTTTAAGCTGGATACGTTCAGACCTATTTTCAAGTCATACACGCGTGGTGGCACCTCGTAATATACAGAGTCCGGGTCAGGGAAAAATCGTATGGTGCACGTGTCTCGGTTCAGTTCAGGACGTGCGCACAGTAATGCTGCGAGGCATTTTTCCTGCTAACCTGGCGACTCTCTCGCTAAATCTGGTGACTTTACAAATCTTTTATCATCAAAAGCAACTAGCGACAAATCTAACAACTTCCTCTGGTGACTTTTGGAGGCTGATGTGAAAGCACGTATAATTCTGCAGTTACTGAAGGTGACTGACACAAGAAGGTCACCGACAGCATCATAAAAGGAGGTGAAGGGCACCCATCCAAGTGCCCTTCATGATCAGAGGGGTGTGAGAATGTGTTAACGTGTGTTCCATGAGTGTGTAACAGGGTGGCACTTTGCTCCTCTTTTTGCCTCTGAGAGGTCATTCACTCAGACAGCAGCAAACCCTTTGTAGGAAGTAAATTGAACTCCTTTTAATGTGCATACATTGTCTGGTTTCTCACATGGATAATCTCCCACCTGAAACACATCACACACTGGGCGTCAAGTGTTGTATTCCAGCTGATTGTCGTACCACAGATGTGGTCTCTTCTCAGGCTGTGACACAGCGGAAGTGAAACCAGCTCCATCTTTGATTTCTTTGATCTCCTGCTCATCACTTTCTCAGGAACATCCCTTTATGTGGAAATAATTCTGGTTAACAGAGCACTCCTGTGGGAGCTGAAGCAGCTCTCCAGTCCTCCCAGTTCATCTCTTCAGAGGAGGGGGGGCCTCAGGAGATCAGCTGCTAATCCACCCTGACACTGGCTCAAAGTTTGCTCAGTATGTGGGAAAATGGGTTTATAAGAAGCCGCAGCTTATGGAGGATTCACTTCTTGAGTCATTCTTCTGCTCCTCGGCTATAATGCAATTAAATGTCATGTAATGTGTATGTGGCTCCCTGTCATGTAAAAACAAAGTAAAAGGCTTCAGTAAAAATAATTCAGTGGAGTGAATTCCTCTGACACTCGATCAGTAAAGTGTTGGCTGATGATGAGTGAGGACAGATTTCTGTCAGCTGCAGGCTCGTCGTGACGGAGCGCTGAAGGGGAAAAAAACAAAAATGACAAACCCTTCAAGCCAAGTTCTTCAAGCAGCCTCTGAATCACTGTTGCTGCTCTGCTGGCTTGAATGGTGCAACAGCGCCCTCTGCTGATGAGTGAAACCTCAGGGAGTCCACACTGTGAGCAAAGGAGCAGCCACCACGTGTTGGATTACATTTGTTAGGTTTTAATTGCATTACCAGTTTTTGGTCACCCATTGTTCTCTGCAAAATACGTCCTCTGCTTCTGTGGACTCTTCAAACCAGTTGTTCACTCACATCAGCCTAATGAGTGGTTGGTTTAGAGGAAAAGATGAGGCAGAGCTGGCAGAGATGAAGATGTTGAGCTGCTCTTTAGAAGTGACGGAGGATGGACAGGATCAGGAACGAGCACCTCAGAGGGACAGCTCAGGTTGGCTGTTTTGGGTACAAAGTCAGAGAGGACAGATGGAGATGGTTTGGACCTGTGCAGAGGAGGGACAGTGGTTATGTTGGTAGAAGGATGTTGGAAATTGAGCTGCCAGGTAAGAGGTCAAGAGGAAGAGGAGATGTGCTAAGAAGAGAGGACGTGAAGTTAGCTGGTATGAGAGGAGAGGATGCAGAGAGAAAGAGTTAGGTGGAAATGGGTGATTCTCTCTGGCGGCCCCTAAAGGGAGCAGCCAAAAGGAGACGAAGCGCATCAGCCTGCAGATCAGACAGAGACTCTCTGAAGTTTTTGTCATGTGACTGCTGCTCACATCTGAGTCCATCATGGCTTCCTGGTTGTTGCTGAGGAGGGCAGATCCTTTTGTTTTTAGAGAGTCTTGGTAATCTGACATTATCCTGACAGAACCCTTCATTGGACATGATGCATTCAAGGTCTTTTAAAGGCATCCAAAGCACTACACAATTTACCCATTCATGCACATAAGCACTAATGAGTGAACGCTTTGGCTGGCGATCAACCTGTTCATTTCAGAAGTGTTTATTTAAGAAAACTTAAAAAAGCTCTGCTCTTAGCATCACCTGGTCTT
The DNA here is from genome assembly GCF_900634625.1 of Parambassis ranga. Lineage (NCBI taxonomy): Eukaryota > Metazoa > Chordata > Actinopteri > Ambassidae > Parambassis > Parambassis ranga. Next base: position 23,070,826 of record NC_041039.1, read on the forward strand.
CTCATGTTGAACACAAATGTTTTTAAAAGGGTTCATGACACTGAAAAGATTTATTTGGTGTGTTTGTCCTGTCAGCCCGGAGCTTTTTTGAGGATCTACAACCTGCGCTCAATCCCAGGATCCAGTAAAGTACCAGGTCTGACCAGCAGTCAGTCAGAGGAGACAGATCACCTGGCTTTTCACCTGCACGGAGGGACATCCTACGGCAGAGGAATCCGGGTCCTCCCTGAGAACAGCCCAGATGTGCAGGAGCTGAAGAGGTACGGCAGGAGATGAGGGACAAAATGTTGGACAACACGTTTTGATCCAGGAGTCAATTTTCTTCTTCTTGTGTGTCTTTAGAGTCATTGAAGCCTTCCAGGAGGATGAGGAGCTGTTGGAGATCTGGAGCACGCCACCAGAGTCTCTGGGTATGAAGCTGCAGGTTTAACCTCACTTTATTGCCTCTGGTCGGCTGTTTAGAGCAGAAACACTGCAGCTCAGCATCCTCAGCCTCTAATCAGCCGGCATGCTCACACGTTAAACCCACACGTTTCAACACGACCATCACATTATGACTGCTGGGTTCTTATGCTATGCTTAAGATTTAAAAAGCAGAATAAACAACAAGTATGTACAGAGACACAAGCGTCCTTCCTGCTCAGACAGTCTGAGTTCCTCCTGGGCGGATAGATGGATGTTTCAAGGGGCCATTAGCTCAGATGGCATCTAAAAGCCCACGCTTCACTTGGGATCAAATAAAAAGTAAAACTTTGAGTGTGACCTGGAGGGTTCTGCTTTAAAAGGATTCCTCAACACTGAGCTGCTCTGCGTGCAGACCTGCAGGCCTGTTGTGTAACTGTGAGTGGACACAATATTTACTTTTTGGCACAAAGAGCACGGATGTTCCTTTTTTAACATTGCCTACAGTATATACCCACATTTATCATTTCAACACTCAACTTCATTGAGGTTCAGAAGCAGAGACATAATTTAATATTCTAATAGCTCTGTTGCTCGGTGTCACTGATGTTCCTGCTTCAGGTCTTGATTGTGTATTTTGTGTGTTTCAGATAGTGAAGCAGTGGAATGCAGCACAGGTATGAAACACAACACTGCAGCAGGTCAGCTAACTGTACTCAGGTGTTACAAAGTTCCATCAGTCTTTCTTGTGTTCTTTGGTTTGTGTGTGTTCAGAGCGGAGTTGTGGTCATGACATGCAGCCGGTGACGCTGTCTGAGGTGAAGCAGAGCCGTCCGGGTCAAGTTCACCACGTCAGAATCCAGCTCAGGTCCTACGAACCCTGCAGACTCTACCAGGCTCTGAAACTCTACTGTAGCAAGTGTACTTCAATGTAGGTTCACACACACACACACACTGATCTCAGCAATCTTGAAATGACCAGTCCTCTGATCCCAGTCAGGACGTCCCGGATGACGAGCTGCTGGCGAGTGTCTTCTCTGAGGCATCCAAGGACTCTGACCCCTGCAGTCCCCCACCCTGGGTGCTCTCTGGACCGGTCAGCCTTCCCACAGACTCCCCCAGATTCCAGAACCGAGCTCTGAGTGTTCACCTGTCCACCCATCTCCTGTCTGAGGGCAAATCCAAGGAGCTCCTCTTCCTCATGGGTAAAACCTCATCTGAAGAACCTCCTCAGTCAGTTTGTGGACATTCAGGTTTTCATCTCAAACTCAGAAGTGACTCGGTGACTTGCAGGTTCCACTCTGGAGGAAACATGTCAACTAGCCGCCAGCTACCCAAACATCGTCCCTGTGAGGTCATCGGGAGGTCGCCTGGCTCTGCTCGACCTGTCGGCACCTTTCCTCTTCAGAGGCAGGAAGAGATACTACGGGTCAGAGACGAGCTGCTCACACTCAGAAATCTGTTAATGCTAAAAACTTCTAGTTAAGCTCAAGTTTAGAGTCACTGGGATTGTAGGAGGGGATTAATAATATCAGTGTAACCTGGATTACCTGGACTGTGTTTCTGAGTGATTGATTCATCATACAGCTGGGTGTCGGCTGCATTAGTATTCCGTACTTCAGCTGCACTCTGCTGGTAGTCTGTATATTTAACACCAGAAGTTTTCCCTGAAGGCCTGTTTCAGCAGAATAAAGCACACAGTTTGAAACTCTTTGGATATGAGGGCAGCCTGCAGTGCAAAGAAACTTCCTCCCTCATTGTCGTGTGTGTGTGTTGCAGGTGTAAGCGCTGCTCCAAGGCTGCAGTGAGCGAGCTGAGCGTTGAAGGAGCGGAGGTGATCGATGAGAAGATGGTTGCAGAAGGTGAGTTTGGTTTGATTTACTGAGCCGTCAGAGGAGGAGAAGAAACAGATATCCTGAGAAAGAACCCAAAGATTTAAGAGGAGATTAAACTCTGACTGTAGTTAAAATTGATTATCAAAACAATAACAGTTTTATTTCCCCACATGTATGGCGCCAGCTAACAGAGACAGTGATATCACTGGGTTGGTTGGTGTGGAACTCTGACAGCATTAGCTAACCCGCTGTGATAGCTTTGACAATGACTACCAAGCTAACAGTGTTTAAACTGTTTTTTTTTGTCCACACAAGTTTTAAAGCTGCTTCGTCGTTGTCAGAGCTGTGACTCTGAGTCCTTCCCCTTGCTGACTCAGCAGGCTGATTGCTGCTCTAACTGAATCGCAGTTTTTCCTCCCACATAAATCACGCCGCGTTAACGTCTCTGCTCCTCTGGCTTCACAGCTCTTGGCGTTCAGCTGCTGCAGTTCGTCCTGCTGATGAAGCTGGAGCTTCAGGACGCCACAGACACACTGGACGTGTTCCTGTGGAGACACGCCGTGAGTTTCAGACCACATTTAATGTCCTGCTCACTCTGAATCAGAAGAGATTAGAACACAGGGGGTTCATCCTCATTTCACAGTGATAACAGGACAGTTTTATAAGCGCACTGTGTGAAAATGTCCCCACATGTTTACAGCCTGTTTCAGTCTCTGTGGATCAAACAGCCCTTGGATTTAACTGGACACACTGCAGTCAGAGTGCAGACATCAAATAAGGCCCTTATCGGGAAATAAAACCGGAAAACTCGGGTTACTGATGAGTCTCTGGAGGCGATCAATAAATGCAGACAGTTTGTTTCCTGTTGTTTCTGTGCCTCCTCAGGAGTCCTTCTTCAGTGTGTCAGCAGAGGATGTAGCAGCCAATCAGGAGGCTCAGAACAGCATCCGTCAAACCATGGACCACCTCTGTCCACCAGGGGGCAGCGTGGGTATGTCAGCTCTGAGCAGAGCAGAGAAAGTTTCTTTGGTTTGTGCAGCAGTGATCACTCAGGCTGCTGCTTTCTGTCTGTTTCTGTGTCACGTCGGATCCTTTATTCGTCCTCAGGGCAGCGTCCTTGGCTCGACTTGTGTCTGACGGCGTACCGGGTGGAGGGTGATGGGGGGCAGGACCAGGACCAGACCTGTTATCAGATCTGCCACACCACTGTCATCAGACCTTCCTCCACACTATCTGACCCCGCCTGACCCTGCCTGGACCAGGCATAGGGTGTCCCTTCTCCTCAGAGTGTGTTTTATTTGTGTTTACTCTGTGTAGAAGCAACTGTACAAAACACTTAACAAGTACGTGTAATTTTAAACTTTAATACTGCTTTAAAAACAAAAGAATAAACAGACTTTTAATACAGCTGCTAAAGTTTCTGCAGAAACATCTGAATCCTTCTTAATACAGGAAGAGTGTGACAGCACCGCAGCCCGTGGGCTGTTTTTGGTTTGTTTGGACCTTCAGGCTGTCCGTCCCGTTTTGTCATGAACCCAGACTGGAAGCTGGTTGGGGTGCCTGATGACTGAAGGCCCGTCCTGCCTTTCTACTTTTATGAATTCTAGGAGACGTGCACTCTGAGATCTGAGCATTGTCTTGTAAATATTTGGGGATTCTACTGGAAGCCGGTGAAGTGAATTCTGATCCATCCCGCTGGTTCCTGTCAGTACTCTGGCTGCTGCGTTCTGGATTACTGGAGGATTCGAGGGACAGGCAGCTGCTGTCTCAGCCATCAGCTCTACTTTTTCCTCCAACTCTTTATCCGCACTTGGATTAACTCGGAGTTTAGGTGGACTCAGATGCTGCCAAGAAGGCGACGGCAGGATTCTCCACACTGAGTGTTAGAGCCGCTCTGCAGGAACATCTGAGTGATGTCACAGAGTGCATGTTTATTCAGTGCTCAAAATTCTGCTTCTAAACACAAGACAGTGCAGGGACACATCAAAGGAAATGTCTTGAAATTTGAAGGATGAAGTGATCAGACTGGTGGACAGCTGACAGACATTTCACACGGAGGTCTGACGGGGAGGAAGGATGATGTGGTTACAGCTCATGTCTGGCTGCTTCCTGTCCCTGTGGAGCTCTTCAGTGCTGATCAGTGGTGTTACAGCGCCATCTGCTGGGATGACTTCGACCTGAAGTCGTCCCTCAACAGAACCAGAAAGAGGGAGCAGACAGGGCGTAAGAGGTGTGAGGTCCGTACTTTGTCCACCTGCTGCCCCCCCTGCACCTCTGAGCTGTGTTACAGTGTAAACATGCAGCTCCACTGCTCTCCATAAAGAAAACATACTTTCGATTAAAGCCCACTTGTTGTAAATGTGGAGGTGTAATACCCAAGTCTGGCACTTGATGGCGCACAAGACAAGAAATAGAATTGATGGACTTATATATTTATATGTAATCATATAAATACTTTTTACAATGCTTCAGTAAACTTATCTGTAATAATCATTACATCTTTGCAGGTTAGTGTAAAATGTAAACTGAGGGAAGTTCTACCAAAAAAAGATTATAGATTTATAAACATGTTTCAAATGACCCCCCCTCCTCCTCCTCCTCTTCATCCCTCCCACCTTCCTCCTCCTCCCGGATCCTCTCTCCTCTCTCACACGGAGCTTGGTCTCCCCTTCGGCCGCACTTCTTCGCCCCGAGCGCTACAGAAACTTAACGTGACGCTGGAACTCTCCACCCCCACGTCCTCCTTCTCCTGCTGGAGGATCCGGGTCGCCTGTTTACAGTTTTTCCACCCGGTCTGAGGACGCTTTACTTCTTCTGGGGTCTCTCTGGTTATGCCTCCGGACTGTAGCCGCCCCGGGACGCACCCGGCAGGTGCACCCCTCCTGAAGGAGCCGGGCTGTGTGAGGAAGGTAAAGAGGACCGGAATGTTTGTTTAAAGTTGACACAGACCGGATGGAGCGCTCGCTTTGGACCACACCGTCTCTTGTCGCGGTTTAGACAGAAACACGATGCTGTCTCCACCCCTCAGGCTTCTGTGTCTGTGTCTGTGCGCTGAGGCCGTCCTGAGTCAACTCCAGTGGCACCAGACAAAGGCGACTTTCAGCCCACATCATGAATCCACCGCCGCTGACAGGAATGCGCAAAGCCGGAGATGGCAAGTCAGCTTGGAGGACAATGGGGGGACAAGTGGGCAGGCCTCGTGGCTGGACACTGTAAACCCGTCACCCTCTCTGGGTAAAAGTGACGCTCAAAATGGAACTCTATCCGGAGACCAAGCTTTACGCACGGAAGAAACCGGAGCCAAGGACCCGAGGAGTGGTGGATGCAGCCCGGGAGAAGAGCTTGAACAGACCCCGCATGGACCAACCTGCAAGCGGACGCGGGGTGGAGGCTCCGGCAGGGTGAGGCGGCAGGACGGACCCGGAGGCGCATGGGAGCCTCTGCCTGCGGCTATGGCGCAGGAACAGGAGACCGAAATCCCGCTCGGACTCAACGCCAGCGAGTACGAGGATGAGTACAACCTGCCGGACTTTACCGACACCACCCAGTTCGTGCCGGTGGACCCGCGGACCAGGCGCAAGCAGGTGAAGAACCCGTTCTACCCGGTCACCGCGGAGTCGTACGGCGCGTACGCGGTCATGATCACCGCCGCGCTCATCTTCAGCGTGGGGATTATCGGGAACGTGTCGGTCATGTGCATCGTCTGCCACAACTACTACATGAGGAGCATCTCCAACTCGCTGCTGGCCAACCTGGCGCTCTGGGACTTCGTCATCATCTTCTTCTGCCTGCCGCTCGTGGTGTTCCACGAGCTCACCAAGAACTGGCTGCTGGGGGAGTTCTCCTGCAGGATTATCCCGTACCTGGAGGTGAGAGGGGGGCGTGGGCTCCGGGACTAGAGCAGGGTTTGTTTCACCAGAGAGGTTCTTCTGAACAGATGACTAAAGACAAGTTTATATTGTAAACCAGCGTTTGGACACTAAAGGACCAGTTCCACATTTTAAACCAGTCTGATTCATGAAGGCAGCTATCAGCAGGACAGGCCTGACAGAGGGGGCTGCACTGGTGGGAGGTGGCACTGATTTTATTTTGTTAGAAAATAGCACAGCTGCAACTTTAATATCAAATAATCTGGAAAGAAAGAGAAATGCGTGTCATAAAGCTGTGTGGGTGGAGGTCAGAGCTGCTGGATGGGCTGATAAACACACAACACTGCTGCTCATGTGCTTTCATCTGGATCACAGCAGCAGCTTCAGACTTCAGCAGAGTTCTGTAACAGAAAGGCCAAAAACATTCTGAGCGTCTGTGGACAAACATGGAGGCAGCCGCGGTGGAGCTGTGGCCTCTGGTGTTTCTCCGACCCGTGTAGTCAAGAGAAGCTTTATTTGGAAAGAGCTGGTATTCTTCTGCTTTGTTAGCATCATTAGCAATGTTAGCATCCTTATTGACAGACAGAGCAGTCAAATTTACAGTGTGGGCTTGGACACGGTGACTCTGGATTGACACCACACAGTCTGTGGGTCCTGCTCTCAGCTGTGGACCACCAGCCTGCAGCCAGGAGCGGAATCAGGTTTAATGTGGCGGGATGAAGATCCCAGCTCCATAATCTGATCAGTGTCACATTGGGCTGCGGAAACAAGAGGAGACCTGCTGACTGTGTGACAGACTGAACAGCAGGATTAATGAAGAGTCTGTCAGATTGAGATTAGATCAGGACCACCCCCCCCACCCCCCCCACCCCCTGTAATCAGTGTCTGCTCAGTTTGAACACAGAGGTCAGAGAGTTGTTTGTTTTAGATTTTTGGTTTGTCTGGTTTTTACAGATTCTGTGGAACTGTTCATGTCCACAGACTTTAGACCATGTGCTGTGTGCTCGCTGTTTCTCTAAAAGATACATTTTAATCAGAAAATGGCGCCAGAACGTAAAACCGCCACGTGTGTTTTGCCAAAACCGGTGACTCTTCTAATCCTGAGATAAGACGATGAAATCTACAAACGTTACACACTTCTGTGTTCCGCTGAGCATAAAAATCCTTTAAACGTAACATCACAGAACAAAAGGTCACATTTGTTTTGTTTAAGCTTCTTAGCAGCAGCAGATCTCTTTGTTCCTCCAGACACTGACCTACATGACATCAGAGACGTCACCATTACTTTTTTCGTTAAAGAATTTTATTTCTTTAATGTCCCCTCTTTAATTACAAAATTAAGATACATGCATGAAATGACAGATGATTAAAACTGCAACTTGTGTGATGTGAACTCCACCTCACTGTGTGAGTAAATCCTCTGAGCGCTCACACTGTGCATGTATAAAACCTCCCGCCCAGTCTGTCTTGCTAACAAGACACAATTGGTCATCTGTGTCTCGACCAACTTTGCCTCCATATTTTTTAGACGACGGGTATGTTGTTGCCATGGTAACAGCTAACTGACGCAGGTGCAGTGAGGGAAACGTCTGTCAGCTGTCCTCCGCTGTACGCTTCACCTCAAACGACCCGCGGCGAGGCTGAAATGTGAGTTCTAAAATCAGCTCAAACTGTACAGTGTACACCCTGCCTGTAATAAACTCCATTACCCAGAAGCCCTCAGACTGTCCAGGCTGACTGACTGGAGGACTCCATCACCAGTTATCACCACGCCCTGCCTGCTGGTTAGACGTCCTCAGACAATCCTCAGGAGATCATGCAGGATCCTGCAGCACCTCAGGGCATGCTGGGAAATTCTGAGGCCTTACCTCGTGGTGTTTCTGTCTCTGCAGAGGCAAACTTACAGAAACACATCAGAGTATAAAACCAGGCCCTGACAGGAAGTGAGTCTCTCTGCTGTTTCCTGTTCAGACTCCGGGTTTCTGCTCCTGACTAACTCATTTTTAAAGCCAGCCTCAAGTAGTCGTTGAAGGAACTGCAGGTTTTGTCAATCCTGTATGTTGGGATTAACCGGGATTTAGGTGCATGTAGAACCTTCCTCTTCAAATGTTTTGATTATCTTGATGATGATAAAATTCCTTCTCCTTTTCCTCCTTCAGGTGGCGTCTCTCGGAGTCACGACCTTCACGCTGTGTGCTCTGTGCATCGACCGTTTCCGCGCCGCCACCAATGTGCAGATGTACTACGAGATGATCGAAAACTGGGCGTCGACCACTGCCAAGCTCGCCGTGATCTGGGTGGGCGCGTTGCTTCTGGCGCTGCCCGAGCTGCTGATCCGGCAGCTGGTCACTGAAGATGGTGACCCGCCTGACGTGGCGCCGTGTGAGCGCTGCGTGGTTCGGATCTCCACCGACCTCCCGGACACACTCTACGTACTGGGGCTCACGTACGACGGCGCCCGCCTGTGGTGGTACTTCGGCTGCTACTTCTGCCTCCCAACGCTGTTCACCATCTGCAGCTCGCTGGGCACCGCCCGCAAGATCCGCAGCGCCGAGCGGGCGTGCGTGCGCGGCAGCAAGAAGCAGATCCAGCTGGAGAGCCAGATGAACTGTGTGGTGGTGGCGCTGGCCATCCTCTACGGCTTCTGCATCATCCCGGAGAACATCTGCAACATCATCAGCGTGTACATGGCGGCTGGCATCCCCAGGAGAACCCTGGACATCCTGCATCTGGTCAGCCAGCTGCTGCTGTTCTGTAAGTCGGCGGTGACGCCCGTGCTGCTGTTCTGCCTCTGCCAGCCGTTCACCAGAGCCTTCCTGGACTGCTGTTGCTGCTGCTGCGATGAGTGCGGCCCGCCCCGCTCGCCCGCCACCGCTGCCAGCGACATCGAGTGCGCTGCCACCGACCTGGAGTTGTCACCGTTCAGCACCATCCACAGGGAGCCGTCCACCTCCTACTCTGTTGTGGGGACACACTGCTGAGGTCAAAGGTCAGACAGGGGACTGAACACACCTGTGTTTACTGACGGCCCGTCCGTCCGCTCACTGTTTACAGAGTATTAGTTCTCACATTTAACTCACCAGTATTTTCACTGAACCCACACTCGGTCTTTGTGTTACTGTCGCTGACAGCAGACGTGGGCACTGATCATTTTAATGTGCCACCATGATGCATTTGAGGATCATCAGAAAGTTCTGGACAGGTTTTGGGGTTCAGAGGGTTAAATGGATGACCACCCATGGCTGCTGTCAGTCTCAGCTTTGTTTTTCTGGATGTTCTTCTGTTGTTGAGTCACTGGGATGTGCAGCGATGTATCGGCTGTTGATCCCGTGTTGCTGATGTTCTCGTTTCTGAGCCTGTGATGTGACAGGATTATTATTTGTTTTTTTTGTTTGTTTTTTTAGCCACAAGAAAAGTGTCACTTCAATTAAAAAGATGTAAACAACAAATTAATTTGAAGGATTGTTTCTGCTGTTCCTCAAAGTTTCTTCACCTCAGGCCCCCTAGAGGCAGTAAAGGTCACTACAGCCGTGTGACATCGTGATCAGTTTGCTACATAAGTGTGGCTGAAACTGTGCTGAAATCATTTCTGTGTGTAAAATCATGTCTAAATAAAGAAACACAGGGAGACTCCATCCAGTCAGAGGACAGAGCTGCCATTGTGTCCTCGGTTCAGACTCATCCACTTACTTACAGTCAGTCTGAGCAGAACCTCGTTTTATGAACCTGCGAACAAAAACACGATTCTCTGCTCCTCTGATAGAAATTTATTTGCTGCATCACTCTCAGCTGTTTGTTTTTTTTTTCTTTTTTTGTTGTTTGTTTCGTCATCATCGCCGCCACCCAGCCTGAGGAGGACACAGCACGCCATTGTCCTTGCCTCCCGTTGTCATGACGACCACGGGAATCATGGCTCTCAGCTGTGAACGGCGTTACAGTGCCCGCAAAACAGCAGCATTTATTCTGAGACAAGATGTCACTGCTGGTCTCTGGACTGAACCAGTGCGCTCTGGCCTGTAAACACTGCGGCCCGCTGACAGCAGACGTTCACAGGCGGAGGAGGAGTAAGAGGAGGAGGAGCAGCGCTCGCAGACTCCCGAGCTCCTTCCTTTAAGTTGTTAATGTGGCCTGCGTGTGGAAACATGTTTGTAGTGCAGCTCTCCACATTCTGAGCTGCCAGTGTGGGCTTGTGAAACCAAACAGTCACTCAGTCAACCTGAAAAGCTTGAGGTTCATATGGAAGCGTCGTTACAGCAACAGATGGCTAATGGTTAGCATCCTCGTGCTTATTTTGCATCATGGCATGTTTAATTTTCACCTCTGTGTGATCAAACACCCTTCATGTCTGCACCCAGAGCAGGATTAGGAGAACAAATCCACTTCCTGTTTATAGCAGGGTACCAGAACTGTACCGTTAGTGCCCTAAAAAAACCTAAAACTAGAACCACTTGTATTGTTTTTAAACACCTTATATTAGAGACATGATGATCTACATCTCTGGGCTCCATTCATTCTGTCTTCTCCATGTAGAAACCACCATCTAGTGGCCACATGAAGAACTGCCGTTTCCTCTCTTGGCTTTTTGTTGTTGGCAAAACCCTTCCAACAAGGTTCTCCACCTTTTTCAAGGCTTCCATTTAGACACGCTCCTCCCAAAACAACATTTAATGTGCATAATATTCACAGGAAGAAGTTGAGGACTTGTTAACAAAGAGCCTGTGCATGCTCATATGCTCACCTTTACTGCAGTGCTAATATGTTAGCATGTGTAGTTAGTGTAGCTGTTCTGTTGTCAGAGGACGTACTCCTGGTTCTGCAGGGACACACAAGTGGAAGGTGGAGGTAAACTCTTCAGACATGATATAATTATTATCCTGCAGTGATGACATAACATTCTCGTCTAATTGTGTTCATCCCAGAATCAGCCTGAGGACACTCTTTGTATGTAAACCACATTTTCTTGTCTAATCGGCCGTTTGGCTTTGATTTGCTCTCTGGCACCAAACCTGCCTGTGTGAGTCCCTTTGTGGACGAGGCTGGCAGCCCCTGCCGCTGCTCCAGTAATTAGACAGCACCATTCATTCAGAGACAAAGGGCCGGCGGGTACACGGAGGCTCCGGCGCTGAACAAGCTGCTCACTGACCTTCTCCCAACTGCTCCCAGGACTGTTCTCTGGTGCTGAGCGGACGTCCTGGGAGGCCCGGAGTGGCTCCCAGCTTCGGATTGGTGGACAGTATCCGGGCTGCCACGGTAACTACACCGCTCATCCTGGATGGTGCAGATAACCTTAACCACAAGTTCCACATCTGGTCACTTTACCTGAAACAGTTTTATTCTGCACAGATGTCCTCACACGAGTCTCCATCCTGAGTCCAAAGGCAAAGGGGTGGAGCAGGTGGAACTCACAACACAACTGAATATAGAAACATCATGCAAACAACACAAGTAGAGACTCACAACACAGCACAGATTTTTTTAAGGGACTTTAACAGCTGATGAACCTGGCAGAATGCTAACATGCTGGCGTGACACTGTGAGCTCCTGGAGGTACTTTGGCTGCTACTTCTGCAGTTCACTGGGCACCACGCACACCATCCGCCTCTTCTGGAATGTGTATCTAGAAGTCTTACTCTCAACCTTTACTGCCTCTGTCTCCATGATGGCGTCTTTTTCCAACATGGCAGCATTGTAAGTAAGATATTCTGGCCTTAAAGGCTGGAGGCGGAGCCACATCATCTATCTGTAAATAGTTTTGTCCTCTAAAGCTGATTGAAACCATTTTATCTCTGCAGATCGTGATCATCATGTAAACGGTCTGACCATCATCAGCCTCTGATGGCTGCGTCTGAACCTAAACGTGGGCTTAACCCCACCGAGAGAGATCCGGGTAAAAGGTCACAGATAATTATGAGGAGAAATGTGGATAGAGAAAGGATCTGAGGGCCCGTCCGCCCAATTATCAGCATGAAAGAGCCCCTTTGAGTCAGCATCCATAATGCATCCGCTGGGACAGAAAACAGAAGCCGGAGTCGTTGGACAGATCGCTGCCAGCCTGGTGCTGCCGCTGCTGCTGCTGGGAGCCCGTTTCTAATTGTGTTCCCTCCCAACAGTGCAGGGTGAAATATGGAGGTGGAGGTGGGGGTGGGTGAGAGTTCCCTCAGTGAATTCCTCATTTGGGCAGCGGGGCGTTCAGTCACAGCCGGTGACCTAGAAATGTTGCTACAATCCCCAACAAAGGAGAAGAATCAGGACAATGACGCTGTTATTCCCTGCGGACGGCGGCGTCCATCTGACAGGCCGGATTATGCAGGCAGCAGGACGGCCGAGCCGAGCCAAACCGGGCCGGACCACCGGAGCACTGAGGGCAACAGGTCCACCGGGAAGTAGCTCTGGTTCAGCTGTCAGTGAACGTTCAGGAGCAGTGATGCAAACCTCCACCTCAACAACCAGGAAGAGCCCACAGACATGAAACAGTGACACACCCTCCACAGGCGCCCGTGGCCCGGAGCAGCTCCATCACTGCAATGCTGGACTCTGCTGAATATGGATGAGAACCCGAACATGACTAAAAACCTCTTCACTGTGGGCTGAAACCAGTCATCACGCCCGACAATGACCACGTTTCAGATCTGCACATTCCACCACATGACATAATGAGCTTCACACACACACTGTGTGCTGCTCAGAGGTTTCAGAAAGAGTTTTGTTGTTTTTTCTTAGTAAATATCACAGAAAGTATTGACAGGTGTCTGTGAGGAGCTGCCCAAACACCCAAACCAGGCAGGGAGGCGGAGCCCAGGCTGGAAGCAGAAAGCTCGTGCTGTCACCTGCCTGTCACTCAAAGTCACGACCATTATTATATAAAAATTGTCTGAGTTTGATTAGAATCAGTGAGTTATATAAAAGTTTACCAACAAACTTTGGACATTTTAACATGGAGGTCTAGTGGTTGCGAGGGTGAACTGCAGGTTTGCATCATTTCTCAGCCCTGAAGGTTATCATGTGTTAAATATGATCATAAACCGTCACGTCTTGGTGCCTTCACACCACCACAGAACCACAGGTGCTTCAGAGGGTCATGAACGTTGATCCTCCTGTAAAACAGAGGATGCAGTTATGTACAGATGCAGAGTAACCGTAAAATCCAGAGCCCCACTGCCTTGTACTGTCGCCCAGGTAACACGTTTACCATATGAGAGCTGTGCTGTGGAGGGCTGACAGTTTATAAAAGGAGCTGTGATGATCATCTCTGTGGGTGCAGGAGCTGTGAGCGTCTCTCAGATCTCTGTGGTGTGAAATCCAGAGCAGCAGGATGATCACAGCTGGACGCTGAGGGAGAAAAATCATTCTGACAGCAGAACGGAGAAGAAGAAGAAGAAGAAGAACAAGAAAATCCTGCTGCCCGGAGGACGGAGAGACGAGAGCGGAGACACACAACACTTTGGTTTTTGTTTCTTGTTGTGTTCTCACAGTGAGGAGGCCTCTGTTGATCATCAGGAAATGAAAACCACAAAGAAGTGAGTATGTGGAAAGACGGGTTCTTCTATACCACAACAACAGCAACCTGATGTGTGCAGTGCTCCGGCTCCCCCTGCTGGACGACATCCATTCTCAGCTCAGACAGGTGAAGTGAATCACACTGATTATCTGGTTATCACAGCTCCTCATGTGCAGCAAAGAAACGCAGTGATTTTGATTTGGACCAAACTGTGAGACGTGGACAGCCTCTCCAGCTCTGTGTGTGGTGTTTCGATCTGCAGGGCTGAGCAGTGAGGGTGAGTGTGACGTTCTTCATCTCACTTACCAACAAAACATCTGTAGAAGTTTATGTCCTCCTGGAAGATGCTTTGTAGCAAATGAAAGTTGATGAATAAAAACAAGTTTGTCTCAGATGAGTTAAAATGTTCTTTAATGGAACAAATGAAAAATCAGTATTAGTAGTAAACTAACAGCGGAATCGTCCTTTATATTCCCTACACAGTGTATCTCAGAGTGATTAGTATCAACACCACCAGCAGGGGGCGTACCCTGTCGGCGCCTCCACTCCCCGTTGTCCTGACACCTTCATGGAGGACGTTAAACGTCAGCACTGAATGACAAGGCTCCTCGCTTTAGCACATGCAGTTGAAGCTGTGCTTGAACTAGAACATGTCGTCCATCGATAGGCCGCTGCTGCCGCCCACCTTCAGCGGACCGCTGCGGCTCTGACGCTCGAGCCGGTAGTGGTGTGAAGTAAAAGTAATACTGTTATCTATTTTTGCAGCATCTTTAGGGTCCTAAAGTTATAAATATATTTTACTTTAATTATTTCACATGTGTATTACACTTACACTTGCAAATAGTTTTTACAAGTTAAAGTGTTTGTGACTCTCTGAGCAGCATCAACATGTCACACAGCTCTGTGACTGACAGCTCAAACACAGCACTAGTTTTATAACAGTAATGTTACGAGTCTGACAGTTTTATTGGAACTTTACAGTAAATCTGAAGCGGCTGGTTAAACTCCCCATAAACCTCTGACCTCAGAAGAGACACTGTAAACAGACCAACCCGCTTCTATTTTTTTTTTTTTCCCATCCTGAAATGCTCGGTGGTTATAAACACAGTGAGCTGGTTCTCCTCTAAGCGGCTGCAGCAGCTCCAGCTCCAGTTTCAGACTTGTGTGGACTTGTCAGAGTGATGCGCAGCCTGAGGTCTTCCCTCCTGTCACTGTCCTGAATCTGTTCCCCCGCCCGCAGGAAGCTCCAGGACGAGGACAACGTGGGGACTCCTGCCACTCATACGGACACATGAGGAATGTGGGACAGTTTGTCACCTGGTTTCATCATGGCAGTGATGCTGGAGTCCTCACAGAGAGGGAAGAGAAGCTCAGAAAATAATCTCTACATATCATATTGGTTGGGTTTGTGTTGTTTTTGTTTCCTGTCTTATTTTGAAAGGTTCACCTCCCTGTGTATGTGCACTTCCTGTCTGTACCCACCTCTTTGATTGGCGGCCCCGCCCCAATCAGCTCCACCTGTGGTTTCCTCAGTGTGTTAGAGTTCTGACTTGAGTTCAGAGTCTTCCTCTTTGGATTTTTTCTGCTGTCTTCCTGGGCTGAAGTAAGTTGATCAGCGTTTCTTATCAGCGTTTCGAGCCCGTCTGAGCATTGATCTCTTTTTCTTCACACATGCAGGCTTTAAAATGACTCGTGCAGCATCTATTAGACAAACTGATCCATCATTAAACAGTGTTTTCAGCAAAGCATTTATTGTATTTATTATTCAAATAACTCAAATTGCTCAGTAATGTCAACAACTATAATTTCATGAATGAATCAATCAGGTCTGAGGGGTTTAAACCCAGATGAGTTTGACTGCGGTCGGCTGGACCAGGTTGGGCGAGCAGCTCCGCCCGGCGTAGCACTGACAGGTGAAGTTTTGGGCCCAGGCATTGAGGTCGGCGACCGAGGGCAGACCGATGGCCACATACTTCTTGTCAGCCCGCAGCACACTGAAGTGGGCGGGGTTCAGGTGCAGGTAGGCGGGCGTGTCGTAGTTCTGCCGAATGCAGCGGCCCTTCTGCTGACACAGCACCTCGCTGCAGAGCATGGCGGCGGCCGTCACGTTGGCGACGTACAGGTTGAAGGTAGACGTCAGGTACTCGGACAGAGACTGACAGGCGTCCTGCAGGGAGACAGAACCCACCCGTCAGAGTGTTCATCATTCATACATACAAACTAGATCAGCCATGTGGTTGTTGTGCAGCAACCTTTAAAGAAACCTGCACACACTGTGTTTTCAAAGACAAAACATCCGCCTCATGTTCAGGCTCCCTGCTGTGCACCTCCACACATGAACACATGACAGGCGGCGACCACGGCGCCACTGAAAGCTGTACGAGTAACGAGTTTGTTATTTTTAGGTGAGTCCAGATGACCTGAGAGGACCAAAGAGGACAAACTCCACCCAAACTCCACTCTCACATGCAGCAGAACAGATTCTCCTACAGTGAGGTAGGTACTGAAAGATGATGTAACCATCACAAAGCCTTATTGATCGACTGATTGATTGATTACATCTAGTTGACTCTGGGCCTGTGACTTCCTCATCGCTTCCCCCCAGCTGTTTTTTTTCATGTGTCTGTTTGCAGAGATAAAAACTTTAGTTCCTCCTAAAACAGGAACCAAACAGCCGATGATCTGCTGATCGAACCCGCCCATGTGGTTCCCGTTTTCATAGATCTGCACATCTGTACGTCACCATTCTTATTTTTATATGATGTTCTTTAACTTTGTTGATTTGTGTATAGTGGGCTGACTGACTGACGTAGTACGAGTACTTTAAATACTTAAATACTTTAAATACTCATACTTAATACTTAACTACAAACAGTATTGGAGACATTAATACTTCTACTGGCGTGTGTTGTTTTGCGTCATATGTTGGTGCAGTGTCTGGGTCTCTGATGTATAAATCTCTGGAAATGTCCCACCGTGGGATTAATAAAGCACATTTATCCATTGATCTATTGATCTGTGTGTCAGCCTGCGGTCACCTTGTTGTTGTAGTCGTTGGTGCCCCCCCACATCACGACACCAGACGCTCCCAGAGCTGCAGCCTCTCCTATGGTGCTGACGAGGTCTGCCTGAAACCACAGAAGAAGAAGAAGAACTTCATTAATGTTTACTTCGTCGTTGACTGCACAAGCTATGCTAATGCTAATGCGACAATATTAGCGGTTAGCCGCTGCCTTCCACCAAGTTTATTTTGTCGGTTTCAAATATTTCAGCGTCAGAATATTTGGAAAGTGTTAAAAAAAATCCCCACAGACCTCCATGTTAACATGTCTCAACACTGACAGCAGGAGTAGACATTATTTATATGTCCACCCCCTCTAGTGGCCGCAGTAATGATGACACATGCATGTGGAGGAGGTCGGGGTGGATGGACGGCTCACCTGGGTCTGAAACTTCTCGGTCTGGTCTCGGTACAGGGGTCTGGAGTAGACATAGATCGGGACGGTGTACGGGCGCTTCGTCAGCGCCGCCACCCTCAGCGCCTCCTGGATGCGGTTGCGAACATAGAGTGCGGCCATAGGTGAGTTCCTCAGAGACCGGTGGAGGTAGATGGAGGGGAAGAGGGCGGTGCTGCGCTCCCACAGCCACAACATCTGGTTGTTCTGCTTCTGGGTCTTGGCGGAGCACTTGCCAGTGTATCCCGGCTTCTCCCATCCGTAGTTGAAGCAGTCAGGGAACAGGTAGAAGCCCCAGCGGCGGCTGGGGCGCTCGCCGATGCCGAGGATGACGGTCCTCTCCATGAAGCGCCGGCTGGCCTGCTGGAACTGGTTCTTTGCCAACTTAGATATCTGCTTAGAGGATAAGAAAGGAGCAATCTGCATGGCGTGGGCGATGGACAGCTTCTGATAAATACGTTTGGAGCCCCAGTTCTGGTCCCACAGGGGACGCCACGACTCCCAGTCAATGACGGCCAGTCCGGGAGCGGAATCATGGGAGATGTAGCGGTTTATTTGACCTCGGGCCTTGGCCAGGTGCTCCGTCAGGTTGCCACTCTGAGGGACTCCACCTTGGTAGATCTTGTGCTTGACCGTGTCGGCTTTGGGGTAAAGGCCGAGGCGGTCCTCGTAGAAAAGGTTGAGAAACTGCCCGGGCGTGGCCACGGGCGTGGTCACCGCCTGGAAGGCTGAGGTGTCCAGAGGGATTTCCAGTCGCTGACACTGGTCCGTGGGGGCATTCCATATGGCAACGAAGGGGTGGTTGTGGATGAGCGGCGGCTCGGTGGGGGGTCGGGCGAAGACAGAACCGAGGATGCAGAAGATGAAGGACAGGAATGGTGCCTTCATGTTGTCTTGAGCTTGTTTTTATTTCGTCCTGCTGAGTCTGTGTCGTTTGAACATAAAAACACTTGGTTAGGTTTGGAATGTGACCAAAAGTAAATGAACACTCTGTGCAGCCTGTTTTTAGTGGTAAAGGGTTGAATCTTAATGCCGCTAGATCTACAGCTGGGGATTGATTGCATTATTGATCGATTGATTATAAACAAAATGTGGAAAATGTTCCAAACTTCCATTTGTTGATCGTTGCTGCAGCTTTAGAGCAGACACTGAGGACGTAGATGATCACTGTGTGTTTGTCTCAAAAAAATGATCTTCAGGGTAGAACCGGTCTGTCCTGACCTCATTAGCCTTCAATCAGACGTCAATCTCCTGATTTTACACTGCACAAAAACAAATATGATGCTGACTGTACTCCTACTGAGCTCATGTCTTCTGGAGCCGTTGAGTCGCCTTTAGTTTGCAGAAATGCAGTTATATTTTGTTTATCCCACACATTCACGGTAAAGTGAATCATTTTTAACCCTTATTTTATGATAAACAACCTAAATTAACTGTTCTTGATCCATTTAAAAACTTAAGTATTTCATCAAAATGACAAAAAACAAACAGGATAAATGTTATAATTATATTCTGATATATAATGAGGCTGTTATAGTTCATATCCGGAGTGTGTGGTGGCTCCTACCTGCTGCTGTCCTCTCGGTCTTTCTGCCTCTCGGCTCCTCTGCTGTCGATGTTTCTGCTGTTTCATGTGTCAGAGGAAGCTCTTTCTTCACACTGATCGATCTTTATCTGAACGATGTCCAAATGTGCGGCCTCGTCTCAACCCTCAGGGGTCAGCTCGTGCAGTTATGCAATTATTTTTTACTTTCATCATTTTATGAAGGAAAGAAGGACAAGAAGAAGTCACGTATTCACTTTAAAAACAACCAAAACTCTTCAAAATATGACTTAAAGTGAAGAATTACTATATTTTTTAAACGTTACATGAGTATTATTCATGTTCACTGACATATATATTGTGCATACAAACATTTCTGCATGCTTTAATAAAATGACAACATTATTATTGTTGGAAGTATGTTTGACTTGTTTTGGTTGTTTTGTGGCTCAGAGGTCTAACATCAGTTTTCACTGATTACCTTGATCTCTAATCATTTGTTTGTTTGTTTGTTTGTTTGTGTGTTTATTAGTTGGTCGGCCGCTCAGGGTTGTGTTCATCCACTGACTGAAGGTCTTGAAGGCTTTTTGAATGTGTGATATTTTTCACCGTGTGTGAGAATGCGCACTCTGATTTCTGTCACATCATCTTCCTGCTTTTATTCTGGTAAAAGTCATGTTCAGAAGTTACTTCCACCTCCTGCAGCTGCGGGAACCTGCAGCCATGGTCTCCTGTCTGACTTTATCAGCCTCTCACATGGGTGTGGAGGATTTTTAGCATGTTCTTCTTCACAGCTTTGCTTCAGTTCATTCAGGTTTTTGGACATTCGCTCATGCACAGACCTCTGACGATGCCAGCAGCACTTTGACTGGAACGTTTCAGAACCCTGATTCTTTGGTTTACATCATTCTGATGTAGATTTGCTGCTGTGTTGCATGACCCACCAGGCTTTAATGATCAGACAGATGTCCTCACATTTGGCTCTGGTACATGGTCATATTATTATTACCATTATTATTATTATTAATAATAATAACAACACATCAAACTTATATAGCATTTTTTAGGACAGTCCAAGACACCTTTGAGTGGTTATTGAAGGATTTGTAGGTGATGAGGAGCAGTTTGAAGTGAATCCGGTGTTGACCTGGGAGCCAGTGGAGTTTTTTGAGGACCAAACGGCTCCGTGTTGGTTTCATCTGTCCGTGGGACAGTGTTCATAAGTGTGAATGAAAACTGTGAGAAATGTAGGTGGATGTAGGTCTGAGACCTGATGATTCTCTTCGACTTCTCTTCAACAAGAACTCCTGGGAGTTGGACTAACAAGGCCTCGCCTTGCCTGTGTCATAGTGCAACATGGCCGCCACAAAGTAAACACACAGTGCACTGAAAAACACGGCTTTATTTGCAGTGCATGTACATTCAGGTAACATTTGCATAGTCCCCACTGCATGTGTGGTTTACAATCTTAAAAGGTAAATAACAACACTTCTTCTCAACATTACACAACCAGGAGGTTTACAGTACAGAGAGGATCCCAGCCGAACCTCTGAGGTGGAGTCAGGGCGGAGTTCGGATCAGAAAACAGCTGCGCTTCGGTCAGTCAGACTGTTGTTGTTCCATATTTATTGCTTTTTATCCAGCAATAAATATGGAACAAAAACATTTGAACCTAATTTAGTGTGATAAAACATATATAGCTATATATAGCTAACAAGCCATAAACCATCTTTGGAAGCCCTTCACTAACATGGAGCAGGTGGAGGTTAGGATCTATACTGCAGCCAGCCACCAGGGGGCCATCCAGATGTTTTCTCACTTTGTCCCATCAGTGTGTCAGAAAACCATCAAGTGTTAAATGATGTCAGCACCTGAAAACTCCAGAAGTTTCATTTGGGGTTTTCCAACAGCAGGAATTTCTCCCAGTGGGGTTCCTGCAGGACGGAACCCGGCAAAAGCAGAACCAGAACAAAAAAGGACGAGATAATAAAGAAGAAAAGTAAATAGGCATATGTTGTTATTGATTAACTGATCAATTATGAAATAAAAGCACAAACAGCGGGTGCTGATGAGGGAGGACTTCCTGATCACAGCACCTCGAGTTCCTGCAGCCGGAAAACACCTGGACAGACTGAAAATAACACTTCCTGTCTGTGAACCAATCAGCTTCCTCCTCCCAGTCTGATTTGTTTTTAGGAGTGTGGCATGTCGTAGGCCTGGACCAATCACAGTCAGATACAGTGTGTGTATAGTCAGACCTACAGCTTCATCAGATCAGCACCACAGAATCAGCACCACCTGCATCCAACCGGGATCAGAACAGCATCAATACAAAACAACATATAAAGTTTATGTTTACCATCTGGTCAAGTGACAGCTTATTGTTGATCAATAAGTTTCTTTACAGCAGCGCGTCCTCACACACGAACCAGAAACAACAGATGAGGAACACACTTGCAGTACACATGTACGACCACAGGAGGGCGCCAGACCTGCACACACCGCTCAGTGATAGTAATAAATATCAATCTCAGAGAAAATAGACATTTTCTTTCCATAATGACTTCATTTATCATGAAAATACTTTTCTTGAGGTAATTAATTAGTTGTTTTGTTTAATGATTTTTCTTGTAATCTAATGCCAGATTAATTTAATTTATCTCATAATGTACAGGAGGAAAAGCATTTTTTAGCCATAATGACTTGATTTATTTTATAATCTCAAGAAAAAGAAACATTTTATTGCCATAATAATCTTATTTATCTAATAATCTCTGGAAATGTAGATGTCTTTTTGTGAAAACGATAAAGATAATCTTCTAATCTCAGTGTTTAATTATCACATAATCTCAGGACTTTGGAGGTCTTGCTCAATAGTTTTGCATGTTATCCCCCAAAAAAAGACATTGTCTTGCCAGATTAATTTAATTTATCTCATAATCTCAAAAACATGACATTTTCATAAATTCAAGATGATGTGAGTTTAATCTCAGGAGAAAAAAAGATCTTTGTTCTGATCTTCTCTGCCTCTGTTTTAAAAACACCACAGTTTCAGATACTGTGTAACTCCCACCGGGTGGCGCTGTTAGCGCCCTTTGGTTTGTCGAAGCAGACGCCACTCGCTGGCTCTGCTGCTCACTGGGATTAACATTCTGATGCCGAGGCAGATTGTTGCAGAGCACCAGGTTGAAACGTCCTGACTACCTGGTTACTGTCCAACATGGGAGACACACAGACAAAACACTGACTCACTCCATCACTGTGGCTGTTAGTTTAGCTTAGCACAGTGGCATTAAAACAAGAAGCTATAGCTACATGTCATACATCAACATGGAGGTCTATAGGGATTGACTCCCTTTTGGAGCCAGCCCTCTAGTGACCAAATAAAGAACTGCAGTCCGTGGCCCCAGTGGTTGCTCTTCAGCTAAAGATGACCTGTCACACATGTCCACAGCCTTTCTGTAAACCTTTATCATAAAACCATTAGAGAGACGTTCAACAGGAGCATAAACAGCATCAGGTGGCGGCTGCAGCCGCCGGGCGGCGCCGTGCTCTCCTCTTCCTCACACTGTTCACGCTGCTCCCACTCACAGTTTGTCCCCCTCCTCTCCTGTCCGTCATTCTCGTCCTCGTTCCACGGCCCGTCGTCCTCCCTCACTATGTTGATGCTGTCGCAGCTTTTGCCCTCGTGGCCTTCGTAGCAGTGGCATCGGAACCTCTCCTTCAGAAGATCCAGCTCGTGCTGAGAGTGCCACCCTCTGACGGAGAAGTCCCCGTCCCCCAAACGCTGGATGCTGTAGCTATGGGCACTCAGGTGGAGGTAGTGGTGGGCGAGGGGGTTTCGGCGGACGCACCGGCCGTTGCCCTGGCACAGGAAGTTGCTGCAGACTTCGGCAGCGCGTGTCACATTGGTGATGTACTGACCGAGGCGGTGGTTCAGGAAGGACTTCACCATGCTGCAGTTATGCTGTGGAAACAGGACACGTATGACACATGGTGGCTGGATGTCCATATAGTGTATGTGTATGGTGTGAGGAAGTACTGGCAGTTATGGGTGTGGTTTTTGGTGTGATGACGGACTTATGCTCATGTTTGGTTGGCTGAAAACACTGAAGCTGCTCATTTGGACGGAGCTCACCAGTGGTGATGATCATTTATGATTTAGTGCCATCAAACAGCTGATGATGTGTTATTGTCGTACACAAAGTATGACGGAGGAAGTCGGGCACCCACCCTGGATGAGGTCAGGTTCATGTCCCCCCAGATGACGAATCCGGCGGCTCCCAGAGCGGCGCTCTCCCCGATGGTGTGGATCAAGTCTTTCTGCAGGAAGCACACATCAGACCCCATCAATAAGGACACATTAACTATTGATTAACTACAACATAAATTTTGGACATGTGTTCAGGAGTGCAGATAATTAGGTGCCACTGTTCTGCAGTTTGCATGTTTGTCCACTAGATGGCAGTAACACATAAATCCCACTGAGATGGTTTCTTGTTGCTGTGCAGCTTCATGTTGCCTCCTGTCACGCTGAGACCGTAAAGCTGGTAGTTTATGAGTGTGTGTCATTTGCAGACACAAATTAGAACTCTGATGCAGAGCTTGGCTCGTCTTTGAAGTCTGCTTTAAATGTGGGTAAAAACCACAGCCATTGTTGTAAATGGAAGATGGACTATAACCTGTCATTTACTATGACTTATGTCACCATGTAATATGTTGACTCCATATTTTAAGCAGACATTAGATTGAATGTTTGTTGTTTTTATTGTTAGAAGCTCTCACAGCTCCTTCTAAGTTTAAAAATAAAAACACAAAAGTTAGCTGTGAATCTGTGCGTAGCATGCTAACAATATTAGCACAGTGCTGAGAGGTGAGGCCAACATGCCCTGTAGCTGGCTGTAAAGTTGGAATCAAATATTTGTTCTCATGAAACGATTGTGATTTATTCTTTATAGATTAGAGTGTTTTATCGTCTTCAAACTTTATTGATCGATGTCTTCACAGTGAAGCAATAGTGTTATTCCAAGGCATGGAAAGCATGGAACTAGAATCATTCTAGTAGACTCATTCAAAGCAAATAACTGTGGACTCACGGTGGCCACAAAATTTCACTGCTATCAGCGGGCGCCGTCTCTGAGTTGCTGGATGTGTGTGCTG
The DNA here is from genome assembly GCF_900634625.1 of Parambassis ranga. NCBI lineage: Eukaryota > Metazoa > Chordata > Actinopteri > Ambassidae > Parambassis > Parambassis ranga. Next base: position 23,094,588 of record NC_041039.1, read on the forward strand.
GTGAATTTGTGCGCACTCAGCCAGCAAAACCTTCAAACTTCCTGCCACCACTAACAAACTTTGCGTGTTAGGCTGCTAGTTTGAAATGAGAACCACATTGACTTCCCACACTCAAGTATTCCGTTCCGTATTCTGTGCACACAGACATGGCTGAAGTTTAAAGAGCTGTGCTGAGAGTGAAGGAGTGAAGCTGGTCCTTACCATGGTGAGGAAGGTCAGGGCCTCCTCCCGGTAGCCCAGCCTCAGGTACACATAGGTGGGGATGTCGTACTCCCTTGAGGTGAGCGAGGCGACGCGGAGCGACTCCTGGATCCTGTGCCGGGAGAAGTACAGGTTGCTGATGCTGTTGATGTGGCTCTTCCTGATGGCCACAGAGGGAAAGAGCGCCATGCTGCTGTTCCACAGCCACAGCAGCTCGTCGTTCCTCAGCCTCTCCAGCAGGGGGCAGAAGCCGGTGTAGTTCTGCTCATGTAGGTTGTAGTTGTGGCAATCAGGGTAGAGGTAGAAACCCCACAGGGCGTTGGGGCGGAGGCGTGTCCCCAGCTGGATGGTCCTCTGCATGAACATCCTGGCACTTTTCTCAAAGCGCCGTCGTGCCAGCTCTTCCACCTGCGCCGCCGTCACGTTGATGTAAGCCTTCATGGTCAGCTCCCTTGACTTGCGGCGGTAAATGTCCTTTTTGTGCCAGTTGCGGCTCCACTGGGGCCGCCAGAACTCCCAGTCTATGACGGCCAGGCCACGGAAGTCCTCGGCGGGGATGTAGTGGTTGATGTCCTGATAGGCTTTGAGCAGGTGGAGGTCCAGGCTGCAGTTCTGCGGCACGCCACCGTGCATGGCGCTGCCCTGCGGGGTGTAGTAGGGGTAGTAGCCCAGGCGGTTGGCGTAGAATATGGTGACGTTCTGGCCTGTCCAGCCAGCACGTGGGCTCCCGCTGATGTGGAAAAGACGGTCGAGGTTTGTGGTGATGTTGTACTTGATGGTGCACAGGTCCAGCGGGGCGTTCCAGGCGGCGATGAAGGGCTTTCGGCCAATCAGAGGCAGCTTGGCTGGTTTCTGACCAAAGGCGGCGTGGAAGAGCAGGAGCAGCCAGGAACAGGTCAGGGCGACGGGTACGACGTGCTGGGAGGAGGATGCCCCACCCACCAGCACCACAGGCATTCTGGGAATCAGGAGGAGCAGCTGTCAGTCATCCTAGATGGAGACAGAAGGGTAATGTTAAAATGTGATCATGATCATGATGATTCAGCAAAAATAAACAAGCGACCCCGACTCAGGCCCCCTGCCCAAGGTTGAGAAACTCATACAGCATTTCCTAAAGCTGACAGACGTGCAGGATAAACAGCAGCACAGACATGAAGCCTTTATACGGCGTGAGTCCGTCTGCAGCTCTGCTGAAGTTCATCTGGCCTCCTGACTGCTTTTTATGGGAGGCACAGTTTGATGAGCTCAACAGCTCCTCGAAATTCACCTCCAACTGCAACGTCTGTAAATAAGTCTGCTCCTTCCATCTCTGAGCAACAGTGGCGAACATTCTACAACGTGGCGAACATTCTGCAGTTTATTTAAAAAATCATGCTTGTTTTAGAGACACAATAACACCAAAACCATCTTAAACTATCGAAAAGGAAACATGCTGGCGCTGTCTCTCCTTTTCTTTCCTTTTTGTTGTTTTGTTTTTGGAAACACTTTGTTTGGTTCGGGGCTGCTGAACGAATAAAAACAACATTTTCCCACAGTTTTTAGATAAAACTATTCAATCAAGACAATTCTGGGCAGGCTATTCAACAGTAGAAATGGAAACATATATTTCATATTTTCTATTATATTGTAGATACATTGCTGCTAACAAGGCAGTTAATATTTTTCAGTTAAGCATTTTATCAAATGAGCATGAGACAGTTTGTTTATCACTTTTTCTTGAGAAATCTGAACAAATTCTCAAATCAATGGGTCAGAGGTCACAGAGAGGAAGCCCGTTGACACCCAGGGACTGGAAGGAGGACTGGAGCAGGACCGACCGCAGCTTTCCTGCCCACATCTAGTCGTCCTCTGACCATAATGACAGGCGTCTCTGCCAGAAGTCTCAGCGAGCTTCGCTGTTTGCTGCAACTCTGTGTGTCCCACATTCAGATTTTGAAGTAAACATCCAGTCAGAGGCAGACAAAGAGGCCGATCTCACGTCTGACGGTACAGTGAGGATGCTTCGAGAAACTCGAGCACTGACTGAATATCAGAGGAGACAGACTTCCAACCCAACAATCCATCAACATGTTTTCTGTGTCTCTCACATAGACTCTATATAAAGGTGGATGACATGACTCCTTCCAAAAGTGAGGCCGAAACATCTGGGTTGCCCCCTAGTGGCTGGCTGCGGTATGGATCATAAGCCCCGCCTCCTCCATGGTAATAGGGATTAAACTCGTTTTTTAATCACACTGATCATTTTGAGCCTTTTTCCTCGCTTTAACCCTCAATGCTAATTATTTATTGAACATTACTGATTACTTCTATATTTTCCATCTAAACATGCTAAAGTATTAGCCTGGTAGCCTCTAAGAATGTATACAAATGTTAGCAGAATGTGTGCTAAAGCATTAGCATGACACCTTGTGCTTGTTATCTTTACATCCTCTGGTTAAGCATGCTAAAGCATTAGCATGGTGGGATCTTTGGTCTAAGAGTTAGTTCAAGAGTATATTAGTCCAAGTGACTCCTGGACTCAGCTTTCCTTTGCCTTTCATATGGAGAGCCGCGTGGTGCAGCTTCCTGGTGGTGACCGGGTCACACTGGGTCTCTGTCCAGGTGTGATGTTTTTACTTTTTGTTTTGTTAGGCACCAAAAATGTTGGCAGAACAAGTTCTGTAGTGAACGTTTCCATGGTAGCGGCTCCGGTTGCGGTCTGATTGGCTGCCTCGTGTCTGTTCATGCACGTAAATTGGATAAATCTGTTATAACTTGTTTATCTTAAATAAAAATGCATAATGTTGATTCACATTCACAGTAGTGAAGTTCTTGGAGAGAAGGGTTAAACTTTCCGCTTGGTCTGGAATCAAAGTGTTTCCCTACTTTGTGTTCCTGCCAGCTCCTCTGTAGGTTTTTTAGAATGAATTTGACAGGATCATGTTTCAAAGCAACGTTACAGTGAAGGTTTGGACCAGCCGCTCTCACGTAACACTCAAATCGCTTCCACCTGATGCCGAGCAGCGAGCAGTGGAGGAACGTTGTGACCACACCGCTGATTGATATGATTCAAGCTTTTCACAATAAAAGCGTTGCGTTTGAACACTTTGGTGTTTGGCTTTGTGTCAGAGTGTATTATTTATCCAGAGTAGCCTGGAGCCTGTGGGCCGGTCTGGCATTGATAAAGATAAGAGTTTGTTGATGTCTGTGGTTCTGGAGGAATGAGGCCGTCTCAGTTTCAGTGTTTCTGTTGGATGTGAAGCTCTTGGGCCTCTCAGCGGAGGATTCCTGAGAACGCAGCAGGGATGCGGGTATCACCTTCTGTGTAATCCTGCACAGCTGATCAGGTCGGGATCTCTTATCTGTGTGTGTGCAGTTTTTGTTTTTTTTTGGCACAACTGTGAGCACCCTCCAGCAGGGAGCTCCTTCCATACCACCTCCTCCTGGAAAAACAGGGACGCTACATGCTCAGAGAAAAGCGCTGCACCTCAGGAGTAAACGCAGTTGACAGGTCCGTGGAGGCGTCTCCATGCACAGAGATGCCAGGAGAGGGAGCAGCATATCCTGGGTTTGATGTTTTGGGACTGGAGCCGAACCCCCTGATGGAGGGCCAAAGGGGCAGCAGCCAAAATAACCGACTCCCTCACATGCACCATCTGTCACGTAAATATGTCCCAACCGGACGTCAAATTACACCAGGAAAACATTTAACGACTTATGCCTCATCTTCACAGGTTATTTATAATGCACAGAACTCTCAGCATCTGATGGACTCACAAGTCTGCTTTTTACTGTTTACAACTAAATTCATACAAAGAAACTCTGCAAGAAAGGCACGAGGGAATCATCCTAGTTCAATAAACTCCAAGTAACAGATTATTTATTCAAAATATGTCTGAAAATTAAGATCACATAATCTCAAGCTAACCTTAGCCAGCTAGCTCATCGATTTAAATGGATGATGAGTTAATTTGTAAACCACAGGCTAGCCAAGTGTCCAGATCAACTCAAGGAAGGAATAATATTAGTATTTATCCAATGCTAATGTCACAATAAGGAATCGGGGCTCTCAGTGAGACACACACATTTGAACAAGTTCACACGCCACACACGCGTTTCTCAGGCGGAGAAATGATTAGCTTCACAGCACAGAGACTCCTACAGACTATCATTTTAGGGGTTCAAAGGCAGCCTACCGCGACCTATCGGCCAATCAGAAAATAGACTTTCTTGTTGCCGGGTGAGGTCTGGGTTTCAGCTGTAACCTCTGCTCTGAATGCTCCTTTAGAGGTGCTGGAGGTGGAGGAGAAACTTCAGGAGAGGGACAGAAGGACCACGGCTGTTCAGGGGCCGATGTGGGGCTCATCTCCCCCTCATGTCCTCAGACAGACAGCCAACATGATGCTGCATCAGGACTTTCCATGACATGTTAACCAGAGAGAGTGAAGCGTTCAAAGAAATGTTTCTGGTGACTGCATGTGGTCATGATTCATGTTCTTCACATGAAAGCCTGAAAACAAAAGCTGGAGAACAGGGAGGCTGAAAACTCTTTCCACACGCCGCAGCCAAAGCCAATCACAGCGCCTGGTGAGGCCAGGAACCAGCCTGCCAGGACGATTGGTGACTCTGAGTTTTTGGGTGGATTCGTCAGATGGAGAAAACAGACGGATGACCTCAGAGGACAAAAACATGAAGACAAAAGATGTGAAGGAATGAAAGGGAAGCAGATTTATTCTGTGCTGTCCAGGATTTTTTTTTTAAAAAAAAACTTTTATCTCTGTATGAATTTTCTCCATTTTTAGAAACTTCCTGTTTTGTTTGGCTGCAGGATGGTGACAGAGGGCCAACATTCAAGATGGAAAGTTAAGAACGTTTTCAGCAGAGGGAGTATATTAACATCATTTATGAGGAATGTTTGATTAACTTTTTCTTGGATGTAACTGCCCACCAAGTAGTTACAAAAACACAAAAGTCATCCTCTACTCTAACAAGAGAAGAAGCACAAAAGTCAACAACCAGCCAGCACGATGATCTGAGAGGAAGAGGAACCATGCAAGAAGCAAGGATCCTTTGGTCGCACCTCAGCTCTGCAGGTTAAGACACAGGACGTGTTTTAGACTTCATGCTCCTTTTTTATCGAGCAGTAGCAGAGCCCCTGTAGAAACATATATATGTATATATGAGGACAACAGCCGCCATCAAGAGACGATGTTGTGTCGCCATCAGTTCAATTATCGTTCATTAGCACAATGTTAGCATGTTGTGGGCTGAAGTAGCAGCTTTTCTTCAGTTCACTTCTGATATGTAATCAATACTGTATTAGCCAGGGTGAAATAAAATGTGTGCATGTTGTCCTGAAGCTGCTTAGCTTCAGTCATTCATGCAGGACAACATGACAGCGCCCCCTAGACGATCTGAAGCTGGTATTAGTGGACTAGCATGGACGGGGAGTGGACAGGCTCACCTGTTTATTGATGGTGTCTCTTAGAGGGGAAGGAATTGTGAAGTATATAAGGTAATTTACGCACTGACATGTACTCGATTATATATGCTTACACTTTGAGAAAAACACATCTATAACTCTTACAGAGAGTTAGGGAGGAACTCTCTGATGCGGTGAAGGCCGACGCACTAGGAGGTACGGATGTAACATAATTCATCCAACATAGAAGGGGCAAAGTATTTCATAGTCATAAATATGTTAGACCAACTATTATAATTAGTAGGTGGAGACAAAGGGGCAACCTGTCCCAATATGGGAATACCTACGAGGGTCTTGACAAATGGTTTATCTATTATGCAAATGTATCTCACTTTCAATAAAACTAGCCTGTGTCCAGGAAGGGGCAGAAACACTTATGGAGGAGGGTGAAGCAGACTGAAAGGCCTGTGTTCACTAAGTGTATTCTCCCTTTGCAAAGGCGAAACTATACATCAAGTGTATTGTCTTTCATTCAATGTTCTGATTTTAGAAGACGGAGTCTGGCAATCCGGGGTGACCAGGGAAGGTCACGACAGACTTCACCTCACTGAGACACCTGAGCGCAGCCTCCTCCACCCTCAGCTCCTCTTTTGTTGTTTCATTTTCTGCGAAGCTCGAGACACAATCCTCAAATCCTCTTAGCTAATCACGTCTCAGCTTTTGATCTTTAACCTCAGACCCTTTGACCCCCCCCTCTCTGTGTACAACATGCTCCCATAAAGACACTTTTTACAGGCTGCTGTGATGAACTTTAAATCCAGCTGCTCCCGTTCTGTCATCCCTCTCGCTCTGTGACCTCCCGTGTCGTTGAGACCCTCCTAACCACCATCGCTGTGACTCATTATGAGTCTGTTAAATGGCTGCTGAAACCTCTCAGAGGCTTAAAAAATGTGCAGCCGTGGAGAAAAACTTTCTCCGCTGTGAGGGTTTGTTAAGGAGAAGCCAACATTCCTTGCATGACAGGGCACCCCGCACACCTCCTCCCTCCAGCATCACCCAAAACATGAAGTCCGTGTCGTAACACCCAGGCTCGCCTCCTCCCTCGGGGGGTTAAATATATCCGCTACCATCCTGTTTGTGCAGCAAAACAAAAGCTGCAGCAGGAAAGTCAGACCTGGTCTGTCAGAAAGAAGGAAGACAGGGAGGAGACAGTTAAAGAGCTCACCTGTGGCTCCTGGGGTGTCTCCGTTTGGATGAGGGGGTCACAGCAGGGGTCATGGTGGCCCTCTGGACCGCACATCCAGCAGGCCTGCATTCATTCCGTCTGTCAGTCTGAGGCACAAGCCAGCCATCCACACTTATATATACAGCCTGGAGAGAGGGAGAGAGGGAGGAGAAAGCGTCAGCACCACAACACAGTGATTAAAGAGGGAGGGAGGGAGGGAGGGAGGGCGAGAGAGAGGCATAGAAACACAGTAAAGACAGAGAGAGAGAGAGAGAGAGTTTAAATCCCTGTGTGTCTCCTGAGCTCCACTGAGGTCTGATCCTCTCTGGAAGAAAAGTCTCATCCACTCCAATCAGGCAGAGGTAAACAGATGTCAACACTGGTTGAAAAACAAAACAAACACTGAATAAAAATGATTACAGTACAGAATGAGAGCCAGCCCTCTAGTGGACACTTCAGGAACTGCAGTTTTTGCCCCACCTGTGGTTTTCTAAAGAGGCGTTTTGGGGCTATTTGGCAGACAGTCAATGCAAATTCAAACAAAGTGTTGGAGCCCAAGTGGAGCTGAAGGGTGGTGGAAGGCTGTAGAAGTTGAGTGGGCACTCACTGGCCACTCAAAGCAGTCACAGCCATAAATATGTGATGTTTTTTAAATATTTTAAATCAACAGAGACCAGGCTGCACATTTTAACATGGAAGTTTATGAGGATTGACTCACTTTTGGAGCCAGCCCTCTACAGGCCATGGAGGGAACTGCAAGTTTTTGACACGTCTGCATGGGCTTCATTTCTCAGCCTGAAAGATTGACACTTTGTCATCAAAGGCTTCTTCTTTATTCACCCACCCACTTAGGCTCCACTCATGCTCCGCCTCCCTGCCTGTATTTGGATTAACCAGAATGTTAGACAGACTCAGGTGCTGCCAACATGGGCAGACATGCTACATGTTAATTTTTGTAAATGGCTTCCAGCCTCAGCAGAAAAATCTTGACCTCCCTTCTCACTGGCCACCTCCTCTACCTCATCATGTTTCAAAATGAGCATGGTCCTGCAATCTCATCCAACAAAGAGCACCTCATTCTTTCCTCAGGATCACAAATGAATCATTCCATTATGATGACATAAAAGGCCTTGACATCTGAGCATAACAAAATAATGTCTTGTGAGGATCAGGACTTTACCAGCTTCATAAAACATCCTGATGTTCTGTCCCGTCACTGTGACTGTGCACTGAGAAAGTCCTCCTTTACTTCTAAACACAGGTGGCCATGTAAACCTGCTCTGTGATGTTGGAGGCTCATAATGAATGATGTAAATATTTTAATTATAAGTAACAGAAGTGATGTTCAGACTGACTCAGATTTCTCCCATAATAACATATGTCTCCTCACTGTAACATGCAACCATTAAAAAATACAAACAATGCCGTATTTCTTCCTGCAGCTGCGAATGCTGTTTAGCAGGATGACATACTGTATTTACGGAGTTAAAAAGGGAAAATCCATGTGTGTGCTGAGCAGTGGGACTCTCTCTGACTTTTGTCTCCTGGTTGTAAATATGTGCGGCTAACCGCTGGAATCTCAGCTCGGGCTGGGTTAAAGTGCCGGGTCCACATGTAATGTCGTTTAATTAGCACCGTGACACCCCGCTGCACACAGCAGTCCGAACACAGCTGATGAAGTACCCAACGATACGGCTGCATGTGAGTTCAGCAGACAAAAGAGCGAATGTGTTGTGATTTCCCGCCGCTGTGCTGACTTTCTCAGGGTCCTTGAGTTCATATGGTCTCACTTATTAAACGAGCAGACTGCTGAGTACAGTTTGAAATTTAACTTTTGAATAATCAGCAAAATGCAGCGAGAGAAATCATTGGTGGAACCACTGCAGAAATCATTACACCAGTGTAATGACACCACCTGTCATTCACCTAGAGGGCGCTGTTGGATCGTTCTTTATGAATAAGAGGGATAAAACCTCTTTGACCTCTCATGCTAGCATCATGCTAACAGCTGCTGATTGGTCAGTTTAGATTAGGACTGATGGTGAATCAACCTTAAATGTAGCGACCGTCGGTAGTACACTACTTTTCCTGATGCCTTGTGGGATACTTGTGGGCCCAGGGCAGAGGACCCCGGGAGCAGCACACAGAGCAGTTCAGTGGGAAGGTGCGGAGGCTAGCTAGGTCGGTACACAGAGATCAGTCCAAAAGGGCAACAGTATAGAGGCCTTGACCAGAGCAGACACGTGGTCCAGGCAACAGAACGACTGGTACAGGCAAGGGGAAGAGCAGACTCACCAACAGTCCAAACTAGTCCAACACAGCCTCTCTCTGTGTTGAACTAGTTTGTGTTGGACTAGTTTGGACTAGTCCAAACTAGTCCAACACAGAGAGAGGCTGAATCCAAAACACAGTCCAAACCAGGTAATCCGTCCAACAAGGCAAAGGTACCGACAAGGGGTAAGAGTAATCCAAACCAAGGTCCATCCATAGCCATCCATACATGGGAGAGAGTAATCCAAAAGAGTCCTGGAACGCTAGGGAAATCCACTAAGACCGCGATGTGGAAATGGCAGGCAGGCGTTCAAATAGTCCTCTAGTCCCATGGACTCATGGGAAAAGCCGGGCATGGTTACCTTCCATATTGGAAGCAGAAGTAAACCGGAATTTACCGCTACCGGCGGGTAGCTTCTGGCATGGCCCCGAGGTAGCAGCCAGCCAGAAAGTTTGTTTTCTACTTTAAACTCTCTACTTCGCCGTATATCAAAGTACAAGTCAGGCACTGCAATAATGCAACTTTTTCTGACTTTCTTCATGGTATTCATCGCTTTTGGAGCACTTTTATCATGTCACGTCCCGGTCGTGGTGGAAGCACACCAGGGCTCCATTGTTTACACCAGGGATCAGCTGATGAATCTCCAGCACAGAGGGACGTATGGCCAGCATCACAAAATCCCCAAAGAGCTGAGAGGGAAACAACGTGGACATAGAGGGGGCAAAAGAAGAAAGTTGAGGAAAAGAAGATACAAGCCGTATCTTCCTTCTGTCGTCATGGGTAATGTTAGATCACTGGGTAATAAGATGGCTGAGTTAACATCTCTCACAAAGCGCGAGTGTGTGTTTCGTGAGGCGTCTGTAATGTACTTTACAGAGACATGGCTGCACGACAACATACCGGACTCTACCGTGAGTTTAGCCGGCTTTCAGTTGGTTTAGGCGGACAGGAACTGCACCGAGAGCAGCAGGAAGAAAGGAGGGGGACTCGCACTCTACGTAAACAACAGGTGGTGCAGCCCTGGACACATTACGGTAAAGAAGCGTGTGTGCAGCCCGTACATTGAACTCCTAGCGCTAAGTCTACATCCGTATTATTTGCCAAGAGAGTTCTCTCACACCATTGTACTCGCTGTTTCATTCGTGCCAAAATTGACAAAACTTTATTATTTGATAGGCATGTGATCACTGTGACCGTGACCTTTGACCTCTGGCCACCAGCATTTATATAAAAGCAAAGATGCCCAAAAGCTTGAATAGTAACTGAGCTAAGCTGCTTCAGTGCAGTTGTCATATGTCTTTACTTTTACATTTTAAATGTTTCCTTTCCAAATATTTGATTTCATAATACCTCAGCCCCTGTGTGTGTGTGTGTGTGTGGGGAGAAAACCACATTCCCACAGTGGGTGGGGGGGGCTGGCTCGGTGGTGGATTCCTCAGGCCTGGCATTGTGATCCTAGTTTCCACTAGCCCCTGCAGATGAGAACCCGCCCCTCACTCACTCAGCCCTTCAGTGAAACCTCGGCGTCTCCGGGCTGCGGCGGTCAGAGGCTCCTCACAAACATATGGAGCATGTTAGGAAAAACATCCCGGCTCAGACAGCACGGATCCTCGCGTTGCTTTAATGGCCTCAGCTGTAATGAGGCATCAATTTGCCCCAGAGAGGAGATGTTCAGGGCCGGTCTGTGCTTGATACTTAGTGCCTGATAGCTGGCTGCACTATGTCGGTCGACAGAAATTAGATTTATTTCTCAAAGAGCGGGAACTGAAAGGTGATTTTGGTGCTTTCAGAGGATGACGGCCTGCATCCTTCATCATATTCAGCCACTCTTAGCCCCTTTTAGCTTCAGAAACTTAATTTTAGTTCCTGAAATCATTCTTGTCAACAAATCTCCTGGAGGTAGTTCTTCACTAGAAGAGACGTTTGCTTCATCTGTTGTCATGTTGGAGAGAAAAGCAGGACCCAGACCCGGTCTGACTGCAGACTGCTTCAGGGTTTCTTTCAGATATTCAGACAGTCTTCTTGTTTCATGATTCTTCCACCCTGACAGAATCCACAGTTCCAGACTGACTGAATCCTCCTCACAGCATCATACTGCCACCACCATGTCTGACTGTATGAAGCCTGTTCTTTGGGTTCTAGCCTCTCCTTTCTGTCTCCACATGAAGACAACATCTCTGTGAGCTCAGAACACTAGTTCAGCTTCATCTGACCAAAGGACTTCCAGTCTGTGTGCTCTGTCTCCAGGTGGTCTCTAGCAGACCTCAGTCTGTGTGCTCTGTCTCCAGGTGGTCTCTAGCAGACTTCAGTTTCCAGACTTCAGACTTCTTCTCTGCAGTCTGGCAGTCCATTCTTGTGCAGGACTCTAGTGACGGTCTTCTCTGACTCTTCAGGTCCAGGTTCCAGGTTCAATCCTTCACTAGTGTCTCTGCAGCTGTTCTCGGCTCTTCAGACTTATCTCACACTAGTTTTCTTTCCAGAACCTTCCATATGTTTCTCTTCCTGTCTCTGACAGTCGGCTTCTCTTTGACTCTCTTTGAGCTTCCTGATTAAACCTCTTACAGCAGCTCTTCACACTTGAAGACCTCTGACCTCTTTCCCACAGTTTTGCCCTCTCACAGATTAAAAGAAAAGTTATGTAACCAAATTTACAGGAAACACAAACCGTTATTTCCTGTGTAAATCAACATCAAATTACATCTGCTTTCTGATCTTTTTCTCTGAGCATTAAACAGGAAGTGGACACAATTACTTTGTCACAGTCAGTCTGCTGTGACCTCTGGTCCTTTTTACCTCTGCTCTGCAGTTATGAACACACATGTTGAACAGAGTCCAGCTGTCAGACCTCAGCCTCACCGGTTTCTCATAGTCGCCAGTTTTCCACTGCAGTGCTGTTTTTATTGTTTCTGATGCCATCTTCGCCCACCGACCTCGCTCTGCGTTTTACGGCCCCTGAGGAGCTGCTGTGCTGATGTAGGCTCAGGATCTGAGAGGTCGACTGGTCTCAGAATCAACAGGCTGACGCCGGGCTGCATGGACGGCAGCCATGACAGTGTTTTTACTGGAAGCACACTCATGCATCTCCTCTCATCATAATATCAAAGGTCTTTGAGGCTTCTGTGGTTGAAGTTCTATCTTTCATGCTATTTCCTTTTGTTAATGGTGTTTGCAGTTCCTCCACTGTCCACTAGAGGGTGGGCAGGAATAAACATGTTTTCAGCCTGGTATGAAAGCTTTGGACCGGACACCAACAGCGCTAACTCTGACTCTTCCTCTCCGGTTGGACTGAGCACAGATTAGATGCTGCTCTGACTCACTACACCCTCTAGTGGCATTAGGTGAGGGTATAATTAACATGTGGACACAGATGAAGGCTCATAATCTGCCTCAGTTGAGTCTTTAAATCAGCTACACCAGAGAGTGTTTTTGTGTCCTCTTCTTCATTCAAGATGCAAACCTGCAATCATGTGAGCTCACAGCTGCCGGGTCCTTCTCTTCTCTAATACGTACTTTCACTTTGAACGGAGAAAATTATGTGTTTAACGCACACGCAGAGAGAGACGGTCATCAGCTCTGATTTCAGGGAGTCGGAAGTGAGGCCGGGTTTTAGAGGTGAGACGAGGTTCGCTCCATCTGGACGGTCACTTGTCGCTGTTTAGAACTGTTTGTGAACGGAAGATATAAATGTTTAGCTGCGCCGCCTGCCTGCCTGTAATTAGCAGCAGCAGATGATGCTGATGGAGAAGTTAAACAACCAATCAGAGCTGCAGGTTTACACTGTTTAATTTAATTATGGGAATTAATCCACCACTGAAAATAGTCAGTATAGGGAACCTGTAATTTCCCCCCTTCCTTCTGTAGCATTGTTTCTGGACCTGCTGGCTTTAAGGGTCTTTGTCCTGAACCTGCAGGTCGCTGAGTTAGAGTTCCTGCAGACCGTCAGTGTTTAGTCTCCGCCAGCTTTGTTAGCAGATGACTGACTGCTGACACTGAGCTAAAGCTGATTATGGTTATTAGCTAAAGTGCAGGATTGAGCTGAAGTCTGAGGTTTTTAGAATTGCAGGTGTTTGGTGTCTGTGTGTTTAAGACATATTGAATGATAAACCTCAGAGTTTATTTTAAAAAGTGGAAACAGGATGCCGTGTTTTGCTCTTTAAACGTGGTCCAATAGAAACAGCTGAAGTGTAAAAAGTCGTCTTCACACTGATCAGGGACGTAAATCTCATTGACAGTGTATATGTGTGTGTTTCCACGCGCTCAGGCTTGTGTTTGGAAGTTGAAAAGAAGAGTCTGACACCTAATCTGGGGGCTGTTTACTCACTTGGCTGTCGATCATCGTAATCCGATAATAACAGCAGCAGAGATGAGCTGCCAGACCCGCTCAGCCGAGTCAGCTGCAAATCTGGCTGAGTCACATTTTACTTTCTGAAAGGCTTGAAACCTGGTTTAGACATTCATTGTCCACAGAAGATGCACCCACATGACCTACAGCCGCACAAACATCACTGCAGAGGCTTCTTTTCCACCAGACCTTGTAGTCGTTTGTTTGCTCCTGTCGGTTTGCTTTCTGTAAATCTCCTGATGATTAACCTGTTCACTGAGCATGTTTGGGATATAAATATGGGTTTCTAGGCTTGTAAAAAAATAAAATAAAGTGAGCCATAATATTTTATTTGTCAGAAACATGGAGAATTTGTCCAGGGAAAACACAATTAAGCATCTTCTGTGTGTTTAAACTGCTCAGAAGACGGCTAAGCAAACACTCAGTGTGGAAACTGTCAGGTCCACTTGGGAGGAACATTCATCCACTCCTCCACCACCACACCCAGACTTCACACCCTGACCCTGCAGCGTTCATGTCTGGCACAGACTGGAAAGTGAAGATGTGAAACTTGTAGTTTAGTCAGCTCCATCCCAGCTTTGGAAACAGCTGTAGTGCATGAAGAGTTTACCAAACCATGGTTTGCAGAGAGGCAGAGGTACACAGGTGTTGGATGAGCAGGCGCAGCAGGTGTATGTCTGATTTTTATCGGATATTGTGGGTTTGTCCAAGCAGCAAGTGCCAGACCTGAGAGCGGAGCCAATACAGTTCCTCCAGTGGCCACTTGGGGTCAATCATTGGCACCATTCATCTTGTCTCTGCTCTGTTAGAGATGCTGGACAGTGTATGTGTGATTATTTGGGCTCGTTTTGACTCTTCCTTCCATCTGCAGGCCTTCCATCTGTCATTTGGTAAATGAGTTTTATTTAGACCTGCATGGTAATATAACCTCATATCATGACTGCCACGGCCTTCAGCTGCAGGTTAAATCATTATGACTTCTTCTTCATTATGATCCACCAGCAGAAGCAGATTAGTGACTCTAAGCTCCATTGAAGTCCAGACACTCATTTATAACCAGCTGACTTCAACACCTGTGTAATCCACACTTTGCTGTGTTTTGACAGTTTTTTTAATCCCGGAGCATCTCCTCCCTCCGACAATCTCCCCGAACCAGCCGCCCCTCCCTTTACCATGGGACAAACAGAGGCTATTGTTCCACTGTTAGGTCATGTGACCGCAGCTTGCTGTGATTTCTTTGAGCTGATGTCACTGTCAGCGTCTGTCAGCAGGCTGTGATGTCTCATTACAGTCATTATCCCAGAACACTGGCTGTAAACTAACCCTAAACTGTCTCTCACAGAGTGTCTGGATTTATTGATTGTTTTATGAGTTTTTTTTAGTGAAGACGAATGTTTGTGTATTTGCTGCTGGAGTTTTTTAGTGAAGACTTTGCTGATAGCTAAAGATCTGATGTGTGCAGTCTGCAAAGAGACAATTGACAATCCTGTTGCACTCTTTGTGTTTTGTTTGTCTCTGCCCTCTGTTGGACATAACGGGACCTTCATTCCTTAACTCTTTGTTTGGTGGAAATGTAGCTTGCTTGCTAATGTTATTGCTACTAAACTACAGACATACCAGCTTCATCTAACACAACATGTCCTGATACACTGGCCACATACGACACATGCTTATGTTTCATCTAAACACAACATGTGGAGAAACTTCACAACAAATGACATCTGTTATGTTTACATCAATAGTATATTTGATCACACAGCCTGATGTCATCTGAACGCAGGACTGATTAAACCAACAAAGGAGGTCCTTTCTGCATCCAGCATGGTGGATTTTCACTCAGAAGTCTGACGTTAGAGAACACCACAAGCTGATAAAAAAGCTTGCTGTAACGTATTTGCTGCATTGGTGTGGTGTTATTTGCCTGTCGTTACATTAGCTGACAGGTGCTAGCCTATTTAGCAACCAGCTCTGTCCGATCATGACTTTTGCTCAGACAGTATTTTGCTATCAATAACATTAGTTTAGCTTAGCAGTCAAGCTGTAACTTATAGTACTATTTAACTTCAAATTACAAATTCTTGACACACTGGCAAATCAAATCACATTATTAAAATTCTTGAGGAACGTCTACAGTATGAGACACTTAATAATCAGACAGAGTCCCAGGAACGTGATGATACACAAACAGGAGAAATGAAGTGACAGGATGAGCAGGATATCTCCCAGCAGGCTGCTCCCCCGTGGGGGAGGCAGCGGGAAGGCAGGGTTGGGTGGAGCAGGAGGATGAGGAGGTGGAGGCAGATCCTGGGGCATCTCGCAGTAAACGCCCGTCCAGCCCTGGTAGCACTGGCAGGTGAACTTGTGCTTCATGTCCAGGATGTCGTGGTTGTTGAGGTGGCCGCTGACGTGGAAGCGGGGTCCACTGCGTCGTGCCGGGTTGCGGTGGATATGGAAGAACCGCGGATTGAGGTGGAGGTAAGCGCCTGAAGCCAGGCTCTTGCGGACGCAGCGGCCGTTCTTCTTACACAGTGCTTTGCTGCACAGTTTAGCGGCCGACGTGACGTTAATCACATAATGTCCCAGGGGACCGTCGATGTACTTCTTCACAGTCAGACAGTTCCTCTAGTGGAGGAAAGCAGAAACACAACTTAAAATAACAACAGGTTATGATGTGGACCACTTCTTAAACTGAGAGCAGACTAGATATGGCAAAAGGCTCAGTAGCCCATCTAGTGGTTCAAAGCTGTATTACACAAGCATTCCTTCTAGATCACGTTAAGTTTGTCTGAGTTCCTGAATAGGTACCTGTGATCGAGCGTACTCCGATGATCCCCACAGGACGACACCTGATGCTCCCAAAGCGGCGCTCTCACCGATGGTGTGAACCAGGTCGCTCTGAAACAAACAGAACAGAAAGTTTCTTTAAGGTATAGTCAACAGTGTATGCAGGAAACAGACGAAGAGAGAGGGAAGGGTTAATATGCTTGATATTAATACACAGCTCACCTCTGAAAGAACTACAAAGGTGTAGGCGTAGAAAGGTCTGGAGTAAACAAACACGGGTAATGTGAAGTCTGTGCGAGCAATGGAGGCGATCCTCATAGCTTCTTTGACTCGATAGTGGACGAACTTCACTGTGTTTGGAGACGTTTTCAGCTCATAGTCCAGGTAGATGGAGGGGTAAAGGGCCGTGCTCTCCTTCCACAGCCACATCAGATGGTCATTACGAACATGCTCGACGTTGGGGCATTCCCCTGTGTAGCGCTGTGGGTGCTGCTTGTAGCCGTAATTGTAGCAGTCTGGGAACAAGTAAAACCCCCACAGTCCGTCTGGTCGGCGGCTTTCAGCGAGGGCCAAAGTCAGGTTCATGAAAGCTTGCCCGGCTCTTTCAAAACTTTCCTTTGCCTCCTTCTCTACTTTGCTCTCCGGCCAGTTTGGGTGAAGTTTCCGTATCTGTTCCTTGGACTTGTTGCGGTAGATGTCTTTAGAGCCCCAGTTTCGGACCCACTGAGGCCTCCAGTTCTCCCAGTCTATGACACCAAGGCCTCGAAAGTCCTTGTGTGGAATCAGCTTATCGATGTCGGCACGGGCCTTGCTCAGATGTTTGGAGATGCTCTGGTTCTGAGGTAAACCCCCATTGATAGGTATCCCTGAGCTGGAGTAGTACGGGTAGTGTCCTAGGTGGCTGTGGTAAAATATGGTCACATTCGGTCCACTTAGGGTTTCATTCAGGTTCGCTACGATATCGAAGACACTCAGGTCCAGATCGACTTTGAATCGAAAGCGGCATGACTCAGTAGGAGCATTCCAGACGACAACGAAAGGTCGATGAGGGATTAATGGTGCCCGGGTTGGCTTCATGGGGTCCCCACCAACATAGAGCAACATAACCCACAAGACCAGCAGCAGGAGATGGAGCCCCGTCAGCGCCATGGCCCCTGATCCCTCATGGAGCAATTACTACTGGCCCTACACGAGGAGAGAAATGATGTTAGATGTTTGCAGAGAAAATAAACACATCATGAGCCTCAGTGAGCAGAAATAATCAGGAAGGTCTGTGTGACGATCACTGAAGTGAGTGCTCCAAATTCCACAACACAACACAAAGCTGCACTGTTCAGCAGGAGCAGGATGTAAAGGATGTTGGTGCAAATCCCAAAAAACCAAAGAGATCAGGAACAGCTTGCCACTTCCACTTATTTAATACCATCAATAAAACAAATCCTGAAATCACACCCTTTCACCCGTATCAGAATCAGAAATAATTTATTAACGAACCTGGGTTTTTCCATTGATTATTAGAGAAAATCAAAAGTTTATCTTTATCTAAAAAAAGCTGATGTTAGAAAATAAACAAACTACAGCACAGTCACATGACTTCCTGTTGGTAAACAGCGTGAGGTGTTGGAAGTCCTCTGAGAGCTTTTATAATCTTGTTTAGAAACCACTGTTTTTATAGGGAGGTGTATCACATGAGGTGTTTAGGCATTACAGCAGTAAACATTTACCAGTAGAAGACTATGCAAATTTGAAATAACAAAACAGGTGCTGCCATGTTGGAAAATGGCGCCGTATAGGAGCCAAGCGGCACAGTAGAGGTGAAAAGGTGAAGCCACATGTTGCTGTTCCGCCCAAACACCCACCCACTTCTGCATCATCATCCTCCATCCTCCTTTTTTTGAGCCAACAATAACTAATTAAATACAACATTTAAAAAAGAGCATTTAATCACAGATCACAGTGTTTATGGCATTTACTGCAGCCAGGGGGCGCTGCAGATGCTTTGGTCTGAGTCAAGCGGCAGCCTTCGGGGCTAAGACTTGAAACCCATTCAGATGTCTCAAAACATGTAGTTCACGCCTCAACCACTGGGGGCTGGCTCCAAACTCATTTCCCATAGACTCCCATGTTAAAATGGCCGACTTCACAGCAGAAAGGAACATGTTTACAGCCTGGTACAAAAAACCACTCTGGTCTCAAATGATAGGTTCCCTTCTAGTGTCAATTGTATGGGGGGTGAATTTTTTTACAACTCACTTGTTTTAATTATATTCAGACTTAAAATTACGCATTAAGCGTTGCCGCTTGAGCGACAGACGTTTGACGTATCACAGCGTGAGTTTCCTGCTTCCACGATCACCCGCCCCCCTAAACCCCGCTTGTGCTCCCCCTCTTTGTCCATATTTGGAGTTCTGGCGGACATGACGCTGCCAACATGGCGGCGGTCAGCACGTCCCGGAGCCTCCCACCGAGCCTCAAAATGGCTCTTCAGAAACAAACGGGTGACATCACGGAAGAAAAGTCTTTCTTCTTGAATCTCCTTTGAAAACAGCCTCCAGTGGCCAGTCGAGGAACTGCAGACGCTTCCTGTCTCATCGCAGAGGTGGCCATTTGTCCTCTCTGCTCTTTACCACAGTGAAGTCACTTTAAGTTGTGGAATGCCTGCCTAAAAAGAAAATCAAAGCACTGCCTGTGATGCCAGCGTGTGTTTTTGAAGCAGTTATATGACCTGGAACTTCAAAGTTGGATCATTCATTCTGTATATGCATGCAGTACACCATGGCTGGGGCTCCCTGTCATTCCACTGAGCCTGCTCCCCTCCAGCTTCTTTTTTTGTTTTTTTGTTTTTATGAAAGAGCCACCCACCCCCTCCTCCATCTAATTGCTCTTGGCGCCCCCTCATATGTAAGTAATTCATTTTTCATTTTTTCCAAAGTCCCTGCTCTTAGGAAACATGGCCACTGAGGTTGCCTCCAAGGATGCCATGGAAAATCTCCCATCATTCTCTCTTCAGGATTGTAACCAGAGCAGGGGAGCAGGAAACCACTGGTGGGCTGAGGCTTCTCCAATCATTTCATTTCCTCATTCATCTGAGTAGGCGCTGGCCTGATGTTCTCTGATGATGATTTGAATGCCATTAGAACTTTATGAGCTGAGTCACCGAGAGAACGGCGAGCTGGAGGAGGAGACGGTGCACGGAGGAGAAAAGTCCCAAATAAAACATTTCCTTCAAATATTTCGTTTATCAGAAAGTTTCCTTGTGTCAGGCTCCGCTCGGTGTCTCACACCGGTTTTATAATCCTCCCAGCTGGAAGGTTTTTCCGGTGATGCCGTTCCAAGACAAACAGAGTGTGGTGAAGCCACTCAGGCTGTCCTTCCAAACCACGGAGAGCCAGGAGCCTCTGGAAACACCGTGACTGTAGACCACAGAAAAGACCCCCCAAACACAACGTCTGAGTCCAGACTGACACAGGAGACTCCGTCTGATGTTTGGTCTCAGACAGCAAAACAGAAAAGCAGCTGAATCCTGCTAATTGGATCCAGATGAGGATGAGGATGGGGTCGGTGGGTGTAGGGGGGTCAGTGTAATGTTAAGCTATGCTACCAGCAGCATTTCTATGTGGATGTCAGTGTTCCAGCTCTTTGATCAAAGTTTCTTTTTATCTGTGGTGATTTGTAGCAGTGAGAACAGACATGGCAATACACAGGAAAAAAAAGAGCGCCAGGCCTCGAATTAGCAGTTAATGATCCAGCGTTAATGTCCAACATGCAGTGACTGCCATCATGCAGTGAACCCGCACATCATGAGTGTGTGCGTGTGTTTTTAAACCACAGAAACTCTGAGTCAGACTGCTGATTTCACTTCCAACATGTATGCAGATGATGATGAGCTACAAATGTGCCTGCAGGATGAGGCTCATAAATATGTGATTTAACATGTCATTCTTTAGGTCAGCCCGATCTGAAAGAGACAGACCTGACCGCCCAGGCCTCCATCGGCCGTCAAACAAAGTGCTTACTTCATCATCGACATGCCATTCGAACCGGCTGATTAGATCTCCTTAATGTCCAGGTTTCTGTGGAGTCTTGATCACGTGTGGTTTTTAGGCTGCGGTCTCTCTGCTGCTGTTTCCAGATGTGTGGTTTTATACTTTTATTAACACCAGCTCAGACATTTCTCGGCAGCAACGACAGCTGAATTTTACATTTTACTTTCACAGTCTGTGTGTCCACCATCGTGTAGGTGCAGACTGTGACTCCTTGAAACGCCGCTAAAGACATCAGCCATCATGTGAGGTCGTCAGTATCCCAGGATTCATTGCTCACCAGTAACAATTTAGTTTTTACAAAAGAGGGTACTCAAGCAATCGCTAGATGGAATGTTCTCACAGGTTGCTAGGCAACTGGACGCCATCATAAACAGGAAGTCATCCATTTAACAACAGTTTGTGTCACCTTCAGGTCTGCAACGCTACACCTGGAGTCTACAAAAGACACATCTTATAGATACAACTATTTCCTAAGTGTTAGCTTAGTTTGTTGACAAGTTCCATGCTGTCTTAGAGCAGAAAGGTTTAAGGTGTAAACATGGAAATGGTGTTTTGAAAACTATCCAACCCCGGTTTTAAAAACACAAATGTGTGAATACAAAAGCCACACGACGCCTGGTCTCCGTGGAAACAAAGGTCCAATTTATTATCTAGAAAAGCAACAGCATCGGCTAAACACTGAGAGCTGGAGGCAGATCAGACCTGAACCATCTAGTGGTTTAAAGTGGTATTACACAGTAGCTGCAGCTAGCTGGTTAGCATGCTACCCCATGAAGTTTGAGTAACACATCAAACTGATGCTGTAGCTACAGTTACAAACACACACACCTCAGATATTAACTGTTGAAGCGACATTTTATGGATTTAAAGCATGAGTTGTGAAATCTACCTGCAAAGATTTGAAGATATTTAAAATGGTTTTTCTTAGCTCACACTGCAGCATCACTACAGTGAGCTCCGCCTATGTGTGGATGTAGAACTACAACTCTGATGTAAGGCAAAAACTAGTTTTTATAAGATTTTTAAAGATAACATACCTCTCCCTCCTCTGCTCGCTGTGCTGAGGATCAGGACTTCCTGTCTGATGATGTCTTGATGTTTTAAACCCCAGAAACAGCTGAAAGCGTCCATCTGATGATGAGCTACTGAGTGATCTGCCTGTCCCTCTCTCGCAGGTTCCTCGGGTGCAGAGATGCCCCTCTATTGTTGGTCTGGCCCCTCCTCAGCAACCTCATTTAGAGGCCCAAACAGATCAACACGGTATCAAACAGCACTCAGGAACACATCTCAGATTGTTTGGGTCACGATTATCTGGCTGATCGTTTTTTATTCCTCATAACTTCCCTACCTAATCTGGATAAAAAGGAAGACACTCAAATCAATATTGTTAGATAACGTTTAATAGTGAATATCAACCATTTTATAGATAGAACAAACATCTCTCGCCTGATGAATAAAACAACCAAGCTACAGTAATTAACTCAGGTATTTCTTGGTTCATTAACAGCTTCAGTCATGTGATTATCAGCTTGCTGCACCCACAGATGTCCTTAAACCTGCACCAATCAGTCAGAACGGATGCTGACATAAAGAGAGGAGCTGTGAAACAAAGAGCTCAGCTGCCTGTTTTATCCAGCTCTTATCGAGCAGCACAGTCTCAGCCTGTAACATATGTTGAATTACTTTGTGCACAATGGCAAAAATTGTTCTTTTTTGTGACAGGATGCTCAAATGTCAAAGTTAGAACTGTATTTTCTGACCACCAGTGTTGTGGTGGTCAGAAAATGAAAGTGAAGCAATTCATCAACATAAAGCAACACGATGGAATTTGTTAGCATGTTAGCACATCCAGTTCCCTCATCCTAAAGCCAATGATGTATTGATTTATAGATTGATTGATTTTAATTAAGGAGTCAGACTTCTTTATGTGGTGCAGACACCATGAGGATGGTGCTTTTAGCTGTAGCTAAACCCAACCTGAAAGGTCACCTTGTCCTCTCATGTCTGTGTTCATCCAGCTGAGAAAACATCTCAACATCAGAAATGTGCAGAAACGTCAGTTTGCAGCTACACAAACAGACAAACTTCACACCCAAGGTTCCGTTCTATTGCACAGCCATCATGCTCCAGAACCTCAAACATCAGATCAAATCGCAGCACATTCCTTGAACTGAAGACCTTCCTGCAGTGGTAGATTTCTATCAGGACCTCACCCTGAATCACACACACACACACACACACACCAGCTTCTGTGGGATGACTAACAACACACACACACACACACCATCATGAGCATCACTGTTTGATGTTAGGTTTCTGCTCATTTTTTCCTCTGCACAATGCAAACTTGGAAAAAAAGTTAAAAGTTAAAGTTTGTAGAGGGCTTTTGTTGTCATGGTTACAACAATAAACATGTGGTTGGCTGAGGAACAAATGTTTTGTGGATGCATCCATCCGCCCCGCCCTCCTCCCACCAGGTTGCATCTTCGGCTGACTCCTGTCATGATTCATTTATTGGGCCCGGACCACCAATCCAGCACCAAATGTAGCAGAACTTTAGACTGCTGAGCGGGCTTGGGTTGTTTTTTGTTCTTTATACATTTGTACGAGTCTTTACCTCACACAGCAGCTGAGTTTCATAATGCAGAATAGTGCGGGTGAAGCAGTTCCAGTCAGCTGTACAAATATAGGAGTTGCTGAGTAGAGCTGCTGGATGTTGGTGCTGGAGGGTTCTTATATCAGCTCGGAGGATGTGAGCTCTCAGACGTCCTCCACACCTGCTAAAACTTCAGATTGCACTGCTGTTATTGGATGAACTGAGTGAATTTGTGGGCTCGTCTGAACTCACAGACAGGAAACACCAGACGGACAGACAGACGCAGCAGGTCTGATTAGATTACATCAGCAGACTGAAAGAGGAGAGTCCGGGTCATGTCCGGGCCACAGAGGCTCATTGTGTCTGCTGAGAGATTTTTGTTTAGTTCAGGAGATGCAGCGATACACGAAGGTTTCACATATTACAAATTCAAACAGCATTAAATTTTGACCTGCGGTCCAAAGTTTAGACACACTTTATCATTCGGTGGATTTATTATTTATGTTTTTACACATCAAAGCTGGGTCAGCCTTCTCTCCGTCTGCTCCTGAATGCACATCGATCTACCCTGGAATATATGGATCCTAATCTCAACATATGGATATATTTGCTTTGAGAAAAATAAACCATTTTAATCTATAACAATGCAGTTTGTAATTTTACTGACAGAAGTAAGTTAAATGTGATTAAAGAACAAAAATATGGCTCATTATTATGTCTCACATCTGTGCCCTTCCATCTGAGAACTTTATGGGCAGAAATGTCAGTTTACAGCTACACAAACAAACCTGACACCAAGGTTTGCTTGATATCACACGCCCTAACAGACATCATGCTCCATGAACTCAAACTGAGTCAGTGTTAACTAAACATTAGATCAAATCACACCACATTCCTTGAAATCGAGAACTACCTGGAGTAATGTAGATATTCAACCTGAACCCGACACACACCAGCTTCAGTAGGCTGCTCAGATGTTGTTGGATTGTTATTTTTTTTAACAGAATCATCAGGAAGGATGTTGTAGGAGAGGACCTGGACTCTCTGACAGAGGTGTGTCCAAAATAAAGATCATACTGGACTGTCCCTCTCACCCGCTCCACACTGTGCTGACCAGCTACAGGAGCTCGTTCAGCAACAGACTCAAACTCCCACGATGCACCACTGAGAGACACAGGAAGTCATTCCTGCCTGTCTCAATCAAACTACTGAACTCTGAACTGTAACAGTCACTCAGACACTGTACATTCATACAGGTACATTCATGTCCTGCTCTTTACAATGTAAAGGTTTTTATACAGTAGTAAATATGTTTCTTCTTCTTTAGATCAATTTAAATGCTATCTAGGTATTTAGATATTTCTTATATACTTCACTTTCATACTTCAATTTATCTTTAATTTCTATTTGTCTGTAACAAAAAATAATTTCCCCTCAGGGATAAATAAAGTAATTCTGATTCTAACTGATTCTATACATTATAAGTATAATTTCATGACGAGTTTGGCCTACAGTGCAAACCAAACACTTTTTAATTTAAGACTGAAATAAAACTGTTTTCATTACACATTACTCCAGGTTGCAAAGCATTCGGTTATTTAATAGTAATGTTTGGTTATAATAATAATAATAAAAAGAAATATGAATCACTATGATCCAATTACAATGAAAAATGGACAGACAGTATTGTATACTTTGGTTACAATGGAAGGATTGCTGCTGAGGCTTTGCTTTTTTTTTGTTATTCAGGAGAGAGAGATGAGGTTGGAGGGCAAAGTGTGTGCCGCCATCTTGTGGTGCTTCCAGTAAAATACAATAACATGCATGAAGTCATGATGCACAGACCAAACATGCATCATGACGTGGTGCCTAATGTGATGTGGACAGAAAAAGGTAAGGCTCATTTTTCATCTTTTTTAAACAACAAAAAAAGTAATTTTTATTTCATATATTTCGAATTCCCAAACAAATTGTCTTTAAAAACAGTATAAACATAAACAGTAAATATACATTATTTTATAATGAAATGTCAGAATTTAATTGATTAAATCCAGTATTTGTTGTTTTTGCTAATTATTTATGACGGAATGCGTCTTCTACGTCCACCGTGTGGCTCCTCCCTGCGTCTTACGTCACACCCCTCCCCTTTCCCGCGCCTCCCTTTCCCTCCGCAGAGCCTGCATTCCTGCCTGCTGCCACATCGGACCGAACCATTCTGTATTGACACATTTTAGCCTCAACACAGATCACAAACACACGTAATCATAACTTAAGTTAAATGTTAAATGATATCATTCAGCATTTCTGTTTGCCTGCTTTACGTATTAAACTATATTGGAGTGGGTATTTGAAGCGTTTGTTTGAATTGAGACCCCCCCCTCCGCTCCCTCTTTAAAGTGGTCTCCTCCTTCCCGCTGCCATGTTGGATGTACGCATCGCTGCTGCAGCTGCTGGAGTTTCCGAATGAAAGTTGAGTGTTTTTCTGTGTAGGGACGTCCAACGAGTCCTTTATTTCACACTTAACACTAAGCGGGGGAGTAACGGCCTTTGATTGAGCAGGAGCAAGCCTGGAAAACACCCCCCGCCCCCTGTCCTCCACCGCCCTGCTTCCCGGAGTCGGACCGAGCGGGGAGATGATCCGGTTGCAGGCCACAGCAACCGGAGCCCGCATGGATTTTGTGTAATCGGTGGTGTCTTGCTGAACCCTTTCTGGGGGATAACCGCATCATTTCAGGGTTTGACAAGAAATATTCCGAGCCATGAACAGCCACCCGCCGCCCCGCAGGGCTGTTAACGTCGGCTCCCTGCTCCTGACCCCGCAGGAGAACGAGTGCCTGTTCGGCTACCTTGGCAGGAAATGCACCGTAAGTTCCTCGGTTTGTTTACCACCTGCAGGTTCAGGCTAGGTGCAGGTGCATTCCTCAGACTTAATGGAAGAAGTCCTCGTTCTTCTCCTTCAAGCCTCCCTCACGTTGTTAGCCAGTACAGCTCTAATTAAGGTACAATCAGTTTGTTAACTTGTTCCAAACAATGTCATCATCAAAATGTGTTTATTTTTCAAGGTCAAAGCAAAAAAATTCTAATAATTTATGTGAGACCAAAGACTGTATGTTTGATTTTTGGACAGGCAGAAGAAAAATCCATAAAGCTAGTGTGTTTGTATACAGTTATATCACGTGTGAGTAGGTAATGATCGATCAGCAGGAAAGGATCATTGTAAGGGAACAAAAATCTCTGAATATTTTGGAAGACATCACTTGGCAGGAACTTTTAAACACACTGCAACATGAGGGGATGGATGTGTACCTGCAGGAGGCCCCAGGAGAGCTCCAGAAGGCATGCCAAACACACTCAGGCCTATCCTAAAAATCTGTGTAACACTATACTGCAAACTGGCGAACAAAGCCTTAAAACTGGACTGGCAGCCCCTTTCCATCACCAGTATCTATGGATCTTGTTGTAAAACAATACGATGTTGTTGTGTTGTGTAGAGTGCAGTTTTGAGTGTGTAAATATGCTGCTGGAGCTCTGATGCAGTGCTGCGTGTCCTT